>NW_028321907.1:20323055-20646111 GCF_036245765.1 Copidosoma floridanum
TACCTAGACATCGCACTCGATAGCCCAGATGTGAAAAAAACGCTGACTTTATCGGGCAAGCTTTTTAGATGCAGCCGCGCAGTCTGCAGCTCGTGCGCGCAGGTTGAAATTACCTATTTTTAATACGATTTAAGTTTTACCAGCTTTAGTTGGCAATATTGGGTACGCTTTTGTTTGTTCGGCTCAATGTCTGAGTTTTCGGCTGAACGTCCGATTCGGCTCATTGTCCTAGGTTCCTTATCAGCACGCTTTTTACGAATCTAGATTGGATAGTTGGATTCGTTTTGAGCTCTAATTACTCTTGTGGTCACCCCTCAGAATGCAGCAATCATGTTCTGTGGGACTGACCAAATTATGCTGCTTCAAGAGTAAAACTACTTAGGGCATTGAACTACGTTCTTGGCCCTCTGCCGTACACCATTGCGAATATTGTTAAGAGACCTAATGTTAAAGCGTGCACTCTGATATGTGATTTTCTCAAAAGGAATTAATTATTTGTTTGATAAGTTTGATAAATTTGTGTTCTATGTTTGTAAAGCGTCAATCTTGAAACTGTACTTACATTTCTAGCCCTTGTGGCTTTAGCTGTATTGATTGATTGAAAAGCTATAAAAATATTATACAAAAAAAAATCTAGATTGGATAAAACGTGTGATTCTCTCCCTATTTTCTGATCTGTACGTCTTTCGGCTCCAATCACCATAGCAACCTAGAACCATACACCCATGGAAGGTCTCCTCTATCCACCATCCACCACCCGGAGGAACGCGCCCCATATACTGACTAACTCAGTGCAGGCATTATTATAATTATTCTTGTTGTAATTACTATTATTATTATAATTGCTATTATTATCATTGTTATTATTATGATTGTTTTTATTATTATTTTTATTACTATTATTATTGTAACTATTATTATTATTATTATTACTATTATTATTATTGTTACTATTATTATTATTGTTGTTACTATTATTATTATTATTATTATTATTATTATTATTATTCTTTATGATGGAGATTTAGATGATGCAAATTCAGTTTTACAAAATGTCACACACGTTTTAACTAAAAAATTTTGTAGTGCAATCTTAATACTAAGTTACCATAATACAAATGCGTACTAAAAAATAACTTACTTTTAGTGTTCCTAAGGACTGTGAGCTGAACCGTTTAGATAAAACTCATATTCCACTCATCCATTCTTTATGGCCACACCGATCACAAGAGAACCCCGATTTTTCAATGAAATATTTGCAATCATTTGTCATGTATAACAGAGGACTAGGACTATTTTTAAAAAAAGATAATTCGTTAGTTTCTTGGATTCTTCAAACTGACTGGAATGGATTGGGAATGCTTCAAACTATAGAGGAACACAGACGTAAGGGTTACGGAAAAATTGTCGTAGAGGCTATGATTAAGGAATTAGCTGAAGAGGAAGATTTGGATTCTATTACTTTTATTATTGAAGGTAATACTCCTTCAGAAAAGTTATTTGCATCATTAGGTTATACAAAACTGACAACAGCTACGTGGATCTTAGTTACACCAATTTAAGAAAAAAACGTATATATTCTTCTTTCTTATAATTCTCAAACTTACTGGTACATTTATATAAATTGCAAAAAAAATAGTTCAATGTCTACATTTTTATTTTTAGACTTATCTTACACTAAAAGAATGTATTAGGTAAGTAATAAAATTGTTTAATAACACATATACAAAGAAATATTATAGAATTTTTTTAACGATGCTGCTTTGAAGCATAAAAGAGTAAAATTTTTCTAAATTTTGTTAAGTAAAATGAATTTAACACTTATTTGTCCAAAAATAGTTGTGCAACTTTCTGCCTTATATATCTGTCCACGTTATGTATCTGCAAAACAATTACACTTAAATAAGAGTACTGTTCGGTCGTCACCTCGTGGCCTTCCACCAGCAATCGCCTCGGGCGCCTGTTCTTCTCCCGCTCTCTACTGAGCGCCTTCGTCGAGCTGAGAAAGCCTTGGTCGACGCATGAGCAAGAGGTCGGCGCCCTCGGTGGCAGTCCGATAGCAGTAGCCTGCAGCAATACTAGTCTTCTTCTTGTACTAGTCTTCTAGTTCATTAAAGCGAGTTCAAAGTTCTACTGTTGTTTTAATAAAGTAAGAAAAAAACAAAAAACAGAAGTAGAATCAAAGTTCACAAAAAGGATCCTTTAATCCGAAAATCGCGCATTAGACTCAAACCCTCAAAGCTGTTTGTTAAAAAGTCCCTGTCATAAACAACTAGACGATTTGCATTATGCAAGTAATACTTGCTGTCGTTATTTAGTATAAGTCCATTCATACTGTAAGAATCTTCAAAACCGAATAAAGTAGGTTCTGTCAATTAATCCAAGTGTCTTCTCTTTTTATTGCTGCATACGTAAAAAAAAAAAAAAAAAAAAAAAAATTGAATAAATAAATTTTATAATTATCTATTCGATCAAAAGCAACAGTAAAGTATAGGATTAATAAATTAAGAAATTAACGAAAAGTTCGAAGTACGTAACCTGATGATAATTCAGTTGTGAGAGCAAGGAGAATGTTAGTAATTAGATTTTTCGATTATTAATGTCGGAAAACTATAGTTTTTAAGGTGTTCTGGCTTACGGCTTAAAACTTCTTGAATTTTGTATTCATCCGAGCTTAAAGCAGTTGCTATATTGAGTTTTGTAGCTAAAAAATTTTTGAGCGTGTCATGTACATTTTTTAAGTCATAAGAGCTTAAAGATTACTGAGTTTTGAGGTGGAAAACTTGAAGCATGTAACTCACACAGTTTTGTGATCCTAAAAGTTTAAAAACATATTAGTAATTTATTTGGTTTGAAAGTAAAGAGAGCTTCAAGTAAAAGTAATCTCATTAATTAAATTATTCTCGAATTATTATAAAGGAAGATAAAAAACAAAATCTAATTGTAAGAATTAATAAATTTAAGATTTTTATATTTGTATTTAATACAATAGTACAGGAGTGCAGCACAAGGTAAGTTTGAGAAAGGGAAAAAGGGACAAGGCCATGGCGATTGTGCTATGATTTATATACTTAAATTTTTAAGGGAGCTTGGATGGCTTAGTAGTAAGCATGCCAGCCTCCTAGCTGGAGATACTCGAGGAGATCGGAGGTTCGAATTCTGTCAAAAATTATCGAGATTTTTTTCTGGGTCTTTTTCGATGGGATGTCGAAACAAAATTTATCAGATTTTTAAAATAAATAGTCGATTTTTCTAGTGATGTCTGGGCTTCCAGAGCTCCCTTTTCGAAGGAAAGCCAACACCTTGCCAAATCATCAAGTAAAAGTCGCTGTTGGTTATAAAAAAGTCAGTACAGCGTGTTAGATGATTTAAGTATAGGGAAATATCTTTGTCACGCTAGAGCTCCTGTACCTGTAAAGGGAAAAGAAAAAGGGGAATACCGAAGCCAGGGACACTTCTCGCCTCGTACGTCTCCTTGGTCCCTCGTCCTCTGGGTTTTCGTTTCTGAAATAAAAGGAGGATTTGTGCGGGTTTTCTCTCTTTCTAGGGAGAGAAATAAATGAGGGGGAAGAAACACAACTACTTTAAGGAATTTGTTTATTCACTTCTACCAATTTACATAAAGCTTTGCCTGGACGGCGTGTCAGCGGCTTCGCCTCGCTGTGCCAGCCGTGAGCACGAGTCTCGGATCCTATTGCCAGGAAGGGCCTCCTCCCGATCTCACCCCTGGCTCTTGTCGCTCGCACACCCACACACGCTTACTCTCGCTTGCACATTCCTCGTCTGACTCTACTCTATTCTCTCTCTTTCTCTCTTTTTGCCCTCTTCCTCGTCCTTCTCGGTGGCCACACACTAGGTCACACTACTCGAGCATCTCTCACTCTCTCTCTATTTCTGTTCTTCACCCTTGTCCCTTTCGTCTTATGTCCCGATTTTCTCTCTCACTCTCTGTTTTCCTCTCGACTACGCCCTTCCACTTTACAGACCCTGGACGAAAATGAGTGAACACTTTCAGCAGCACTCCAGAGCATGCACCCGCGATTTCCTCGTACCCTTTTACACTCTCACTCTCTCTCTCTCCCTCTCTATCTCTCGTTCTCTCTCTCTCTTTCTCTTTCTCTCTCTCTCTCTCTCTCTCTCTCTCTCTGGTAAGTAGTGACTAGACGTGCTTCACGTGCACTCTTACAGGTCAGTGATTTTTTCCACCTTTACTGCTGTGGACTGTTTTGACTCTGTTGCAGATTCGCTCACTGGTAGGCTCGTGCAACTTTTGAGCAATAAACTACGGGTCATTATTTATTTTCTGAGCCATGGTGAGCCCGGGTCTGCAACGTAGACATTTGGAGATTAGGCCTTCTTGGTCCCCCTCGAGTCACCTGACTCATGCGCTAGGCATCCTCAGATCGGCTGATTGGCTCAATTATTGCAACGCTCAGTCCACAATTACCAATCCAACAGCTTGCTGATTTCTACCACGACTGAGTCCACAGTGCTTGTGCCGGGATTAAAAACGCATGCTTCGGCTACATTCCCGAAGCGCCTCGAGAGAGAAACTTGAATTTTTGAAACTTGCCGCCTGCTTCGCTCGCATGCTTTGAGTTTCTGGGTTTTCCGATGTGCATGCCTTGACGCTGTCTGCCTTGATATACTGCCAGCCACACGCTTGCTGTCTGCTAACTGCATAATCAGCTGTCAGCTGCCCCCTGCTGCTACTATACACCTCTACACTGTAACATCTGTTTGTAACATCTGTAATTCACTTATTCTAGGGTCTCACACCAGGTCTGTCTGCACGCAGTGTGCGGGGATGTTCCACTCGTTCTGTCCAGCATCACCCACTTTCTCCAATAGACATCCCAGCTGCTGTATCGCTCAACAATTTCTGCGTGTCTCCTACTCTCCGATAATCACTACTTCTGCTGCCTCGGTTCGTGCCACCCCCACATCCTCTTTAGTATTTCCGACTACAGCAACTAAGCATCGTATATCGCCCCCCTCTCCATTATCATTCCAAATCGCTAAAGCTCCCAGGACCATTCATTTCACCAGCACACCGACCTCAAGTGGTTCCTCTTTCACCTCAGATACCTGCTCATCTAACACCACACAAATGCCTATCACTCCAACAAATTTACCCCCATCTCTCAACATCGCATCTAACTCATTGCCGCAAGAAACCCCAGCCTGGTTTAGTAGCTTTTTTAACATTTACACTGAAAACAATCGTGAGCTTATGACCAGACTGGGTAACCATGACTCTGGACTCAGCGCCCTGGAATCTAGAACTAAAACTAATGATCCAATGGAAATTCGCTTCATTCATCTCCCTCCATCACCCCCTGAACAGCACAGACCTCTTATAACCAAGGTTTTTAATGCAATCGGACTGCCTGACTGTGCCAATCTCATCGTCCGGATTCGGCCATGGATCGAGAAGACTTCAGCCACTGAAACCGCCACGGCAGTCGCTACGGCGTCAAACAGCGGCAATCAATCACTATCACTGGTAGTTGAGTTCGCCACAACTCGGGTTCACGACCTGGTGATCTCCCAGTCTTATCGTTTAAAGAACATCAAAGTCAGGGACTTGTTTGGAACAGGCGGCAATAACTCCATCTTCTGCCGTCCACTATGGCCAGAGCAACTTCACAAGCTCTTGTTAAAAGCTAGAGAGGCACAGCGTCGCCTCAACTACCTGCCTCCAATTGTCAAAGACTTACAGATCTTCATGCGGCCAAACAGAACTGCTACCCCGATACCTATACTATCAGAGGATGATCTTGTCCACCTATCGCCACAAACTCCACGACCACGCCAATGACTAGCTTCACCCCATCTCATCAATCCCAGTCATCAAACCGCAAATTCTATCATAGTCCGGGAGCCAGGGTACTTTTCGTAGCCGATGGAGGTCTATGGTTGCACCAAAGTTTTTTTTATGTATTTTGATGCGCTGAATCCGATTTTCGAAGGTGCTTGGCTGTAAAGTTGGCCGATTAATTGTTATAAACATTTTTTATAAACAAATAAGAAATTTTCATTTTTTTGACATAAAAAAATTTTTTTTAGATTCTTTGGCCAATTTTAAGACAAAAAGTATTCTTGTCATTTTTTCGTAAAACCCTTCGTTTACGAGTAAAAAATTCACGAAGTTTCGAAAAACAGGGTTTTTCACGAAATTCGACCATACGTTGCACATTCATTAATGCATATTTTTTAATCCAACACGGCTTAAAACTTTCGTATAATATAGTACTACAATAATATGGAATGAGCAATGTATGATTTGAATTGGATTTTTATCTAGCAATGCCTCATCGTTAGGTCTATTGCGCGCTTACGCGGTAAGTATGTACTGGAGACCACGCATGAGAGTTCATTATGTTTATTTATAAAGAGCTGCATTTAAACTTTCTTCCGATATTTTCACTCCTTATTTAAATGTTTAAGGATGCACATCATAAAAATTGTTAGGTAGCATATTGTTAAACAATTTGTTTAAACAAAAATTTTTTTTTATTTTTGAAAAAAAAATTTTTTTATTTATCTATCATGTTTTTAGCAACAAGAATCTAATAAATGCATAAATAATTCCCAATAACCCAAATATCTGCGTTATCTACAATTTGTACATTTTACAACATGAAGCATTTAGGTGACATATTAACTTAAATTAACTGAATTCTTAGTCTCACTTTATCATTTGCATTGCATAAACTTGTTTTACTACTTACCCTTTTTCCTTTTTACAGTAGAATATCGGAAGAAAGTTTAAATGCAGCTCTTTATAAATAAACATAATGAACTCTCATGCGTGGTCTCCAGTACATACTTACCGCGTAAGCGCGCAATAGACCTAACGATGAGGCATTGCTAGATAAAAATCCAATTCAAATCATACATTGCTCATTCCATATTATTGTAGTACTATATTATACGAAAGTTTTAAGCCGTGTTGGATTAAAAAATATGCATTAATGAATGTGCAACGTATGGTCGAATTTCGTGAAAAACCCTGTTTTTCGAAACTTCGTGAATTTTTTACTCGTAAACGAAGGGTTTTACGAAAAAATGACAAGAATACTTTTTGTCTTAAAATTGGCCAAAGAATCTAAAAAAAATTTTTTTATGTCAAAAAAATGAAAATTTCTTATTTGTTTATAAAAAATGTTTATAACAATTAATCGGCCAACTTTACAGCCAAGCACCTTCGAAAATCGGATTCAGCGCATCAAAATACATAAAAAAAACTTTGGTGCAACCATAGACCTCCATCGGCTACGAAAAGTACCCTGGCTCCCGGACTATCAGTATCATCCATGCCAACATAAATCGACTCAATCATCCTCATCATGCGCAGCTAGAGCTCCTAGCTGCCGACAGGTCTCCTGATATCATCGCAGTCACTGAAACCTTTCTGACACAGGACACTCTGGACGCTGTGGTTGGCCTCCTGGGGTGTTCCTTTTATCGTGTAGACAGGGTGGGAAAGGAGAGAGGCCGCGTGGGTGCTTACATCCGTGATTCTTTTAAGACCACCATCCTGGCGAGCTCAGACCCAGACTTTGACAATACACCTGAATTTCTTATTCTTAAAATCTCCTTAGCATTGCACAAAACTCTATGAGCCATTGTCTCCCACCACCCTACTGCTGCCCTCCCTCACCAGTTCTTCGACACACTCTCAGACCACCTTCCAGCCTACTCAAACATTATCATCACAGGTGACTTCAATATCAACATGCTCACCTCCTCCGTTTCATCACAGTTTCTAGCAGCTAAAATCACCGAAAATTTACTTTATTTAGTTCCTTCTGAGCCAACTCACCATGCCTTCTGCCGCAACAATCCATCGCATACCTGGATCAACATTTTCATCATCAAAGACCCCTCTGCGCTCATTCATTACCAAAAGTCATCCTCATCCTTCATCACTGGGCATGATTGGATTGAAGTCGCCCTCCGCTTTATTCAGGTCCCAAGCACCACAAAAATCATCCCTTTACGCGACCTCAAACACATTAATACAGAACTACTCTCGTCTCACATCTCTGCCTCTCTCGTATCACTCACTTCACCTCGTACCACCATCAATCCTCAGTCACTGTACATCCTCACTGCACGTTTTTCGACAGTTCTACTGGATGTTTTTGACAATCTTGCCCCTATTAGACGAATTACTCTGTCATCTCGCAGAAAGCCTTGGGTCACATCACAAATAAGAGACCTGATGTCGTCCCGAGATCAAGCCTATCAGAATGCCCGGCAATTAGGAATACCATCCGACATTGATCGTTACCACTACCTCCGCAGCAAGGTCTCAAATAGCCTATCCACAGCCAAAAACACATTCTTCGTACATCTCATCAACTCAGCTTCAAACCCAAAAGATAAATGGTCAGCTCTCCGCAAACTCAACTTCACTGGCACCTCACTACCATCGCCCACACAGCTCTTCACCCCAAACACTCTCATTGAAACTTACACCTCTTCTTCAGCCTCGCAATCACCTCTCACATCAAACGATCTGAACTCACTACTCGACAGCACTCCATCACTCAACCCCCCTGCCCCCCCCCCCATTCAGTTTCAAACCTACATCTTCAGACGAAGTCCATCAATCAATCCTCTCATCCACATAAAAGGCAATAGGTCATGATGGTCTCACGAACAAAATGCTTCGCCTCTCGCTTCTCGTCATCTTACCATTCCTCACTTTTCTTTTCAACAGTCTCATTCAACACGCCCATTTTCCTACCATGTTGAAGAGGGCCTTCATCCTCCCTTTGACCAAGGTGCGACAACTCACCTCACCTTCAGAAACTCGCCCTATAGCCTCTCTTTGCGAAATTTCCAAAATTTTTGAACGCGTTTTATTTCGTCAGCTCTCAGAACACTTATCCAATTTCCACCAGCTAGATTCTCGTCAAGCAGGCTTCAGGAACGGGTACAGCACTCAGTCCGCTCTTCTTGGCGTGACTGAGGACATACGAGAGGCAATAAACCGTCAGGAGGTCACCATCCTGGTTCTCCTTGACTTTTCAAAAGCCTTTGACACGGTACCTCACCTGAAGCTATTAAATAAGCTTAGACACCTTAACTTCTCCAATAGTGCCCTCACCCACCTTCATAGTTACCTTCGTGATCGTCACCAGGCCATTGGGGGGGGAGGAGCGGGGAGGCTGTCTCTGTCTGACGCCCGGCACCGGCGGGCGTCCCACAGGGTACCGTCCTTGGTCCTCTTCTTTTCTCACTCTACATCAACGATCTTCCAGCCTCCATTACACATTCCAAACACATGATCTACGCCGACGACACGCAAATTTATCTCCACTGCTCATTCGCCACCATAAACCACGGTATAGTTTGCTTGAATCGCGACCTTGAGGCTGTTGCTTCCTGGGCCCGTCAAAATGGCCTTCAGTTGAACCCAGCTAAGTCCAAGGCCATTATTCTTGTCAACCTTGCCTACATCTCCCGTCTCAATCATTCATCTCTCATCCCCATTCACATCCACGGTGTCAAAATTGTATTTTGTAGAGAGTGTGTTGAACCTGGGAGTCATTTTCACTCCTACTCTCCACTGGGTCTCGCAAGTCAATAGGATCAACCAGCGAGTACATCACGCATTGCGCTCTCTCAGATTTCACAGGCATGCCTTATTCCGTGAAATTCGTAAATCACTAGCTGAGAGCCTAGTCTTTCCATACCTAGATTATGCCTCGTCGGTCTTTTTTGGACTTGACGCTACTCGTGACCTAAAAATGCAGAGGGCCATTAATGCATGTGTTCGATTTGTGAAAGGCACCATACCGCGCATCAAACATATCACACCATGGAGACTAGACCTGGTTTGGCTGTCAGCTAGGCTTAGACGCGAGTACCATCTGGGGTGCCTTGCGTTCAACATCATCCGCCATCAATGCCCACCCTACCTTGCCAATCGCTTTCGTCCCACCCCTCAAACAGCCTTAAACCAACGCACCCTACGCCGTCCTCACCCCATCCTCATAATACCTCCATCCCGCACTCGTGCACGCGACGACGCCTTTTATATCCAAGCTTCCGATATCATTAATTCTCTTGCTCCCATCAATCTTGCCGATAATACATACCAGTCCTTCAAATCCATGCTCCATGACATCCTTCTCCAGCGCGACCGAACGAGTGGAACGACCGTGTAAGGTGGGAGGGTATAGCGATGCTGTAGTGCTTTGCTGCTGGCCATGTTCTATGCCACCTGAAAGTGTGGGCGGCCCGGTTATTAGGTCCTCTGATTTAGGGTTCCAATTCTTCAAGTTTTCAAATCACCATCATCTAGTCCCTTAGTAGCTGCTCATCCAGCATTTTCTGCATCCCTTAAACCTCTGTCTAGCGTCTCCCACTTTCTCTTTCTTTCTGAACTCTCATTCCAACTCACCAAACGTCATTACTAGCACTATTCACCAACTTTGTCACGCGTCATTCCCAACCTCACGAGCACTTATCTCACGCCTCCTTTTTTTCTTTTGATCGCTCCACAGCCTTCTTCATCTCATCCCACTAGCCCTCAAATTGCCTTCTTAATCTTTCTCACAGCCCCTTTTTGGTATCTTTTATTTTAGCATCTCACTACTTTCTTTGCTTATCTTTTGTTATTAACTTTGCCTTTCATTTTGTTTTCTTTAGCATTAGATCTTAATACTTGTTTTCAATTTTAGTTCTTAAGCTCTAGTTTTAAGTCTGCCTGCAAATATGTAAATGAACTTTTGGCCAGATGAGAATCTTCCCCAAGGCATAATAAACTTCTAAACACTCTAAACACTCTCTCTTTGTCTCCCTCTGTCTCAGGTAGAGGCGAGCGGTTGCTTTTGGCCTAGATCTACCGTCGACCGAAAGGAAAGGTTCTTACTGAAGTGTTCAGAGCTATGCAGGATAAGGCTCGTAGTTTCTCGGAAATTATCTTGGTGGGCGACCTGAACTTGGACCTTCTTTCTGACGATTACCACTCTAGACATTTAAGAAGCTTAATCTCAGAGAACTCTTTGCACCTGGTGCCGTTTGGTGTGACTCACCACCGCGATACTGATAACACTTGGATGGATGTGATGTTGGTTAGTTCTGTGGATAGGGTGACTCATTCAGCTTCTTCGAGCGCTCCATACACAAATGGGCATGACTTTATTTATATTGATTATTTAATTGGTGTGCCAAAGGAAGTTCCTCGACACAGGGTCCGTGATTTCAAAAAATTCGATTCTGAGGCCTTCATCGCGAGTCTCGTGCCATTCCCCGGGTTATAGGGCCCAGCCCCTGCAGGCGTAAGTAAATGAGTTTTTTGCAGTCTCATCCACTGCCCTTAGAGCAGCTTTGGACCTCCATGCGACCATCGTAACTGGATCACAACGATGACAATCGGCACCATGGTTTAATGCAGAGCTACGTGCTAAGTGTCGCAAGCGTGATTGGCTTTATAGGCTGGCACGAAGAATGGGAAGTGTGGTCTTCTTGACCCGTTACCGACAGCTGAGGTGCATTGTAAGAAGAGATCTCCAACTGGCTAGAGACACATATTTGCGAGATGAATTGCGTAACGCGCGTGGTCCGGGGGCGTCTTGGGAGACTTTGCGTCAATATGGGGTGGTGGGTCGTGTTCGATGTGCATCGAGTTGTGGCGACAGGCTCGATGAGGTGGTGCACCATTATTCACGAATGTCCAGTACTTATCCAGCTATGGAAGCCTCAGATCTTATGACGGAATCATAAATCTCTTTTTCCCCTGAGCTGAAATGCGTCCTGAAGGAAAAATCTCATAGTGTGACATAAACTGATAAAGGCCCGGGTCTGTCTGCCTTTGGTTACATGTGTGGGAATTGGAGAGGAGGATAGCGTTGAAGAGAGGAAGGAGGACAGAAGAAAAGCAGAGCGCGCACACTATAAGAATACGATTCTAAGACACCTATGTATGAAGCAGTAAGCCCTTGTAATTACCACGTAATCGGTTGCGATATCGGGCGAGACTTTTCACCAGTTTTTTCAAGGAGGTTCTCGCGTCTAGTCTTATAGTTCCGCATTTTGACTACGCATGCCTGGTATATGGGGGCTTTTCGGGATACCTCTCTGTTAAGCAAGATCGACTTGCAAACATAGTTGTAAGATTTATATTCAATCTTAGACGCGATGCATCGTTGCAAAAATATTACGAGAGGCTTTAGTGGTTGCGACCAAATGTTCGACTTGATTACTTTTTGGCTGTAACTACGTATAAGACGCTTACCACACAGGAGCCTGGGTATTAATATGAACTTTTCCAGCGAGAAAATCAGGAAGTGCGTTGATCTGAACGTCTCCCTCAGTCGAGTTTTACTATACCATGTGCATTCTAAAATATTTATGCCTTATCTTTTTCCCAACGTGCCATAAAGATGTGGGATTCAATCCCACCATCTATCCGATTGATGGACTCGCTCGGCTCATTTTACGCTGCATGCTACAATCATCTACTTAGGGGCTGTCCATTAATTACGTAAACATATTTTTTATTTTTTTGACCCCCCCCCCCCCTCACCCCTTGGTAAACTACAGTAATATATTAGGACCCCCCCCCCTTCCTTTTTAGTAAACACAATACATTGTAATCGTGAAAATAATTTTAATTTAAAAAGAATAGTAAAAAGTATTGGAATTATTAAAAAAGACAAAATTAGAATGAAGATACGATTGTTTTTGTTATATTTATTTTCTACGTCTATTGTATTGCATTTTTATGAATATATTTGAATTTATAACAATAATACGTAAAAGTGCAGTTTAGGACACCCTCTAAAAAGTTAGCTATAGTTTCCGCAGTATTACCAACATAGCGTGGCGCGGGAAATTCAAAATTGTAAACGTGGTAAATTTGAATTTCTTTGCTGGAATAAAAATTATTTGCACCCTCGCAAGCTTAACTCGCTCAGTCATGCTTAAAGAAAATAAACAAATCCTATTAAGTATCGACAGAACAGTTTCCAACCGCATATTTAAAAAATACATTTTTTCAGCACAAAAATTTTAATTTACTGCTTTCATAATTTTAAATCTCCCACGTTAGGCTATGTTGGCAGCACTGCCACACCTGGAGCTAACTTCTCAAAGGATGTCCTAAGCTGCACATCCACCCAATAACTTAATACTAAATCACAGTAAATGGAAAAATTAGTTTAGGAATCTCCTGCATCGAGCTTCTAGCAGAAGGAACCACTTACGTTAGTCGTCTAACAGATATGCAGTGTAGATCGACTAATTTTCAGGTGTTAATTATTAGAAAGTATGAAAGGAGAAAAGGACGAAATTTTTCATATTAGATGTTAAATTGGATTACGTAATATTTAAACGTTCCTCGCCCCCCCCCCCCACACGTAATCAATCGTAAACAAATAACATACTATTCGTCTCTATCGTAAGGTGAGCCAGAGTAGACGTGTTCGTCTTCTGTTATTACTCAACTCTTAGCTTACTGAGTTTGCTAATTTCCTCGTCAAACCTCTATGAGGTTTTCTTAATTTTTGCAGGCACTTGGGCTCCTGTTGGCTCTAGCTTACTGAGAGCATAAAATACGGGCGCTCTCCTTTTTAAGCCAGGGAGTATGTGGATGCCTGTTACTCGAGTTTTTGCAATTCATCCATGTTGGCTCTTCAAACCACTGATTGCTGCACTTCTTAAGCTCCCCACTCTCATGTTACGATCTCTTGGCTGCGCTGGATTTATTTGATCAGCACCACTCTACTGGACCACTACTATTCACCTGCGTCTTGTGCTGAAATCAGTGAGTGTATCTTTGAGTGAAAACCAGTGACTGTGCGCTTACTAAACTCTTATGATAGTTTTTAATCTTAGTTTACATTTTTAGCGTGATATTACTAAATTATTTCGTCTACTCATTGTTTTAAATCACTTTGCTGTATCCATTTCCATGTATTTACTCTCATCTAATCATCATATCCTCCATTTTTTGCTAATTTATTAGTATTTTTCTCAGAATTTCTTTCTTCATTCTTGTTACACAGTCTATCATCTGCTCATGTTTATTATCGCTTGGCTCAAGGCGAACGTTTTCACATTTTGTTTTGATTTTACCATTTAACTTGTATACACACTCTCTCACAACTTACAATATGTTGTATTTTTATACATACGTAGTATGTTAAGGAAATCTTGTATTTCCTGTCGCGTATCAAAATTTTCCTCTACTGGCATGAATAAACGCGTCCGTTGCTCAGCTTGTGCCAAACCTTTTCATTACAAGTGTACGCTGGTATCCCTACAATCCCGATAATAGTAAATCGCCTTTCTTTTGTTGTGCCATATCACTACTTTCCCAACAAGTACAACCGAAATTCATGAGTACTAATACGGAACGCTCTGAAATCCATCGTCCCTCCAAAAGAAGTCGTGATTCACTATCTTCTCCTGACCACATTAACCCGGTCAAAAATAGAAGATTTTCGGCGGTTTCGTCGATTAGCTTAGATTCTCTTACTGATTTTGAAATGCCTCAAAACACTTACCGAAACCCCACTCTTGATGCTATTTTATCTCGGCTTGATTCAGTACATTTTAATATGAATAATACTTCTGCTAAAATCTCTCAGCGCTTTGATGCATTGGAGGAAACCATCAAGAAATCATAGGAAACTGTTCAGGCTGACATAGCTAGCGTTCGTACGGCTGTTAACGTTCGATCGGCTCACTCTGTTTTACGCGATAGGGCTGAATTAATTACAACTGGCGTCCCGGCAATGGTAACCTCAACCAATGAACAAATTGTTATCTCAATCTTCACAGCGGTGGGTCGACCAGACCTCAAGCGCTCTATGGATAGCTGTCGCGATTGGAATCCTAACAAAAAAACGGGACAGCAATCACAATCACAATCACATACAACGACTAGTCCTACTACTCATAGAGTGCTGGTAAAGATGACGTCTACTGTTATGCGCGATGTCGTTCTCGATAACGCACGGAAGCTCGCAAATAAGAAATCGGTGGATATTTTCGGAGTTGGAGGGGATACTAAGGTTTACATACGCCCTATGCTTGAACCGTCAGTTTACCAACTTTTTAGAAAGGCAATTAAAATGCATAAACAACTTAATTATGCCTTTCCCATCATTTCGAATATGACAGTGTGTATGCGAGAAACTTACTCCTCGGCATTGATACCCATTTATGCTGAGGCCGATCTTCTTGCACTCCCACCGGCTGGTGCCCCAGCGCAATGACGCCACTTGGCTGTGCTTACTGAAAATTTTTCCAGTCCTGTAAACTGTAAACCAGCATTAAAAATCGGTCACATTAATGCAAATCGCCTCATGACTCATTTCAACGAGATTGAAACTCAATGTGACGCTGCAAAGTATGATATCCTCGCGATAACTGAAACTTTTCTTACACCACTGGTGAATGATTCAATTGTCCATCTTGACAACTATAACATTTTTCGAAATGATAGAACTGGTAAAGAGGGTGGTGGTATTTGTGTATACGTGGATCTTGGATTTCCAACTAAGGTACTTGCTAAATCGGACTCTTTAATTGCCAATCATCCGAATACCTAATTATTGAAATTACTATTAGACCACATAGACTTTTTTCTCTATTTTATATCGGTGCCCCGCAGGCGTTTTCCCACGATCATTCTTTGCAGCCTCATCAACTTTTATTCCGAAATACACTAATATCTTCATCACAGGGGATTTCAACATTGACATGCTGACAGATTAATGCCTCTCTCGCTCACTAAACGCTACTCTAACAGCTTACGCGTTGTATCTTGTGCCTTCTGCAGCTACCCATAACACAACCCGCTCAGATCAGGTCACCCATACATGGCTTGATCTATTCCTTGTCAATAGCCCTACAGCGATAGCTGCTTACACCAAGTCTTCTGCACCATTTATTGCCGGCCATGACTTCATTGAACTTACTCTGAATATTTATAAACCCCCAAATTACATCAAAAAATTTATCTCTGGGAATCTTTCGAACATCAAACTTGACAAATTAAATAGTGAGCTTCATAGGACTTTTTCGGATGACAATATAGTGACAGCTAGGGTGGCGGAAGCGGCTGAGGAATCTCTGTCTTCTATTGATAACCTCACCTGTAATTTCTCTGATGCTTTTCTATCGATTTTCGACGCTCTGGTCCCACTTCGTCGTATTACTATCAAATCTGCCAAAAAGCCTTGGGTTACATCCCAGATTCGGCAACTTATGAAGCACAGAGACAGATTGTACAAGCGGGCCACGAAATTGAACTCTGTGGCACTGCTGAATGAGTTTCGCCGCTTACGCAGTAATGTTCGAAATCTTCTTGACTCTGCAAAAAATCGGTATATTGCCACTAAACTTAATTCTGCACCTGACGTTAAAAGTAAGTGGGGTGAGATACATAAACTCGGATTAACAGGGAACAAACTACCATCACCTCTGTCACGTTTCTCACCAAATGAACTGAATCACTTTTACTGTGGCATTACCCATGCTGGCCCTCCACTTCGCCCAGAAGACTTGCTTAACGCTCTGGCTTGTCCGCTCGATACCAGTAAACCTAATGCCCGTTACTTCTCATGAGGTGCGCAGAGCTATTATGCGCTGTAATTCGAAATCTGGTGGAATTGATGGGCCTACCCCTGCTATGCTAAAACTTTCAATTAGCTATATTGTTGAACCCGTGACTTTTATTATTAATAAATCGTTTCTTGAAGCCCGTTTCCCTATGTTATGGAAACGCGCTCTTATCACTCCACTTGCCAAAATCAGATCACCACTCTCACCATCTGATACGCGCCCAATCGCTAAGACACCCGAACTCTCTAAAGAGGCTGAGCGTCTTGTTCATCTCCAGCTATACAATTATCTAGAACGCAATGAACTTTTGAATCCACATCAAACAGGCTTTCGTCCAAAGCATAGTACTCAAACTGCACTTCTTCGCGTTCAAGATGATACCCATGCCACGATGGACAAACGTCAAATAACCATATTAGTACTATTTGATTTTAAAAAGCCCTTCATGCGATTCCACACGCTCGCCTGATTGAAAAGCTTCGCAAACTGAACTGTGATGATAATGCGCTGGAGTGGTTTTATACCTACTTACTTGGTCGTTCCCAAGCCGTGAGGGGTGATAATAACATCCTCTCTGACTGGTTAAATTCTTCTGCTGGTGTGCCGCAGGGCAGCGTATTCGGCCCTTTACTTTTCTTAATCTACATTAACGACCTAATGCGGGTTATTCACCACAGTAAATATACTATGTATGCCGATGACTTACAAATTTACTATTCTTGTCACCTGGATGAATTTCCCTCTGGTGTCGACAAAGTGAGCTTTGAGTCCCCGGCTATAGCGCATTGAGCAAGTGAAAATGGCCTTACACTCAGTTTGCCTAAAATTATACCCATTATTCTAGGTAGTGCTAATCTTGTGAGTCGTGTAGACTTTACTTATACTTTTAGTTTGTATTGAATTTGTACCTTCATTTTTTTATTTCATTTTTATTCCTCATTCATTCTTATTAGACATTAAGTATTTTCCTCCAAATTTTTGAATGTCAATTTATTTTTGATAATATTTTTGTAAATTTAAATTTATTTTTGTAAAATAATTTGCATATTTATGTATCTTGTATTTTATATAATATACTCTGTAATACTAAATTTTTAAGACCAAACGTGGTTATACTACATGGTCTAATAAATGTTACTTACTTACTTACATACTCCCCCTCCCCCTAAGGTGTTTACGTAATTAATGGACAGCCTCTTAAGCAGAACAGGGGTATGTAAGTAGCAAATTAGCGCAATAAGATGGAACGTATTGTAGAGAATCATGTTACTACTTTTGTTTCCGATGCTTATGATTTTATAATGTACTATCGTGCACTGTAAAGCTGTAATATTGTAAATTAATATATTGTAGCGATATTTTACACTTAGTAGCCTATAGAATGCTTTTATTACGAATACATATATACATTTGTGTATATATATATATATATATATATATATATATATATATATATATATATATATATATATATACATTGTAAAATAATAGTTATATTGATTGTAATATGCAAGTACTGATAGTAATTATATGATGTTTTACCATGTAACATTACTCTTGCCATACGAGTGTCTTTTCACCCTTTGCATTAATAAATATTGTTAAATTCAAATTCGCTCTTTGACACACGATTACTCTCTCTTTCTCTCTCTCTCTCACGCGTTTCACTTGGAAGGCCCTACGGAGCACCAACACTCGCAAGTCCTGTGAGTAGCCTAGAAGACTCCCCCAGACACGCTCTACCTAATTCACCCGCTCCTGGAATCAGCTAGAATGGCCTTGAGCCCTTTGCTCTCCATCCCTTTCCAGCTGACATTCAGAAAGCGGGTGGTTCGAGGATTTCACCTGAGAGAGCTATACGATGGTAGACACCAGAGCTACATCCTGGTTTAAACCCTTCCTGGTATTAGGGTGTAGTAGTGCAGTACTCGACGCTCCTATACCTCCTCCAATCTCCTCACCCCCTCACTCCATTGATCTCCTCAGAGGAAAGGCAGGGGGTTAGCTCTTTCTGTCCGTTCCAGCATCTCCACGTCCGCCATAAGAGATAGGGGCGCATCAAGAGATTAAGGGATCTCTACTAGGTGCTCAACCCCCTTTGTTGGCGTCAGATCTAAAAGAGCTTGAGTGGGAACGGAGGCGCCTGCCGTTATCAGGGGTAGAGGTTGCTTGCAAGCCGATTCGGAGGATGGCTTCTTCAGTTCATCCCAGCGTCCAGAGCTCATCGTCGCTGTTCAACTGGAGCAACTCGTCCTCCTTGGACAGTAGCGTTGGGTTCTGGGGGGCGACATTAGTCGCCAACGGGCAGTCCTTTAGGGTTGAAGCCACGGTGGACTCTGAGATGGTCCTTTCCGGTAATGTCTTGGGGGAAAAGTCAGCCCAGCCATGCTGAACATGGCTGCCTGAGGGTTGATGAAGGATATGTGGGCTAAGTTGAGGGTTAAACCTGATCCTCCCTCCAGAGGCCTGACTCGCTGGTAGTGGCCCCGCATCTGCCTTTCGACACAGTGCATGAAGATCGTGATTACGGCATCGAGGGAGCCATAACTAACGTTGGTCTTGGTCATGGTGCGAAAATGACCAGCTGGACCCCCATGGTACAGGTGATGGCTCCCACGGCGTCGTCCATCCATTTCCGTTGCCTGGGTACGTTGGTTCAGCCTAAGTGCTGCAAGGTACCTTCGATGACCACGTCCATGTCAAGGATCTGCGCCGACTCCCGCAGAGCGTAGAGTTCACACTGACCGTCGGAAGGCACCTTGATCAGCTCGTGTCTTGGGACTTCTACCTACAAGAAGACGATGTCCTCAGAGGCGTCCACCCCAGGGGAAGAGGGGTCTAATGTCCCTGACTCCTTGGTGGCCATGTCCATGGAGAATATCCTTTGACTTAAATATCTAAGACTGACAGAAAGGTTAGTCTTAAAAAACTAAGTAGGGTCCCTCCCCTTCTGTCCTTGTCTTCGAGACATTCCCCTAGGAGGGATGTATCGCTTTAGCTCCAAGACATAGGCTTTATTAACTTTCCCAGTAGGTCCTTGGTCCTCGTCTAAAACGTACACCGTCGGAGATTTTATCTCGACAATGGTGTATTGTCCCTCGCACTTGGGCGCGAGCTTCGCTGAGAACCTCTTTGCTGCATCCAAAAGTGGATGGGTGCTTTGCAAGACGAGCATCCCTAAAGAAAAATGTATGTCCTTCTTATTTTTATTCTACTGCCTCTCCTGTTTTTCCCTAGCCCGTTCGATGTGTCTCGATACCAAATGGCGCAACGCATCGAGTCGTTTCATACGGTCCTCCCAATCCTTTGGATCGATTTTTTCAATAAATCGCTGTCCCTCAACCTGTTTGCGCAGACTGTTCATGGGCTTAGGGTATCGTCCAAAGTTTAGAAAGGCCAGCGAAACATTGGAGGTGGTTTGCACAGCTGAATTCATGGAATGTCGGAATTCATGTAAGTGAATGTCCCAATTGCGGTGGTTCTCACCTACGAAAACGAGAAAATGAGATAATTGACTTATGTATCCAGATGCTTCGTTCTGCTGGGTCCACTTGGGGGTGGTACGGGGGAGTGGTAATATGTCTTACCCCGTAGTCCGACAAAGTCTTATTCACAAAGTCATTTTCGAATTCACTTCCGTTGTCCATAAGCAGATAGTCCGGTGTCTTCCAGTGAAAGAAGACTGGCTCTTTAAACGCACGGGCGATCGACTTTCCATCAATCTTTCGCAGTAGTTTGACCACTATCCACCTCGTAAAGAGGTCGTGAAACAGCACTACATATGTAGCGCCGCAGGCTGAAGAGCCAAAACCGGTGGAAGCAGCAGCTCGCCCCGCGCGAGATTTTTGCGGCAGCAAAATTAGGCGCTGCTGCCACCTCTGTTCCTTCACGGAGTCTCTCCTTTAAAGCAGCCACCTAATGTGGCACACAGCAGTTCGGCACTGGCCCTCACCTCGACAGCACGTGCTACGTCTAGTGAGCCACGCCTCGACATAACGATCCATCTTAATAATTCTACAGTTTGTTAATCTTTAAAGTTAATAATATTACATTCTGATTCAAACCTTGGCCTTGTCATTGTGTTAACCCTGTCCCTTCCACTCGGCCTCCTAGAGCTCGTCAAGCTCACCGTTGTGAACTCTAAACATACTTAAATCCCTGTTTGCTTGGGGGGGATTCCATACAATCGGCTGCCACCACAGCTCATGGACGCTCCACTACGCGAGTATGACGGAGTCATTTTTCTCTGACCCTACAGCATTAAGCGCCAAAGCGCGTCGTCAAGGTAGAATTTATTTTTATTTATAAATACCTACTATAAGACTAATCAAGACCCGGGTTGGGCCTGTTAATTCGTTTCACGTGTGAGAGATCGGAAAGAAGACATAGCACCGAAGAAAAGCCCAAGAATGTGTAGTTCTAGTATATAAGGGTCTAACTGTGTAATTGCGTATTATAAAATATTTGAAATTACCGCGCCATACTTAACCACGTACTAATCCAGTGTTACTTCATTGACGAAGAGTGTATGTATACATATGTATCTGTATTAAGCGTATGTACTATAAATTGCGTCGCGTTCGAGTGTGTGTGAATGATGTCCTGGTGGTAAGATTCAGAAGTATGTAGGTAAATATAGTGCGGTAATGCGCAACGATCCAGGAACGACCACCACCGTCATCCGTGCATTGCGAGGTCAAGGTCACCAGCTGAGAAGCCGTGGAAGCAGAGAGTACCATGGTAAACCCCGAGGTAAAGTAGCGTGTAGTATCGTCACGAGAAGTAGTGCGTGGGAGCAAGTGTGTGCGTTTATCGGCCGCGTGTATGCCAGGGCGAGCCGCGGGAGCCAGCCCCTGGGATAAGGGTCGTAGAGTGAGCGCGGGTGAGAGAGAAGCGTGATTGCCAGAATTCGTGCCGCGGCGTAGCGACGGATCGCGACGAGATTTTCCGGGCCTAGATGCCCGCGTAAGTGTAATAACCAATAAAGTCAAATTAATAATACGAGAAAGCCGCATTTTGTGTCATTATTTTGTAAGCCAGTGCTGGACAGCGTTTTCTTTCAGGGCGTGGGGCTCGTTTCTCCCTAGGAGAGTAGCTTGCTTTCCGACGGGCTACCCTCGGCGGGACTTCCTCTAGGTAAGAGTTCCAGGAGCCGAGCTGAGTTGGCCGAGCCACGAGCATCGTTAAGCGGTAGTATTTTCGCGTTTCAGGGACCGTGCCATTTCCATTTGTGTCATTTCCAGTACCAAATTGGTGATAATTCAAGTGTTTTTGAGCGTTGCTTCGGGATCGTCCTGGCCGGGACACTCTACGTGTCACAGGGCGAGAAAACGCAACGTTACACGGGTTTCCATTAGTCCTTGTAGTCCAGATTGTGCCACATTATTCCGCTGATACGTATCACAGCAGTACACGAAGGTGTGCACATCGTGAAACATCCCCTTCCAGTAGTACTCGTAGGCGACCCGATCTTACGTCTTTTCAATCCCGAGATGTCCGGTACAGGACTATTATCCTGAGGACTATAATCCCGAGATGGAATTCTTTCAGCACTGGCTCCTGGTGGTCCTTTGGCACGACTAGTCGCCAACTTTTCTCACGAAAGATTATTGGGTCCAGTAAGGGGTCCTTTCTGAAGCGGTAAAGACGTCCATCTTCAACTCGCCAGTCCGGGAACTTCTGCAGGGTTTGAACCATATCTTCCAACATCCTAGTATACCACGGATCCTTAAGAGTGGTGAAGCTTATGGCTCCCACTACCTCTTCAGTATCCTCATATAGCCTGGAGAGGGTGCCCGGTACATGGTTGAAGGCTCCCTTCCGATAGATCACCTTGAATATCCATTGTTGTAGCTCCATTATCCAGCGAGCCACTCATCCTGAGGTCTCAGCTAAGCCGAATAGCCATCTTAACGAGCTATGGTCCGTTATAACAGTGAACTCATGCGCTTCAAGGTAGAGCCTTAGTTTTTTAATGGCCCACACCACTGCCAGACACTCTTTCTTCGTAGTGGAGTGATTCTTCTCTGGCGGAGTGTAAGCGCGACTCGCGTACACCACGGGATTTTCCCCGTCTTCTCCTTTCTGGGTTAAAACAGGTCCAAGGGCATAATTACTCACGTCCGTTTGTAGCGTGAAGGGCTTCCTAAAGTCTGGGCAAGCCAGGGGAATGTGGTTAAGGCTACTCTCAGTCTTTTGAAAGTCTCCAGTTGTTCGTCACCCCATGTCCATTCTTGTCCTTTTAACAGTAGGCGAGATAGCGGAACCTTTAAATCCGATTACTTATCGATGAATCTTGAGTACCAACCCACCATCGACCTAAGAATCGACATAACTTTTTCACGTTGGAAGGCGGAGGGTACTCAAAAATTGGCGCCACCTTGTCCGAGTCTGATCTTAGGCCATTTTTGTCCAACAGGAACCCAAGATAGGCTATTTCTGACACACAGAATTCACATTTACTAGATTTTACCTTCAGTCCGGCTTAACTTAGTCGAGTAAGCACTAACTCGGGGTAATAGAGGTGCTCGTCAAAGGAGTCGGTGCCGATAATAATATCGTCTAAGTACCCGAAAATGTGGGGTTGCAACTCTGGGCCAAAGAGTTGGGTCAATGAGCCGTTCGAACGTCATAGGGGCATTTATGAGTCCAAAAGGCATCCTAATAAAGTGCCAAAGTCCAGAGCCAGGCATGGCGAAGGCTTTTTTTTTTTTTTTTTTTTTTGTTTGAAGGAGCGAGGAGGGAAAAATCTTCAGAGACACCCCGGCTATTCCGGTGGTAGTGTCGGATTCACCCGGTGTGCCTACCGACTAAAAACTAACCTCCCCGCATGGGACAGGTCCATAGGACCACTCTCCTAGAAGACAAAAAGGCACAAGTGAAGAGGGAAGAAGGAAAATAACGGAGAATTTCGGAGGCCCGCTCTCAAAGGGATAAGAGGAGAGGCACTTACGCATCTGGGCGAAGCTCGAAAATTGGCTTGCGCCGGAATAGAATGGCGAAGGCTGTATACCGTTAGCTTGACTTAGCCACTGGAACCTGATAATAGGCCTGTTTCAAGTCGATCTTTGATAGGTATTTAGCGTTCCGCAGCCTGTCCAATATTGAGTCCATGCTTGAAAGCGGATAAGCATCCCGTTCATTCATTGATTTGTAGCAAGAGTGTTGCTGCCCTTTTGGCTGCGTCTATTTTGACGAAGTCAACTAATTTGTTACTTAAAATTTAGGAGGGATCGTGGCACAAAAATACTACTCAATTTACAAATAATTAATTAAAATCCACCTAAAAAAAAGACAATTTTGCTGAATTTATCGGAACGGAAGATGGGAATGAACTAGTTGAAATAAATTTAAAATGCACTGATTATGAGCCACGAACGAAGATATATTTCGTGGCTCAAGGGAAAAACTCCGAAGAGAAAAACCCAAGAGAAGAAAAATTAATGAAAATACAAACGAGTGAGGTTGAACAATAAATTTAAGATAAACTTCCTGCAATGAAGAGTGTGTATTTGTGTATTGTGTGTAGAAAACGTATACGTGCGCGTCCGCACGTGTCTCGAAAAACTCACGAATCGACAAACGTCGCACGGTCCGTGAAGCGGATTTTCGCCGTGCTTTACTCGCAGCACGCCGAGCTTCTCGAAGATGATGCAGATGACGATGATGATAAAAAAAGAAAGCGTGAGAGAAATTAACCCCAAAAAGGTGGCCCCCAGATACACGTGTGCGTGATGATGATGAGGAAGGATGTAGAAACCAGTAGGACGAATATAATACCCAACTATGCCAGATACTCGAGATCGCAGTTGACAACTGTAGACCGCTCTGTATAGACAGATAGATCGGAACTGACCCGGTGCGCCCACCCAAAGTAGCCGCAAGACCCCCCTTCCCCTTTTTAATTCTCCCACCCGCTGCAGTCGTCAGGACCCATCAATCCCTTACACCTTATATGTGGAAAGCCAGGAAAGGAGAGAGAGAGAATGATGTAAGCAATTAAGAGAGGGGGGAGAGACCTATGACCCGAGGACACTTAATAAGAGCAAAGGAGATGGAGATGTAGGCGCATGATAGAGAAGGAGAGAAAATGTCTAGCTAATGAGAGTATAGAGAGAGAGACATAATGAGAGTTGGCGCGAGAGCGATTAATTGTACCGACTGAAACAAAAGGAGAAAAAGGATGAAGGTAAGAGAGAAATTGACCGGCGCTTGCATATGTGAATATGTGATGAATTTTGTATGAACTCGGTGTGCTGCCACCTTCGGCGTGCTTCGAGGTTGATCCTCCACCGCTCACGAGGCGGTCTACGAATTTTAGTCGTTTCGACTAAACATTCATCTTGCTCAGATCCCAGTATTCGATGCAGAATCTGTAGGTGCCGTCCGGTTTCCTTATCATCACCGGGGTGCTAGAGTAGTCACTTGAGTACCGTTCGATTATTCTTTCCTGAGCTAAGTGATCCACTTCGAGGGTCGCTATCTCCAGAATTTTTTGTGACATGCAACAGAGCCGATGTCTTATAGGTGTTGTATCCTCTACGTTTATGATGTGTTCAGTCGAAGAAATCCGTCCCACCTTGTCCGGGGATTTGGCTACAATGTGTGCCATGAATTGGTCTACTCTGTCTCGCTCCTCGAGATTCAACTCGTGAATACCAGTACACTCAGTGAAGACCACTGGTAGCCTTATTTGTGACAATACTCCGCGTATTATTGTAATGCCACCATTCACACTCTCAGTCACCAAGTTAGTTTTAACTAACCGTGACCGGAACAAGTCCGCTAGGCATCTTCCGCTAATAGAAGATTGGGCACCACTGTCAAACAGCACTCGAAATCTTTGTCCTCCAAGCACCACGATTATATAGTTCCTGGCCTCTGCCATTATATCCTCCGTGCGGATAACGTGCATCGGTTCTTCCTGGTATTCGTCCGATAAAACCTGGAGGTCTCAGCATCAGATGTAGCTACGGACCTGGTTAGGCCTCCATCGAAGTCGACAAAGTGGTCATATTCCTCATCCGTCCCAATCGAGTCCCCTATCAAGGCCTTTAACAATGCTGCGGGTGACGGAGAAGCATCAGTCGAATCGAGTTCCCCGCCTTTCTGTTTCCCATCTTCTTCCTTAACTCTTCAGTTTAAGCACGTTTTGAACGTGCACCCCAGGGTATCACAGTTATGGCAGCTGTCCGATGTCCCGATAGTTCTGGTTGAGCATTGGCGAGCCAAATGATCCTTCTTGCTGCACAAGAAACATTGCATCAAAGTGCACTGTGAGAAACGGTGCCCTACTCCTTGACACAGGAGTCATGCCCCAAGAAATGAGCTATCGGGTTCCTTCACGCTGGATTGCGGAGCTGTTCCTGTCTCGGAGCTCGTCATTTGCCTCCACGTAGGCTTATTAGTCCAGCCCAGTTTGGTTGTCCTAGGGTATATAGTCCGGATAGTTATCATTGGTCATTTAGATTGGTTCGGGCCCTTAGAGCAGCCAATTACGCATGGGCATCCTCATCGACCGGGTTGAGTAAAGTCGTGGCTAAGATAGCGTCCTGGTCTGAGTTGATGGGTCCATTACCCTCGTAATCATCTGTTTTAACATTGCTGTTAGGGGAAGTTCGATTTAACCCCTCAAGTTATTCTGTCACTTCCATAACCTCTGAAATTCTTGTCCACGGCGTTGGGTTCAAATAAACCGCCCCTTGAAAGTGCATAGTCTCAACGCCAGGAGTGGCGATACCATCCGTCTCGGTCCTTCTGACTTTTCCAGCGTCGTCCGTAGCTTTCTATGTCTTCTAAATGGGAAATCACTTTGTCCAACATGGCTCGTCGATATTCTGGTAGGAGATTCCGATAAGCCCGGTCGGCTAAGATTCGTTTGGACACGGGAATTATCAGTTTGGACGCAATGTACTGGAAGTTGGTTAGGAAGACAGAGATCCTTTCCGTTTTCCCTTGGGTCCAGGCATACAGGTCCTGAAGCCAATCATCCTCTTGGTACTTTCCACCAAACTGCTTCTTAAAAGACTGGCACAACACCTCTTAGTTCGCAAAGTCCCGTTTGTTAGTCCTAAACCAGCGCGCTGCTCGCTTGAGCAAGACGCACGGTAGAGCTCCCAAGAGGGCATGGTCATTTATCCCCACACTGGCCTGACAGTCCTCTAAACGGTCCAAAAAATCCTCAGGGTCCTCTACACGCTCTTCACCCGTAAATCGCAATCCCCAGCTCTGCAGGGGTTTGACGGCCTTGGCTAGGGTGGCCTCCTCTCTATAGTCACCCTGCGGCCTTCGGTCCTCACGGTTGCCCGCATGCGGTGGGGATCCTTGTTTGTCCGTGCGACGGTCAGCTGAATTTTTCGGAAAGATGTTGGAATATCTCGGCCCCTGGTATTGAGGTTGACGTGAGGGGAATCGACTCCGGCATCCTCCGTCCTGGGTGGGCCAAAGGGGTTCGGGGTACCAATCCTCTCTGAGTAGGTAGGTTCCTGTGGTTATCCTCGTACTCTGGGTTAGGGTTCCGCCTTGTCTCGTGGCCTCGTGAACGATTCACCAGTGGTAACTTCACTCAGCTTGAATCGTCACTTTCCTTAAAACAGTCCTCCTCCCTCGGGTTATGTTAACCCAGGGGCGAAGCGTCTCCCCTAACCCACATCCCTTCGCCCTGGAAATTCTGCCATGTTACCTTGGACTTGGCCAGTGGGCTAGAATTCTGTCTGGTTGGAGAATACCGGTTGAACTCATCCAGTTTATGATAAAGAACTCATCCAGTGCGTGATAGAGAGTAAAAAATAAATTAATTTATTGCTAAGATATATAGGATGTAACTTTGCCTTTGAGATACGACTTATTATATTGAGAATTATTACGATTGTTTGTATTAATCCATATAACATATATTTTTGCAAAAATTTTTCGAAGATTTTGTAAACGTCTATATTAATTTTTCAGATACGGCATAGAAAAGAAAATTTTTTTTACTCTTTTTATTCAAGATACAGTCGAAAACGGAAATAATTAAGGTTATGTTTCTACATAGCCCAACCCATTTATATTTGTGCACCTCGATTATGTAGTTCCCCTTTTGGGAACCCGTAAAAATTGTTATTTTTAGCTAATTTTGATTCTCTTTCGAGATGCAACATTTTTTCTTATTTTCACAGGTAAGATTGTCATATTATATATATTTGATACTTCATTCACGTTTTTTACATACATGTACACATATGAACATGTATGTAATTATCACGACGTGAAACACGTATATACATATATAATATACACGTATACATGTATACTATACACGTATATATGTATATTATACAACATAATACCTGTGCTCTCTTTTCTCCGAACCTATACCCTATATGTTCCGTCGAGGGACGAAATTGGAGCGGAATCGCATGCTACTCAGAGTCGAACACACTCTAATTTCCCCTGGAGCCTTTCGCGCGCCTGCACCCACCGCTGATCGGCTCGTGTCCCGTCAGTACGGTGGTGGTAGGGGCGGGGCTTCAGGATTTGACAGTTTTACTTTTTCCGTTGTACGCTCTCTCTTGTCTGACACGCCGAATTGGAAGCATCGTTAATATCTCGCTTAGTGCTTGTTTTACCGCTTACAGTTTGTACCGTCTGAAGGAGATTTCGCAGCTGTCATCGAGCCCCAGGACTCAGGACATCGTCATTGAAACTTAAGTCTATCTTATTTTTTTTTCCTTCTATCTTCATCTTCACTCATAGAATCGACATTCTCTTACACCTCTCTTCACCTAATTAGTCCATCACCCACGCTTTATCAGCTTCCGCATTCGCCACTAACTGCATTTGCGTACTCGTGCTACATCTCAACATCCTCTGCAACAAACCGTCAATTCATTCGCTCATCTGTCAATCTCTTATTCATACTCACATACATCATAACCCTTTCATCTCTTATTCATGCTGTCTCCCTTTTCCTAAAAGCAATCCTTACTTCCTCGAAACCGCTTTTGTCATCATCATACTAGCTCGTCAGTTGTTCCTTCCCTGCACGCCCCCCCCCTGTCACCTCGACACCGTTTGCTTGCTCTACATTATCTCTCTCTCCCCATCGACCTCAACTTCACCGACCACCACCCACCGTCACGATCTTTCTCGAGCACGCCACTAACCACCTTATCAGTCATCCCATCTGTTATACGAGTCATCATCGTTGGTCTCGCATCTCTGTATGCACGTAGCATCATCTTAACCTCGTCTTCGCTCCATCCATCCGCATTTAACCTTGTCACTACATATCGTACATATCATACATCTATTACACCTTATTCAGTGCACCTTGTCATCCCGTCATCATCACTCCGTATCTCGTCCGCTTCATTCCGATTCTCGTTCCGGAATCAGGGTCCCCACCCGAACACACTACTCATAACAACCGTCATCGCAAACTACCGCAAGTGGTAGTCAACTTCGACTTCCGGGCGTCGGCCCGCTTTCACCAGCTTCGCGCTGACTTGTGCGACCGTGCAGGGCCCGCCGGTTCGCAGAGGAGATCACTCCTCACTCACTCGTCTCGCATTCGCACACTGGGAGTCGTTACCACCAGGTCCTCCCGCACACACTTAAACATTCACGCATCAACACAACACACGCTTACCACCGTTCCAGTTGTCAGTGTTATTATTAGTTTAATCTGTTCTTCAATTGTATACACTCCAAGTTGTTTTAATAAATCTGGGTTTTTTATGCCACCGGCTTTTTCCCATTAATTAGTTGTTTTTAATTGTGTCAATCCCTTCCCCTTTTATTTGCTCATTTCAGACATTTCATAATAGTAAATTTTAGCATTATAATTTATCAATTTTCTTTATTTAATTAGGCCATTTTTTATTATTTTTTTTTTTATTCATTGGGAATCCTTTGTCGTTAATTTAATTCAATCCCTTCCACTCTATTTAGTGTACTAATTTTTATTGGGTTTATTTTTTTATTTTTTTATTTTATTTGAACTAACACTCTTTTACAGTAGTAAGCCCCTATATTTCTATTGATCGTACTTTGAATTTGGACCAGGCAATCCATGTTGGATCGACTGTGTCTCCACGCAACACTATACCTCAGCTTGAGCAAGCGTATCAGTTATAGTGTTTAGTCGTAGCGTAGAAACATACATACTAACATACATATAATATATGTATACGTATATAGGTATAGTAGCAGCGTGAGAGGAATGGAGCAAACGGCGTACATGCGAGAGAAAGAGAGACGGAGTAGTAGACAGGCAGGCGCGCGCTACAAAAGAGAGAGACGGAGCGGGAGGGAGTGTGTCAGAGAGGAGATTGAGAAGAGGGCTTGTGCCGCAGGACGGATGGCTACGTTTTTTCATAACGCATTTCCTCTCACGCGGCTGTTCACGGCCCAACATAAGAAGTTTTACTTAAAAAAAAATCACGTTTCTCACCATATAATCTGTGACAACACATGTCCAGACTCGTACTCAAGTGATATTAGAATACTGTCGAAGATTTTACTGTTCCATAACACGGTATCCAGATGTCGATTTTTTTCATTTTTTTAACTAAATTAAAAATATGGATTATGATGAGTGGAAAACGCAGTTGAATCGATGACTTTTGTCATGTAAGCAGCACGCGAGCTGCGTATCTATAACACCAGCAATACTTGTCTCGTATACAGTAAGAGTGCCGTGAGTCTCGTCTGTCTCGAGCAGTACAAGTGCTAATTGATGTAATAAGCAAGAGGGCCACAACGTCGGCGCGATAAATATGTTTTTTTTTTTTTTTTTTTTTTTTATATAGTGCTCTACGTCCGGCTCCTTTAATAAGGGCACTACTATTGGCACTTAGCCCTTTGGAGAAGGAAGGGAAGAGGGATAAGGAGGCCTCCCGTTACCGGGAGGGGGTAGGGGGAATTAGGCAATTTTGCTACGAGAAAGTCGCCTAAACTCTCCTCGAGGAGCATTGCGTGGTGAAAAAGGATAAATATATGTGCTATTGCATATATATATGATAAATATATATGTCTCAGCTCATTGAGTAGCTAGCTATAGCAGCAGCAAGTTAGTCTAACTCAAGAGTCACGTAGTGGCTGCCACTACTAGTCAGTACGAGCTCAGCATTCTCTTTTCAAATAATAAACATCTGATACTCGTTCTCTCCTCAGGTATCACCAGTAACTTATAATAAACATCTGACACTTGTTATCCTCGTTGTCTCTGTTCTTGCCTTCAACTGCCACCCCAGATATTACAACTTTCATATTCTCGGAGTATTTCGAAAAAAAACTGGGTTTTAAACCACATACTCAGTTAAAAAGAGATTGCGTAACACATGTAGAGACAATCAATTAAGGACAAAAAATTTAACTAAGGACATGCTACAGGAAGGTGAAGAAATACTTAGTTACATCGGAAATGAGCTGCACGTGAAACTGACCGAGTATGAAAAACAATTTTATTATACTGACAAATATTGTAAGCACCCAGTAAAATTTGAATTTTCAAATTGAGAACTTGACTCTGTAGAATTTGCCATTAAAGAAATTGTCAAAAATCCAAATTTTTTTCGGATCTTGGTCACATGTTAGATGAAGTTGCTAAAAAATCTCGTCAAATTAAAAAATGTTTAAGGTCGATTTCAAATATCGTAAGGCACAAAGCACGATGATGGTTTTCTAATGAACCAAACTTCTGAGGACAGTGGAAAAAACAAAATAGTGATGTTTCCCAATTTGCTAAAAAAACATCACAGTGACACATACTAATAAAGGGTATTGGATGATTTGAAACTTTTCCCGGCACTTAACTTTATATTTTTCTAAAGAAAGAGATGTAAACGGTCACAAAAAAAAGTATCGAAGCTGACAAGACGAAAAAAATTAAAAATTAAAAGAAAGAACTCTAATATGCTCTTCAGAAGACTTTGAAACGAAAGACAAAAATAGAAAATTGAGGAAGCCGAATAATATCGAATCCAACCCTGAAATCAAAAGTTAAAATGAAAAGCATCCAATGGACACCAGTAAAAAAATATGAATCAAGGTATGTGTCGTGAGACATCGGTAATATATACATTGATAACAGCCATTTTAAAACGTATTATAATATTTTTTTAATAATATTGTAAATATGCCAACTGACTTTTTAAGGAGCAAAAATTGATAAAGGAACGATGATCAGCACCTCGATTGGCACGATAATAGAAAGACGGAGAATAACGGTGATCATTGTGCCCTTTATTCAGAATGTACATACGGAGGTGAATGTAATTTGCGGCATTAAGTGACAAGTAGTATCACCCTGATGGTGAGACGCTGAACCAATGGGCTTGTTTCTAGCATCAGGTGACGGTAGTGTACCCATGTAAGATTTTCACAGGAGTATATCTATATACTGAATGAATTTCAATTGGACTTTATTCAATATAAAGGTATACTCCGATGGAAATCTTACATGGGCATACTAGCGCCACCTGATGCTAGAAACAAGCCCATTCTACTACTAAGTATGTCCTTTAAACGATATTAGTTGCAAAGAATAGTAAACAAAAGCACCAGTTTTTTGAAGTTATACTTCTACTAGCGGCCCTCCTTGGCTCGGCTTCTCTTGAGACTCACTAAATAAAACACCGTATTGTGTTAACAAGTATTGTACACATAAAACTGTCAAGATTAAAAACTGATAAAAAATATATAATCGAAAAATTGTTTTTCCTGTCTCGAGCGTTCTTAAGATGCTGGTATGCCTTTGGTAGGAAAAATATGACTCACCACATCAGCGCCATCGCACTGTGGCTACCTTACGTACCAAATGTACCTCAGGCCCTGGAGTTCTATCAAGGTTCACAAAAGTTTACACTTGCACATGCGCAGATGACAAAATTTGACTTCTGCACATGTGCAGGTGACAAAAATACGTTGAAAAGTGCAAACTTTCATGCACCTTGATAGAACCCCTGCTCCGTAGGTTCCTCGGGCCGTTAAATAGCACCGGAGACAATGGCACTTATGAGACGGAATCATTTTCCAGTCTCACAACTTTATTACAAGAGCAATAAGGTCCTGAAGCTTCATCTCTTCATTTTTTATCGCCACAAAAATATCAATATATACTATTTTACCTATTTTAAAATCTGGAAGATTTAGAAAGTTACTGTAAGGGTTATAAAGAAAAGCTGATCTCTCACTTAATTGATTCTGTATTTGTTGATTTTGGTGCTGCTGTTTCAATCTTGATAAATTTTCTGCGTCAGTTTCTTGACACTTAAGGGGCCTAGGGGATTTTAAATTAAATGATGCCTAGCTCTGAAATTCAGAGATTATGCAAATAAAGTACGCCAGATTTTCTGTTGGAAAAGAAATAGATAGGTCAACACACTCATTTTCGATGAAATCGCTTGTAAAAATTCGTCATTTTAACACGTAACCTTACGGAACCCGAAATTAAATTGACTATTATATGGCAATTAAAGACTGTGGGTCAGAAGTTGAATTGGGACATTTACTTTTAGTTGTAAAGAATCTATTACTTTAAAAAAAAATAGGATCAACACCTTACATTTTGAGAAAACAGTGAGGAAAACGTGAGAATTGCTTTGTTCAGGTATTGTAAGTGCGCATGCGTTGTACATACATAAACATACAAGCATAAAGATTCAAGTCCAATACAAGTATAGGTGTATAATAGCAAAAGATAGCAAGAGAGTACGATGTTGTCAGTTTTATCGTAGCAGAACCGTCATCTTTGCACAAGGTCTCTCGGTAAAATTAACAATTGTTTAAATATCTATTTCCCTGTGGCTTTTCGGCGTATTATTGATATTTCGTTGACCTACTTATATGATAAACATAGTTGTGATAAAAGAAATACGAATAATCATTTGCATGGTAAGTACCCCACAGGAGCCCCTCAGTAATCACGACACCAAATGCTCAAGCCTCCTTAAAATTGTGTATATTTTGTACGGCTCTCAACTCTGTTTTTGATGCACTGTTAGTAGATGACTATGCAATTCGTTAATTTGCTCGGGGGTATTATAACCAGACCCACTTACTTCTATTTTACGTAGCTTTAACTTTACTTTTACGCCACATAGCGGATGGTATTGCTATTCTTATTAATTTTTTAGAGATAAAAACTACGTAAAAACTATTTAGGAAAAGTCAAGAATCAGTATACAAAATTTTAGAAAGATCGGTTAAGTAGTTTTTGTTGTTAGCGATTCCAACGGTTTTGCGACTTTGCTTTATATATTAATAAGATAAGATACGATAAGCACGTTATGCGCGATAGTTAATTAACGATTTCAGATTGTCGAGCTTGAGAAAACATGTAACGGAAGTGGATTTTGCATGTTACTTTTCCTTTGCCCCATCATTCTCGCCGTACCACCCCTCGTCTTTTTCTCTCCACACCACACCACACCCCAGGACGCCACGGCACACATTTGGAATTTTATTGAATTATTATTTTATTTCTTTTTCCTTAACCAATTCTAAAAAAAAAGTTTCCAAGTGGATATAAACTTCTGACCTCTTTTACACTAGCCAAGGCTCTTACCCACTCTGCTATGAGCGGTCTCGATACAAGGAATTTGATTACTTCTTTTTATCGTGATGTATAGGAGTCATATAGGAGTCAAAAGTACTGGTGAAAAAGTGTAACCGGGTTACCTATACTACACATGAATGACAATTTTGATTATTATATTGTGATTCTATATGTTGAAACATAATTTTCAATACTATTTTTCATACCAATTAAGAAATTTTTTTCCTCCTATGCTGTAATCAGTTCATTTGCACGAAGGCGGTACATGTGTTCCTTGACCTTACTATTGTCCCATGAGATATACTTGAGAATAATAGAGTACGCTATTCCCACATAACCCTGTACTCATCGTGATGTCTGGTATGAACGAGAAATTTGCAGGAGAGTTCCTCTATTAATATGTATAACATTTGGCCTTCCAGCAGCGGTTTCTTTTGCACCTATGGCAACATAAGGATTTATGGCTATGTGGGACAGTAAGCTCTATTCTGTTTTCTATGATTTCATTATTTAGTAAATCTTGGTTTACATGGTATGTATTGGTCTTGAATCACTTATTTTGTTTAATGTAATAGATGATAGTTTTCAGCGTCTAGCGTTTAGTGTATTCATCACATGAATATGCCAAATGATAACAAAATATATTAGTGAGGTAGATTAGCGCTTATTCTAGTAGAGTGAGCGCAGTACAGTAAGCACTTGAAAAAACAGTAAGCGCTGTCAGTAGAATAGTTCAGCTTTTAATTTTCGAAGTTAAACGTTTAAACGTTTATCCCTTTCTTTGTCGTGTAACCTAATTATATATACATATAATAGCAGGGCTTCGCTCCCCAAGCCAACCCTTATTTAAAATTTGTTTTTTTAAAGGTAATTTCTCTTTTCTATTTTCATTTCGTACGCTACTTTCGTTTGGACTATGATATACTTTACAAACATTGTAACAGATGAGCAAATCTGAAAAAAGTTATATTCTGTTAAAAATGCAAATAATATGTTCAAATTATTAAATCTCTGTCTTAGAAAATAGAGTTCAACTACATTTTGTTTTGATTCATACGTGTGATAATTTTATTTATATATTTACTTACTCATCCTCGATTATATTTTTAACTTTTCTGCACTTAATTATACTTGATTTTCTAGTAAATTAAAAAGAGGACTGAGAACAGCGAACCATACTAAAAAATTTTTATTGATGCCTTATTTAAATCAGTCATGATCAACGAGTAAAGATTAACAGTATGAATACCAAATTATTTGAAAAATTATGTATTAAATCTATATTTGAATTGTATAACCACAATTTCTTATCGAAAACTATGAAATTAGTTATAAAATTACTAAGATGAACAATTCCCTTTACCGAAAAAAAAAATATTATAACATTTATGTTTGAGGAACTCTTTATTTGTTGAGTAAAAGGGAAGCGGACCCGGCGACAATGAATAGCGTGCTTTCTGCGTACTACGCTCTGCTGATATTGTTGGTGGACTAGCTGTCTCGGGCGGCTTGCTGGCTGCTGCTGGTGTGGCTTGGCTGGCAGAGGCGTGTAGCTGGCCAGCTGATGCGTGAACCTGTGTATCAGGAGACGAACTGAACTGGTCCCGGCACAGGCCGTCGATGCCAGCGGCAGTGGCGTAACGAAGCGCCGAGACGATCAGGAGGGGGGCCCAACCGACAGTATATCGTCGAACGAAACATCCCGCCCGCCTCGTTCCAGGAACGAAACTTCAAGTCCCGCCCGCTGTATCCAGAGCGGTTTCGCCTCCGGGCGATGCAGGCTGAGAGGCGGTCCGGGTTATCACCGGAAGCAGCGTGACTTTCGTGATTGGCCTGGTGTATTCTCCCGTCACCGTTCGGACGGTCACAGCGCGTACGAGGCCGTCCGGGCCAGGGTGAATTTCAGTTATGCGGCCAACAGGCCAGCGGCCGTCGGTCGAGAGCAGAGATGAGTCAAGGACGGCGACGATATCACCCAAGGTCAGGTTCCGATGAGGGGTTATCCACTTCGATCGCTGTTGAAGAGTATTAAGATACTCCCGACTCCATCGGGCCCAGAATTGTGCTCTGATGCCCCGGACAAGCTCCCAGTGAGCCAGATGGTCGAGATCCTGATCGGGTGGCGCGGCCTCAATGATTGAATTGAGGGGTGCTCCGATGAGGAAGTGACCGGGGGTCAGCACGCCCAGGTTGTCCATGTCGCCCGACAGTGGAGTGAGAGGTTGGTTGTTGAGGACAGCTTCGATCCCGACCAAGACGGTTGAGAACTCCTCGTACGTCAGGTGCCCCGAGCCCATGACTCGTCGGAGATGACCTTTGACGGACTTGACCGCGGCCTCCCAGAGACCTCCAAAGTGAGGGGCCCTGGGTGGGATAAAATGCCACTTGATACCTTGATCCGCTAGGGCACCCGCGACGAGGTCCCACCGGTGCTTAGCAAGACGGAGCGCGTCGCACCACTCGGTGTCAGCTCAATGGAAGCACGTCGCGTTGTCACTCCAGAGTTTAGACGGTTTTCCCCGACAACCAGAGAAGCGGGTGAGAGCCGCAAGAAAGGAGACGGTTGATAGATTGCCTACGAGCTCTAGATGTAGTGCCTTTGTGGTGAGACAGACAAATATGGCGATGTAACCCTTCGTGGTGCGAACGCCTCGGCCCTTAGCTGCGAGGACGTGGAACGGCCCGGCGTAGTCGATCCCAGTGCGACCGAAAGCGCGGAAGGGAGTAACTCGTGACCGCGGGAGAGGAGCCATCAACTGGACAGCTGATCGGGCTTGGAGGCGAGCAGAAGTAACGCAACTGCGTAGGAAAGCCTTGACTTTCCGGGAGCCACCGATGATCCAAGCACGCTTGACGGTGTACGGGCTGGTGGTGCGAAAGCCCCCGTGGAGCGCTCGGTGATGGGCCCACGCGATCGTAAGCGTGGCAAGAGGGCAAGCACCGTCAAGGATGGGTGGGTGTCGCTCCGCGAAGGTCATTTCGGCGTGCTGGAGGCGACCGCCCACACGCAGAACGGCGTCTGTATGGACGAAGGCTGCGAGCGATGTCAGTGGGTGCCGCTTGAGAAGGGCGCGGCCTGTGCGAAGCAGTGCAAGTTCATCAGAGAAGGCACGCTGCTGGCTCAAGCGCACGCAAGCGAGGTAGGCATCGGTCAACTCGGTAGCCGTCGGTGCTGAGAGCATCGGTCGTGTAGGGGCTCGGCCGAGATGGAGTCTCGCCCACCGACGCAGGTGGGTGAGGGTGCGCAGGAGGACGCCCAGATCGGAGAACAGTCGGAGAAGGTCGAACTCGACCTTTTGCGTGACGCTGCAGAGACGAGGAGGTGAGGGCTGTGGCGGCTCGGAGGGCTCCTGGGGCCAACGATTAGGGCCTTCGGACAGCCAGGAAGGGCCAGTCCACCATGTCTGCTGGCGGTGTAGAGTCTGGGCATCGGTGCCTCGAGACGCCACATCGGCAGGATTGTCATGAGTAGGCACATAGCGCCAGATGTGTGGTGGCAGTACCACCTGGATGTGGGCGACGTAGTTGTCGACGAGAGCGTGGTTGGTAAACTCGGCGGAGCGGAGCCAGCGTAGAACGACTTGGGAGTCGCACCAAGCGTAGCAGTGCTCAATAGGGATGTTCCACTCGCTGACGACCAAGCGCAGCAGTTTCGCAGCAAGCAGCGCGGCACGCAGCTCAAGGCGAGGGATCGTCATGCGGGCCTGGGGCATGGCTGACGGCTTGAGGCTTCGGATGGGCGCAAGTTTCGTCTTGGCCAGCAGAATGTGGCAGCGGACTTGCCCTGAGGAGTCCTGCAGCTGGGAGTACACCACCGCGCCCATCGCGCGGCGGCTGGCGTCTGAAAAGGCGTGGAGGTGAATCTTCGACGGAGCCGAAGATCCAATCCAACGTGGAATGGAGAAGCCTTGGATTGATTTCAGCTCAGTGGTGAAAGCTGACCACCGACGAGCCATTGATGCAGGTACGACCTCATCCCAATCTAACCGGGCGCGCCAGAGATCATGCACAAGGAGCTTGGCTTGGAGTATGGTCGGCGCGAGCCAACCGCAAGGATCGAAGAGGCTCGCAATACCAGCAAGGATGCTCCACTTGGTGTCCTGTTCTCGGGCTGCCGGCGGTGTTAGCCGGAAAGTATCCGAGGCTGGGTCCCAGCTGACGCCAAGTTCGCTGACGAGGCCGGCGTCGCTGAGTTCACGCCACGTAGGGCGCAGGCGAGCTTCCTGGGTAAGGTCAGCCACAAGTTCGGCATCATTGGCGACCCATTTCCGGAGTGGAAATCCGCCTGAGCGTAGCAGGCCGATTACTTGATCTCGAAGCTGGCGGGCCGTTTCGAGGTCATCGGCACCCGAGAGGATGTCATGCGCGTTCCGATCATTCATGACGACAAGTACGGCACTACGGCATCCGGCCACAAGTGTCCTTCGTCATGACAGAGTTGTTGAATCACACGCAGTGACAAGTAGGGCGAGCAAGTCGCGCCATAAGTGACGGTGCGCAGTTGATAGTGAACAGGCGTCTGACTCGAATCGGGGCTCCAGACGATGCGCTGAAGGTCTGCGTCTCGTGGGTCGACCCAGATTTGGTGGAACATCATCTGGACATCGCTGCAAAAGGCGACGCGATGTCTTCGCCATTGCAGCAGGACTGTCGGTAGTGCGGCCTGGAGTCTCGGCCCGGAGTGCAGGATGTCGTTTAGGCTGTAGCCGCTCGTGGTTGGGTGCGAGGCGTTAAACACGGCGCGCAACTTTGGTCCAAGGTCCCCGTGTTGCCAGATGCCGTGGTGCGGGACGTAGCAGACCGTGCTGCTCGGTTCGGAGAGCTCTCGGCTGGAGAGCCGCTTCATATGACCGAGGGCGAGGTACTCGCTCATGAAGCAGTTATACTCGGTCGCCATCTTTGAGTCCCGCTGGAGGCGACGGTGTAGGGATCGCAGTGAGGCCAGGGTGCTAGCCAGGCTATCGCCGAGGAGCGGTGCAGCATTGGGCTTCATAGGCAAACGCACAATATAACGGCCGTCCGCGTCGCGCCGGTAGTTGGCGAAAATCCGCTCGCAGTCGATGTCATCGGGCACGCGGCGGCAGACGGAGGGCACCTCTTCTAGTTCCCAAAAGCGCTGGAGTAGCATGACGAGCTCGCGATGCCAGGGTGGAGCCAGCTCATCGTGCAATGTTGGACACGCGACGGCGCTGTCCAAGGGGCGCCCAGGAGCACACCCGACTAGAGTCCAGCCGAGTGCTGTATGCTGACCGACGATCTCTCTACGCTGACGGTACCCAGGGCGCAGCAGACGGCTGTAGACCTCGGCGCCGATGAGAATATCGACCGCACGAGGAAGGGCAAGGTCGAGGTTAGCGAGGTCCTGCAGGCTGGCCCAGACTCGCAGGATGCTGGGGTCGAGCGGGGCCGCAGGAGTTGACAGACCGAGGTGGGGTATGCACAGCGCCTTCAGATACAAACTGAGGGTGCCATCCCCTGGCATCAGGCGCAGGCTGGCGCAAAGTGTCGACCTTACGGCGTGTTCGCCGCCGATGCCTGATACGCTGGTTCTAGAATCCTCCAAAGGGGCCTTCAGGCGGCGAGCGAGATTAAGAGAGATGGCCGAGATCTCAGAGCACGAGTCGAGGAGGGCTCTTACGGTGACGATGGGCCTCCGGCCGCCGCTGAGTTGGACGAGCGCGGTCGGAAGCACCGCAAGTCATTGCCGGGACTCATCAGGAGTCTTGAGGAGATCGGAGCTGGTCGGCTTCGCATGCTTCGGTGGGTCCGAAGATCCTGGAGCTTCTGACCGGCGCTTGAGGCTGTTGTGCAGCAGACTGTGGTGCACCGTCCGGCAGCGCTGGCAGACCGTCTTGGAGGGGCAGTCATGCAGGGAGTGCTCTGGCTTCAGGCAGTTGAAGCATAACTCCTCCTGGAATACGATGTGCATCTTGGCGGCTGGATTCAGATCCCGGAACTGACCGCAATGCCCGAAATAGTGGGGTTCGTGACAAGCCGGGCAGTTCGCTGGGGCCACCTGGGTCGTGAGGGTGCGCAAATTGCGCCCTGCGTGCGTCGAGGAGGGCCCTCGTGAGCCGGCGGAACCAGCTGAGCGCGCTAGATGAGAAGCCTCTACGGAGCTGAGAGTGCGGCAACTGCGCCGCAGAAACGCAGCCAGCATGGTAAAGGTAGCTCAGGAATTACCGAGCACGTCACTGGAAATCTTCAGCTTCTCCAGCTCGTCTTCCCAAGCATGTCTTGTGGTGGCCTCCTCTCTAAGGTCGCCCTGCGGTCTTCTATCCTCATGGTTGTCTATATGTGCCAGAGGTCCTCGTCTATCCATGAGATTGTCTACTGAATTTTTCGGAATGTTGCTGACATATGAAATATCTCGATCTCTGGTATTGGGGTTGTCATGGAGGGGACTGATTCTAGCGTCCTCCATCGCGGGTTGACCAAAGAGACTCAGGGTTTCAATCCTCCTTTGCAGCTTTTATGCTCATAGGATTGTCCACCCACTCCAGGTGAGGATTCTGACTTGTCTGGTTGACTCTCGAGCGATCCACTGGCAGTAACTTTACACGACTGGAATCGCTGCTTTCCTTCTAGAAGTCTTCGTTCTGTGGGTTGTCATAACTTGGAGGCAGATCGTTTCCCCAAACTCGCATTCCTTCATCTTTTGGTTCTTTTCACGTCACATTTAATTTTCCCGGTGGCCTAGGTTTTCATCTTTGTGGGGAGCCCTGGTTTAACTTGTTCCAATTTCTACGGTCCGACGATATGCGAATCCTTAAGAATCGACGAGTGTATAGCAACAAAAGCCAGCGGACCAATTAAACGTAAGTGAGGGCGACCACTGAAAACGCCCCTTATATCGGAACCACGGGCCAGACCTACTGACGCGACCAATTATCCGCAATGAGGTCCCGGAAGACCCCGAAAACGATCGATTTAGTATGTAAGCATTCGCTCTTTGGTGGGCATCTGAAACTAACCCCATCCCTTTTCTATTTCCCTAGATCATCATGCCATGGCTCACCCACAAAACATTGATGATACCCACATCGTCTAGATGTCAAATTGACGCCAAATTCCATCACTATGATGTCTTTTAGTTATCAGTTGTCAAAATGCTATCTTCAGACAACTAATAACTAAAAGACGTCTTAGTGATGGAATTTGGCATCTATACGATGTCAGTCATGATCATTGTTTTGTGGGCAGATAACATATAGAGGAGACGTGTAGCTACCTGATGTACATGGGGCTGGAACGATCGGCAAGGCAGCTCATTCTCCAATTCCTGGACGCCTTCTCTAAGCACGCTGAGGAACGGAGCCCAATACCGGAGCCTGCCTCAACCACTACCTTGGAGGAGATCGACGAGACCGACTAACTAGGCATCTACAGTGTCGCTAGAGATACAAGGGATGAAACCGCTGATCCAGAGGTCCCACCCCGACGTGGAACCGCAGGTAAAGGGAAAATTGGCCACCGATCCCAATTGGAACGAGCCCTATAATCAAGAAACGGAGTGGGACATCATCCTGCGTGAAGTGAAGGAGAGCCGCCGGGACGTTCTCCGGGGCTATCAGTGGGCTCGAGCCCTATTCGATCGAGTAGCTCAGTATGTCTCCGCATACAGATCCAGCAAATTAACGCACCGTACCGAAGTTCGGGGCTCAGTCATTCCGGGATGGAGCTGCCACCACCATCGCACAGGCCCGGAGGGCTCGAAAGGCAGAGGAACGCCACCTTGGGGAGATGGGGAGAGCTCAGAAGAGAGTTTGACAATGAGCGGAGAAACTGAGGACCGCTGCCGAGCATGAATGAAAAGAGGCTCGCAACACTCTTCACGAAGCCGGACTAGATTTTCACTCCATGTGGTCACGTCCCCATTGCTGGTGATGATGCAGATTAGATGGCATCAAAGACGTCAGAAGATTCCCCTGTCACCAGGAACACCACCTTTGGAAGAGGGCGTACGGAGGGTGGGAACGGTAACCTTAAGACCAACCCCCTTTAACATCTCTTGATTTTTTTTTTTATCTTCCTTTCATTTTTATTTTTGTTTTATTTTTCTCGTCCCTCACTTTGAGGATGTAGTTTATATAAATATAATTTTTTTTTTTTATATTATAGCGTACTACGTCCTTTTCTAGGCACTCAGAACTTTCAGGACTGGGGAGGGATGGAGATGGTAAGGGTGTAGGAGATTCCGTTCTGCATTCACCAGGATAAGCAGTCCTGTGGGTGGGAAAACCACTCAGGAAAAACCCATCTCGGAACGGCCGGTGTATTCCCTTATAAGTTCCAACCAAATGTCTATATTGGTATATAGACATTAGGCCTGAACTTCTGCATACCTCCCGCTCACGTTGTCGTAACGATAAAGAGACAGTGAATCGATCTAAAAAAATCACCGGCGCAAGTGAACGGAATAATAGTCGAGTGGTCACCCATCCAACTACCAACCGCGGCCAACTCTGCTTAACCTTTCAGATCCACAAGACTGCAACTCTCCCCCAAATAAGGTAGTTTTTCTTTCATTTTCTTGCATTTTTCGAGTAATCCTACTTTTTTGCTAGATCCCCCCGCTCCCCTCCAGCTCCCACCATACTACTTTCAGCTCCCCCGTATATTATGTGAATAAATTTGTAAAGCCTTATATATTGACTGTTACAAATGATATAATTTTCACATATAATTTTATTTGACCATTACAAAAAATTTTGTTACAATTAACTTACTTACGATGTTTATTTTAATAACATACTCGAAAACGTCTTTTTAGGTGCTCTGCTCTTACATAACCTTTCCCACAATTTTGACAAATATTTTTTTGAACGTTTTTTTCATGACTTTTCAAATGTCTCTGTAAGCGATAATATCTTTTTCAACGTTTCCCGCATTCAATACACTTGAAATTTTTCTCAATGTTTTGACATTCCTTTGTGTGACGCAAATAGTTTTTTTTTCTCTAATATTATAATGCTACATAGATCATACAAAAAAGATTTTTTTTGTGAATTTCTTCGTGCGGTGATGAACACTCTTGATTTGAAAATTTTGAGTTACATATGTCACACTGATAAAATTTTGTGTCCATGATGGTGTATCTGAAAAAATATTACATAAAACGGATTGTTTATAATTTCATAAATCTGGGTACTAGACAGTACTGAAATTTGCTTTGTTGATGAAAGAAAAATTTGAAAGAAAATATAAAAGTAGTAATAAACTATGGAATAGTTTTTTCGTTACTGTAAAATTTCATTCCAATCTTTTCAATTTCAAACTCGTTTTCTAATTCAATTTGGATAAAAATTTTTTTTTGGCTTCTACATCTAGACAATGTAACATATAATTGCCCATGAAAAAATAATGGTTTTCTAAGGTGTTATCCTAAGGCATCAAAACTTCGACCTTGAGATTTATTTATAGACATAGAAAAAGCTACTGTTACGTGGGATTTTAAAGGTTCGGGGTGCTTAATTACAACGCGGCAGTTAAACTCAATCAATCACTTTATTGCTATATTCCTTGAGGGAAGGCGCTTTGCGGTCCCAAGTTACTTATTGCGACTATCCTCCTTCTAGTCCCGATGTTCTAGAGCCCTGTGGCCACTGCTTCGGGCCTTTTTATGCTCTTTCCTCCCCCACTTGTGCTCCTTCCTAATACTAATAGCTGAGGCCCATCCCACGTAGTATGTTCCATACTGTACGTGACACGTCCGAGGCCGCTTCGTCGTCGCCCTTGACAACGTTCTTTTCTTTACCACCTCGGGAATGATTGTTTAATTAGTGTCTGTATCATGTTGTTCGTGTTGTAATGTATACTAATCATATAAGAAAAATTAATAAGGTGTTCCTATGAACATCCTCGTTTCTTTTTCTTTTACAGGCTTTGATTAGTTTTCCGCAAGTTCATAATTGTGTTATTACACATATTGTTCGTGTTTGTGCTCTTCCCTCTTACATAATAAATTGATAAATATGCCCTTGTGGGTCTTACTTTCATTTATGATTATTCAATTACCATTTATTGCTTATTATCTAATTTAGTATATTACTTATTTACTTACATTTTTTTTTTTAATTGACTCATACATACTCATTTTCATCATTATGATGATTATTTTTCTTCTTTCGGTTTTATTTTACTTACAACTTTTGTTTTGTATATTCATTTTCTTTTTTTTCCCTTTTTTTTTGTTTTATACTATATTCATTACATTTCATGCAGCGTCTTCCACACAACATAACAAAAATCTTTTTATTTTATTTCATTATTATCATCATTACGTACGTATTCTTTTTTTTTTTTTTTAGTATTCATCTATTTAACGCATCATTGAACCAAAAGGTATATCAACCATTCTTATTTACGTATCTACTTACTACTTTCTTTGTCTATTTATTTACCTATATTTTTTATATTTTTTTTTACCTATAGATTCTTTTTTTTTTTTTCACTAGACATCGTCAATGCTTAGGTATTAAAGCTCTACCTTTAACTTAGCTAAATTTTGTTTGTTTCTTATAGTAACTGTTTGTTACTGCCCGTCGGTTGATCTCTTTGTCGCCGCTCACCCTGTACTTGGATAAGTATTGACTGTAGTGCCATAGAATTCCCCGGATTCTCATTTCTTGCGACATTGTTTCTGGTTCTTCTTCCTGCAAACATTCTAGGTAAGTTTAGTATAAGTGGGGCCCCCCATTTTGAAATCCCGACCGATCCTGCAGCCGCCCCCAACGCTATTTCAGCTGCTAACCATGCATATTCCTTCCAGTCAAAAAATTCCTCTTTTGTCTGTACTAATTCATGTATACGTGTACTGTGTCTGTCAGTTTAGTACCTGTCGTCAACCTATCCTCTGGTCCATGTTTTTGCTTACCAAGCTCCTGTAACCCATCCCTTTCTACTACCATCTTTATTTATTCAAATATCTCATCTACTTTTACCCCTAAAACATAAAACAGTTATCCTTTTTTTCCGTTCTCACTCCCATTTATCGTAAGCTCCTAGGTCCCTAGGTTACCCTTGATTAAGAAGAGAGAGAACAACTAAGCGAGAAAGAGAAAAAATTCTACCTTCCTTCTTGTTTTATTTTTATTTCTTTATTTTCATTTTTTTTTAACGTTCTGTGAAAATACAAATGCCCATGCCATACAATTCATTACACATATTTTCCTAATAATCATTAAATGCAATCTAGTATTAGGGCTTGACTGGTTATTACGGTAAGTAGTGAGTGTGACTCCGTCTTTACATTCAAGGTGTATCGTTGCATATAATATTAATGTTATACTTATGTACATCAATATTTGTTACACCATGTATGTGTATGCTATAAACATAAGGTACATAATAGTCTTATTCCTTAGGAGTTTCTTTTTTTCGCTCAAAATTCTGTTTTCTTTCCCACGTCGCGTGTTAGGTACATGCGCGTCTGTATGTTTACAGCGTCGTTTTCGCCGATTCTCGCGACATTTGTGTACGTATTCGTTTATTGTACTTTTGGATGATACCGCGTTGTATTACAGTTTGTCCCTATTTTGGCTGGAATGAGCTTAGAGGAGTAGATGATTCTATGATCGCGCCTTTCCGTAATAAGCAGTATGTCACGTCGTATATTGTCACACTGCCTTTGTACCTGGAAATAAAAAAGGGGGGGGTACGCAGGAAGTGGATTGCCTCGTCTCGTACGTCCTCCGGGTCCCTCGTCTTCTTGGATTCTGCTCCTGAAAAGGGGAGTTTGTACGGGATTTCTCCTCTCTTTCTACCAAGAGGAAATAATTTTGGGAAATGCTACCGTGTCAAGTAAGGAAATTGTTTATTGCACTCTCCACACGGCTCTACACAACTCCTCGACGGCGCTACAGCGGTTCCGCCTCGCCGCGCGAACCGCGAGCGCACGTTCGGGGTCCTGAGACCAGGAGGGGCCGCTGCCCTAACGCTCCCAGCCACGTCACGCACGCCTACACACGCGCACCCTCACACGTAACCTATCGTCCCTGTCCTTTTCCCCGCCCACTACACACCTGCTCTCTACTATCGCGCCCGTTTCTTCTCGTTCCTTGGCAACCTTTCTCACCCTGTCTTTCTCTCTCTCTCTCACACTATCACTGTCCCTCGTTAACCTGCTCCTTATCCCTCTCAGTCCCTAGTCCCGGTCCTCTCTCTCTCTCTCTCTCTCTCTCTCTCTCGTCCTTTCTGCACACCTAGAGCGGAAAACGTTCAAACACCCCCAAGATTCGGCACTCCCGAGCATGCACCCGCAACTTCCCGTAACCTGGCTCTCTCTCTCTCTATCTCTCTCTCTCTCTCTCTCAGTCCTCTGTATACTCCGGGACTTAGTCCCGGAGGTCTACCGGCGCTCGCGAGCCCTAGCACGACGCACAAAAAGAACGGAGGAAAAACACGCTACCTTTCGGCTCTCTGACTCGCGACAACGGCGTATGGCGTCCGGCTGGGCCTCGGGCTGCTGGTGAGTCTGTGAAGCTGACGGTGGCGGTCCTACTCCCTTTATCTCGTCCTGTAGCCGCTCTGCTTCTCGTCTTCTCTCTCTCTCTCTCTCTCTCTCTCTCTCGTCCTGCAGTCGCTCTGCTTCTTGTCCTGGGTCTTCTCCTCGCGGTGATGATCTCCGACGACGGGGACACAGCAGCTTCCTCTTCTCTCTCTCTATCTCTTGATCTGCCACAACTTTCTCTCGCACTTTCTCTCTCTCTCTCTCTCTCGCTCACAAATCTGGCTAATACACGCGCGCGAAGGCTCTCGACTCGAGACTAACTCTCCGTTCCCTTGCAACTACAGCCCGTACCTCTCGACCTTTTTCCTTTCTTCTTTCTCTCTCTCATACCCGAGGGCCGCTGCCGCGACCCGAACAGTCGTGCGCGCGCTCACGTGTATTCTTCTCGCCGCTGTTGCTACTGTGTCCCGTCGTCGAATCGTCCTCTTCTTCTTCTTTTCCGGGAGCCAAAACAAAAGAAGAATTCCGGAAAGGTAAGTCTTTGCCGGTGATGTCATACGCGTTGCGGCAGCGAGAGCGACATGAGCCGGGAGGCTCAATTTGCCTCGTTACAATATTTACTTTTGAAAATCGACTTTGTCACTCATTCGTTTTTCTTGTACGTCAACGAGGCACTCTCACTGTTGCAGGCATCCAGTCTCCTACCGGCTCTAGCTTACTGAGAGCATAACTAGAGTCGCTCTCCTTTTTTGAGCCAGGGGGTCTGTGAATTCTTGCTACACTGCTGCGTCTTTTCCTGGCCTACAGATCGGCGGGTGCTCCTGTTCGCACATATCCTTGTTGAAGGACCTGAATGCGGCTTTTTCAATGTAATTGCTGCTTCTCTTCCGGCCACTTGATCAGATCCTGCTTCTCAGAATCCCAACACTGAATTATTCAGGGCCCTTGACCGACAAAGCCGTTAACTTGCGTAATGAGTGAGAATATTTTCGCTTTCTGTACGTTACTTTAATCGATTAACTAAGCTTATACCAGTCTCTTTGGTTCCCTTGAGAGCATGTTTTCCTCTCTCGCTGTGTTATTGTTATCAAAATTTATACGCGATTTGATACGTACGACGCTATCGACCTACTTTTAGCTTTAATACCATATATACCTACATGCTAAATCAGTAGTTGTTCGATTGAAGCATAGAATTGTTGACTTCGTGCTTAGTTATACTTATGTTTTTATTTTTTATGCCACCGTATTATGACTAGAAAGTCTTGCATAATTTGTCGTAGCGCTAAATATTCCAACACTGATATAAACAGACGCTTATGTATTTGTTCTGCTTGTAAAAAACCGTACCATTTTAAATGTACACAACAAAGCTGGTATTCTCAAAGCTCTGACTCACTCTTTACTTGTTGCTCTCTTTCACTGTATTCCCGGGAAACTATACTCAACGGTAGGATTTCTCTACTGAATGCAAGCAAACCCTCCGCAAAACGACCCCGTGGACCTTCTCCACCAGAACACTCTATTAACCGCAAAAGTAGGCGCTTATCGGATAATACTGTCGGAAATTTATTGGTTAATTCTTCTATAATGGCAGGCAAAAATACAGGACCATCGCTTTCTGATATTATGGATCATCTCAAAAAGCTCGACTCGAAAATTGATAATAACACCGCAACACTCAATACTCGATTCGATACGCTTGATAACTCATTGAAAGACTTTCAAGAAAGGACTACTGCCGACATTGCCAGTGTCCGTACTACGTTTGCAAACCTTTCGGCAAACTCGTTGGTTCAAGATACTGCTGAACTCATAATATCTGGCATACCAAACACAGTTTAACACTCAAACGAGCAGATTGTTAGTACTATATTTAATGCGGTCGGGTGTAGTAATTTTGAAAGATTTGTTGCTTCGATTCGTGAATGGGCACCTGCAAGAAAACCTGCATCCTCCTTGTCTCATGCCCCAGCTGCTTCAAATACCCGAGGGATTGTCGTTGAAATGAGTTCGGCTGAGATGCGCGACCGTGTTACGGGACGATCTGGCAAACTAGCCAAAAAAAAGTCGGCTGATATCTTTGGTGAGGGTGAAAATTCTACTCTCTACCTACGCCCACTTCTACCTCAGCAGGTCTACTTGCTCTGGCGCCTAGCTGTGAAAGCACACAAGCGCATGAACTACGCCTTTCCTCTTATGAGAAACCTTACTGTGTGCATGCGCCAAACTCTGACATCTCAGTTAATACCGGTGTACTCTGAAGCAGATTTACTTTCTCTCCCCCCGTGTGACTCGCCCATAGTATGACGCCATGTACCCCCTCAAACAGCAGCTCCCTCTAACTCTAACTCACAAAGTTCATTAAGAATTGGCCATATTAACGCTAACAGACTAAAAACTCACTTCAATGAAATAGAACTGAAATGCTCCCAAGATCAATTTGATATTCTGGCTATCTCTGAAACTTTTTTGACTTCACTAGATAATAATTCTGTTATTTAATTACAAGGATATAATGTCTTCCGAAATGATAGAGAGGGGAAGGGTGGAAGGGGGGGTATGCTCCTACATCCGAGACGATATTCCGGTCAAAATACCGAGCCGCTCAGACCCTATCTTTGATAATACGCCTGAATATTTAATATTAGAAATATCATTTCCGCACTTAGTACTTCTTTTTTCAGTTGTTTACAGGCGTCCTAGTGGAGCTTTCCCAAATCTATTCTTCAACCGTTCTAGCTTTATTTTTGCCTTCATACACAAACATAGTCATCTGTGGCGATTTTAATATTGATATAAATAGTGATACCTGCCTTACTCGATCTTTTAAATCATACATAGCTTCCTATTCACTGTTTTTAGTGCAATCTGAACCCACACACCATTCCCCTCGCTATGATTATTTTACACACACCTGGCTTGATCTGTTTATTGTCCATAGCTCTGATGCCGTCCTCAATTACTCAAAATCTGATTCACCTTTCATAGCCGGCCATGATTTTATTGAGCTCACCTTGACCTTGTTCAAACCACACCCGTATATCAAAAAATTTTTCGCACGTAATTTCAATAAAATAAACCTAAATGTTTTAACAACTGAACTTACAAAAGCTTTCTCAAACTTTTATTTTCCATTTCTAGAGCCATTGGACGTGACAGATAGGACGCAAATCAATCTCGACTCTCTTATCTGTAATTTCTCCAACACTGTGCTGTCTGTCTTTGATTCGCCTGCCCCACTTCGACAGATCAGTTTTAAATCCTCTGAAAAACCCTGGGTTACACAGAAAACTCGCCTCCTTATGAAGCGTAGGAATGCTGCATATAAGCGGGCCCTGAGGACTCGATCTGAAAATGACCTCATTGCTTTCCGTAACTTGAGGAAAGAAGCCCGCAATTTCTTGGATTCTGCCAAAAATAAATATATTGCATCTAAACTGGATACTGCGGCTAACTTCAGAGCAAAATGGTCTGTAATCCGTAAGTCGGGCCTAACTGGCTCACGTCTACCATCCCCCCTATTACGCTTTTCGCCAAATGAACTTATCTCATTCTACTCTGATGTTATATCTCTTGGAGCTCCTGTTTTACCTGAAGATCTACAGCGCATTAAAAATATACCCCTTGATTTATCTAAGCCTGTCTTTAATTTCTTGCCTACTGGTTCAATCTAACGATACGAAGATGAGTACGTAATTTATACGTTGTTTGTAAACAAACGTATACATACGAACATGCAAATAGAGAAAATTATAAAAGTTTTATTTGCGTTCGAAAATCCCCACGTATTTAACCAAACAATATTTTAATATTGTATTCGCTTTCTATTTTGTATTATGTTGCCATTACAACATCCATTGCTCGCTTATAAATAAAGTAAAAACGAAATTTAAAAAAAATTATTTTAATACACTTACATTGTCGTCTTGTATGAGTTATTGACATGGTAGGAAAACCCATTGAATATCCATGGCGAATCACCTTTTTTACGTGACATTTTTCGGCACAGAATAACTATTTTGTTAAAAAAACTATATTAAACAAGCAACAAATATACAGAAGAGTGCAACAGTGTGTGCCCTTGGTAATAATAATAGCAGATAATAGTAACAGAGACAAGAAACAAATGTCTTCGTACCACGAGAGAATGGCACAGGCAATTGACCCATGCATTGCTCGTGTACATAAAAAAAAAAAATTTGCGTACGCAATATACAAATCAACAGTCTTCTTCCTCACGCTGCTCTCCCTGTTAGAATATTTGTACATAGTTGTAGAGTACACATGTTTTGAGCCTTACGATAAGGTTTCTCCGGTTCAGGCAACAGTGACGAGTACGAGTCGGTGAAATTCTTATTAATCCTTCAGGAATAATTTTAAGATGAGCTTTGTCGATAAAATAAGGTAAGGGTTCTATAAGTGATAGAAAATTTTCAAAAATGTGTGCTTGTATAAATGAGGTGTGTTTTCCTTAACAGTGAAGTCGACAACTTGATGAAGCGAGTTCTTCTCACCCAGAATATGGTGAACAGAATAATCACCGAAAGTGATAATGTGACGAGCTTGCAATTAAAGCTGCCATAGCTTTCAAGCATTTCTTGTTCAGCAAGCTCAGCTTTGGTCTAGCATATCGCATATTATTTCTCAGTATGAGATGGATATGTGATGTACTATTTATTCTATATTACGGACCAAGGAGGTCATAGATCCATCCGTCTGTGAAACTTTGAGGATCACGAAGAAACTGTGTCCATCATCAACTCTATATTGTTACGTGGTAGCTGAAGCTATCACGTCACTATATACCTATATTTTTGAGCGAGTCATTGGCGGCTACCAAGTCCTATGATACATTATATATTTTACATATGTATCGTTTTACAACACATTCTTAATGTGTGTTCTCGGTGCCACGGACTACGAGCCAGAGAAGAGAGAAGGACCGAAGACCAGAGAAGGGATTGAAAGTGTGTGTGGTATGATTGGGTGAGCATGTGTGCAAGGTAGAGAAGGAAAGAGAGGCGAGGGCTCGCGACACGTCAGAGAGGTGTGAGCACCAAGCGGCCACGTCAATTCCCTAGTTTTGGAAACCTCCAAAAATTTACCGGTTTTTAGGCGTGTTGGAGATTTTTCGTATACACGGGAGGGGCGCGCGCATCTGTCAAAGTGCACTGCCATAACGCAGCAGTACCGCGAGAGCCATCAGAGAGAGCAGAGTCAAGCAGCCACGAGAGAGAGAGAAAATAGAATAGTGACGAGTATCCGCGAGACAACAACGCAAGAATCTTTAGAGCAGAGTAGACAAAACAGAAGTATTGGTGAGAGATAGGGAAGTGATAGGGCAGAGGAAGAGATCGACGAGAGCGGGGTCAAGATCGGGTGTAACGAGAGAGCAGCTGAGGCTAGGGAAAAGAAGAATTTGCGAGAGACCATCGGGCAAGAACAACGGAGGTCGCCCGAGGCCGAGAGCACGGCCGAGCCGTCACGACGAGTGAGACGAGTTCCAGGTACTCGTACCCTGCAAGGATAACCAGGCGGTAAGTGTGCTGTAAATAGTGCACCGGGTGGTATACGGGATAGTGTTGGGACGATCCGAGCGGGCGCGGGTGAGTGTGTGTAGACGTAAAAAGGGGGTGTAGTCGTGGGTAGTGGTGGTGTCAGGGTGTAGGGCACTAGAGAAAGGTCGAGAGATAAGAGGTGTGAGTGGGATTGTGTGCGAGCGTGTGCGTGTGAGGGAGAGATTTAGGTACGGGTCACCGCCAACCGGACAAAGGTTAAGGTCGGCGGAAGACGACCAGGAGTCGCTCAACCCAGGACATTTACCTCGAGGACATTGGAACTATACATATATATATATTTTTATAGAGAGAGAGAGTGAGAGGTGGGACTTGTACAGAGTAGAGAAGGGAAAATAAATAGCGCATGCGCTGTGAAAGTGAAACCAGGGAGTTATTGTTTTATTGTGTATTTGGTGCCCCAAAGTCCCCTTCTAGTTTCCTTTTCAGGAGTGTTCGGCGTTCCCGAGCCGAGCACCGGCGGCAGACCTCCCGGAGGAGAGGAATCCAGTGGAGAGGGACGAGGAGTAAGTAAGCGAGTTTTGTGAGGGAATTCGGGACGGCGGTTTTTCCGGCCGAAAAATTCTTGTCACAAATGTCATCCCTTGTGAGGAAGTATGCTGCAGGATTTGGAAGGGACTTCCAGGGCTTAAAGTTGGGGTGAAATTTTAATGTGTGGGTGAAAGTGTTGACGAATTAAGAATGTTGCTCGGATTGGGGGAATAAATATTAAGCAATAAGGCAATAAGTAATTTTAAGAATATTTTTCTTTATTTATATATATATATATATATGTAAAATTTTCCATATTTGTTTGTGGTGTTTAGAGTCCTACTTTAACAATGACGTAAAGTAAAGGTGTTTTGGCTTTGCATGATAGACTCCAGAATTTGATCGGATTTCTTTTAAAAAATCTCCCTTTTCTTTCATCGAGGTATCAGCAGGGTGATTGTGAATGCTTTTTGAAGGTATGTATACTTTTTTTTCTTTATGGTTTTTTCCATGTGCTTCACAACCTTTTTTCACGCATCGAAGATAACTAAAGTTAAAAAATGATACATGTCTTTATTTAACAAAGAAAGGTAAAGAAGGCATAAGTAGTGATAAATACATTCAATAATTACAGGTCTTCTATGTGTTTCTAGGAAAAACAATTACGGCTAAAATTTTTCTAAAGAAAATAAATAATTCATTGATGGCAGACAGGATTGTTGAAACCATCAACTTTGAACCAGCTGTTTTTTTACTTTGTGTGAATTTTTAATAATTGAACGTTTACTGATCTTTCGGGGAAGAACATAGCGTTCCTCGCTGATGCGCTTAGTACCAGGTACATATCGGTGATGAGACTAACGAACTAGTTTTGATTATGAACGAAAACACAGCTAATTGTGTTTGGGTTATTAGATAATACTAATTATCAAATTATATTCTTCTATATACTTTGACACACATCTTTTAAGTACATTTCGGCACAACACACATTAAATACAATAGAATGAATATCATTGTCTATTAGTGTACGCGAGCTCAAGTGAGGCTTTTGGGAACTCCACAGGGACACCAGAGGGCCAATCAGGCAGCGTCAGGGGATAGTCAGGGTCTTATAGGGGGCGATAGGGATACCGGAGAAACAAATCTGGCAACCTCAAAAGATAATCGGGTACCACCTAAGGGGAATAGGGGAACCCCGAATATTAAATCAATCACTCAACAGTCAATGTTGAAGAAATCCGCACGGGACTTCACTTTACCCAACCGAACTGAACGGAGCGAATATTTTACCCCCGAACAGGTAGAAAAAGGGATTGATTTAAATTCGGAGGAGGACGGCTATGATAGCGAGGGGAGGGCTAGCGATCAGAGTCACGGTGCCGAGGAAGAATATAGGATCGAGTGCACGAGGATCAAAAGAGAGTTGGCGGAGAGACGCAGAGCAGAAGATGGGAGAAAAGGTTTTTCGAATAAGCCGGAGTATATTAGGACGAATGAGGGTCAGGGGGAGGAACCGACGAGCGAAGAGTCGGATACTGAGGAAACTCAGTTCAGAAGATTTTCGCTTCCCCAAAGGAGGCCGGGGTATAGAAAGTCAACGAGGGGAGTCAGCAATACCAGTGGGGTAAGGAGAGTGACCGAGGACATGGATCAGGGTGGCTTGGGAGGGGGTCAGCGTAGCTTAAGGAAGCCACCTCCTCTATTCCAGGATAGGAGGGTGCAGCTGAAGAATCACCAAAAGCCAAGCCTGCAGAGCAGGCGTTTAGGAATGACCCCCGACAACGACCTCCCCCCGGAGAACCACAGGCACGCAGACCACCGAGGGACGAGATCCTGGCCGGAACTACAGCCCGGCCAGAGGAGACGAGCAAGCTCCCCAGATGGGTGGCGTGATGATCGACGCGAATCCAGAGGAAATGAGCGGTGTACTGAAGATCGGGGACAGCGCAGGCCAAGCCTCAGGGCCGAGGAGACTCCAAGCGAGCGAAGTAGCCCCACGGAAGGTTATAGGACAAACGGTCCCCGATCTCAGGCGGTCAAACTTCTCAAGGGTTGGGGAGTGAAGTTTTCGGGTGAGGATAGAGGTGAGGATGCTGAAGAGTTTTTGGAACAATTAGAGGACTGTCGAGGAAGCGCGGAATTCAGCGACCGAGAACTCCTGAACGCATTGCCTTGCGTGTTATCAAAGGGGGCGAGCCGCTGGTTCCGTACGGTTAAAGGAGAGCTGCGAGACTGGGAGGAGTTCAAGGTGTCTTTCAAGAGACAGTTCATTGGAGAATATGACGAAGAGGATTTGTGGGATGATTTGCGCCGCCACACCCAAGCCAAGACCGAGAGGATTGCGGTGTTTTTATCGAAATTCAAATACATCGTCTCACGATTTACGGTGCCACCCTCTACGAGATCGGTAGTAGAACTGGCGCGACGGAACTTGTTGCCGGAGTATCGCCGGGCGATGTCTGACAGACTGGTCATGAGTCTAGATGATATCGAGACTTATGGTTTGTGGTGGGAGAGACAGAAGGAGCTGGACAGCCGCTATGTCCCGCCCCCACCAGCGGACAAAATGCACGTACCCGGTGCAGGGTTCTCTGGAGCTCCAGTTGTCAAGACTAAGATCGCGTGCGTGGCTGACGCCAGTGAAGGGGAAGAGTCAAAGGGGGAGAATGCGTCAACTAAGAAGACGGGAAACAAGGGGAGGAAGAACGGCAAGGTAGGAAATAAACAAGTGAGTGGAGATGGTGAGGTTAGGAAGGAGACAACGAGCCCAGAGGGAAACGTATCTCCGTTCTTTGATCTACCTCCAGAGTTAATCGCGAGTTTCGCGCAAGCCCAGAACCGTCCGCCATGGGCCCAGTATTGGAAGCCGATACCCTGGAACAATCAGGCGACCGCGAAGTCCCCGACTAACGTCAAGGAGGGGGGCCAGCTGACGGGACCAACGGCCCACGGAGCTCAACAGGGAGCCGTCCCTAAGCAGACGTCCAGCCGAGACGAAGCTACGAGAGGAAGTGGGTTCTATACCACGTGCTATACCTGCCGGGCCGTGGGTCATCGTTCCGCACAATGCCCGGAGGTGCTGTGCTACACGTGTGGGAATAAAGGACACCTGGCACGAAATTGCCCGTCGAAGAGACCCCCTGGGAATCCCGAGCCTAAGTGAACAGTCGATTGTCAGGTTTGTGGTACTCCAGAAGTAGTCTTCTCGTCCTGTCCCAAGTGTGTGTTTTGGCGAAAAACAATGGGAAACGGGGCGTGCGGGGGCCAGAATTAAACGAGTTAACTTCTGCAACCCCCGCGCTCCGTCCGAGGCGAGATTTAGAGGAGAATAGGACCGAGACGAGATATAAGGGAGAGGTTGAGAATGAAGTAAGGAATTCAGGAATATTTGAGGGGAGCGAAGGGCAGAAGATCGATAGCGAAAAAACGTGGATTTTGGGAGCAGATGGCCAATTGGTTTTGGTCCCTGGGAAGACTCTCCAAGAGCTACCAAGTAAGAGAAAGAGGAACCCGACCGGGAAATATGTGAGGATGAGTGAGAAGTTAGAGGTATGGTCTCCGGATAAAAATGGTGATGTGGGGGAAAAAGAGAGAACATTGGTCACATGGAAGAATGACGATCCTATAGGGCAGTCACGGGAAAGAGAGTGGAAGCGAACAGTGAATGAGAAAAATGAGACAATTTGGTTCACCAAAGAGGTGTCAGGTCCAGACGAAGACTTTGACGTTCAGGTGGACAGTTTCGAGAGGGAACGAGTCTGGAGAACGGAGAAAATTCGTTATAGGGAGGAAGTCATCGAGCCGAACTCAGAAAACGTCAGGACGACGACAGATTAGGAAATCAAGCGACAAGAAAAGGGAGAGCGGATTGGGTCGGCCCGAGAGGAAGGTGAGCCACAGCAGATCGATGTCAAAGATCTTCAGGACTTCTTCAATAGGGCTTTTGGAGATGAGTCGGAGGACCAACAGTTTCGAGAATCAAGCTCAGACGCAGTTCTTCAGGAAAAGTACGGAACGTTGGGCCGTTATCCGACTACACCTCCCAACGTCAGTGGTGGGCAGAAAGAGGATCAGGATGGAGGGAATAACGGCCAAGAGATCCAGCGAGAGGATGTGGCGGGTACAAATAACGAGAATCGACTTTATCTGTCAGTGGTGTTAGGGGGCCAGGAATACAGCGCTCTCCTGGACACGGGAGCACAATCGTCGCTGGTAGGACCCAGACTGGCCGAACGTTTCCGAAATAGGTTGGAACCTATCAATGCGACTATCGTCAGCGTGAACGCCACGTTGTCGCGGGTCTTAGGAACTTTAAAAATAAGCTGCGAGATTGATGGTCACGTGAGAGAGGTACAGGTTCGGGCAGTCACTGATATCAACCAGGACATAATCCTGGGACGGGATTTCCAGGACATGTTCGATATGGATCTTCGATTGGGCCGAGGAATGTTTCGAGTGTTCGAGGGTTATTGGCATTCGTTCAAGAGTATGGGGAATGCACCCAAGGGCACCCTCCATGCTGAATGCGCTGGAATAAGTGAAATCTCGACAGAGGAGCGGGAAGAAATTGAGCGAATGGTAGACGATATTTTAGGATCAGCTGAGAAACCTTTAGGGAAGACTCCTCTCACGGAACACGTGATCGCAGTGACGGTCGACAAACCCATACGTCATGCATACCGAAGGATGTCTCCGAAGATGCATGAGGTGGCCGTCGAGGAGGTCGAACGGTTATTCCAAGAGGGAATAATAGAGCGATCCGCTAGTGATTATTGCCAAGCACCCGTCTTACACAAAAAGCCGGATGGAACATATCGGTTTTGTATAGATTTTAGGGATTTGAATAAGGTAACCAAGCGGGACGCATATCCTATGCCTAGCATGGATACTATTTTGGACAGGCTGCGCGACGTCAGGTATTTGTCTAAAGTGGACCTGAAGCAGGCGTATCATCAGGTACCAATGGCCAGGAATAGTCGAAAGTTTATGGCTTTCGCCGTGCAAGGGTCAGGACTCTGGCAATACAAAAGAATGCCATTCGGGTTAAGCAACGCACCGATGACATTCCAACGTCTGATAGACATATTATTTGGAGAGGAGTTGCGACCCCAGGTGTTTGGATATCTGGATGACATAATTGTGGCCACCGATACCTACGAGAAACACAAATATTATCTGAGATTAGTTTTAGAGAGATAAGTGGGAGCGGAGTTACAGGTAAAAAGAGAGAAGTGTGAGTTCTGCATGCCGTGGTTAACGTATTTAGGATTTATTTTGGATAATGAGGGGTTGAGGCCGAATCAGAAAAAGGTAGAGCCTATCCTTAACTATCCAGAGCCGAAGAATTTTAAGCAATTGCGGCGGTTTTTGGGAATGGTAGGGTGGTATTCGAGGTTCATAGAGGGTGATTCAGAGCTCAAGGTACCCTTGGTCAAGTTACTTAGGAAAAAACAGTCGTGGATCTGGCAACAAGACCAGCAGGAAGCCTTTGAGGGTCTAAAAAGAGCACTCACTACCGCTCCGGTGCTGGCGAGGCCCGATTTTTCAAAGCCATTCATCCTACAAACGGACGCAAGCGGATATGCTCTAGGGGCCGTACTCACTCAATCGAACGAGGACGGAGAACATCCCATTATATATGTGAGTCGGGTCTTTTCACCCGCAGAGAGAAACTATAGTACCACAGAAAAGGAGTGCTTGGCAGTGATTTGGGCCATTAAGAAGCTACGTCCCTACTTGGAGGGATACGAATTCACCGTTATCACCGATCATGCAGCGCTCAAGTGGTTGAGAAACTTGCGAGAACCCACAGGAAGACTAGCTAGATAGGCGATTGAGATGCAGCAGTGGAGTTTCGAAATAATTCATCGGAAGGGGGCGCTTAATCATGTACCAGACGCTCTATCCAGACTATACGAAGAGGAGGAGATGGCGATAGGGGCATTTGAAGAGACAACGGACCCCGAGTATTTGAGGTTGATTAGGGAAATAGGCGAGGCCCCTTACAAGTTTTAAGGGTGGCGAGTCGAAGATAATAAACTTTATAGGCATCGTAACGATCCCTTACTGGATCCTATAGCGTTTCCAGAGGAAAACTGGAGACCAGTAGTACCAGCCGAGTCCCGGGAGAAGGTGATTCACGACGCACATTGCCTTCCCTCCAGCGGACATCTGGGAATAGAGAAAACGTACGACCGTATAGCCCGAGAGTATTATTGGAGAGGGATGTATTACGACGTGAGGAGTTTTATTAGAGCGTGTCCCGAGTGTCAGATGTATAAGGTACCGCAAACCAGCGCTCAAGGACTAATGGGGAAGCGAATAGTGGAAAGGCCTTGGGCCGTGGTGGCGGCCGACCTTATGGAGTTTCCACCTAGCAAGAACGGGCACAAATATTTGGTAGTCTTCCAAGACCTCTTTACTCGTTGGATTGAGGTGAAACCTCTTAGGAGGGCCGACGGGAAGTCAGTAGCGAGAGCATTCGAAGAACTTGTGTTATTTAGATGGGAGACTCCGGATTTCTTCCTCACCGACAATGGAAAGGAGTTCGACAATCAGTTGATGCGGAAAACGCTAGAGGAATATGGGGTTAAACACGTGTTTACGCCACCGTACCATCCACAGGCGGATCCGGTTGAGCGCAGCAATAGGACGATAAAAACTATCATTGCCATATTTGTGGGACAGGATCATAGGAATTGGGATCAATACCTTCATGAGATTAGGCACGCTATAAATACAGCAACACAGGCCACTACAAAAGTATCACCTGCGTATCTAAATTATGGCCGACACCCTCGACCAGTGAAGAGTTTACGGAAAGACATAGAGGCCACCGAGACGATTGAAAGGATAGGACTAGAGACATGGGTAGATAGGATCAAGAGGTTAGATGCGTTGCGGGATCTGGTAGCGAAGCACATAGATACGGCAAGGGAGACCCAAGCGAAACGATTTAATAGGAACAAGAAAGATGTTAAATTTTCGGTAGGAACTTTAGTACTGCGTAGAACCCACCCTTTGTCTGACGCGTCAAAGAAGTTCGCGGCGAAACTCGCACCTAAATTCGAAGGGCCCTATGAGATAATCGAGGTTAAGTCGCCGACGGTCTATGTGTTAGGAGAGGGGGAGGGAAAAAGTCGCCGTCTCAACAAGGCTCACGTATCAGAACTCAAAAGATACGTGCCCAAGAGAGGCCAACAAACAAACGGGATGATTAGCTTAGGATAACCGAATCCTGGGATGTAGGGGGGATTTAGAATATTCTGGCAAGATTCTGCCGGTTTCGTTCGTTTTTTTTTTGCAGATAAGGTGAAGTTAACCCAAGTCCAAGGAGGAGTAAAGATTGAAGAGAGAAGGGAAGAGAAAATCAGGAAAGACAAAGTTGACTAGAACAGAGAAGAGGAGGAGAAGGAATATACCCGAGGGGTTTGGAGGCGGATATAAATATATACAAGGAGATGAGGGCAAAACGAATTCAATTGTTCTACGGTTTGATAAACCAAGAGATAGAGAGAGAGAGAAGGAGAACGGAGGGAGGGAGAGAGAGTTGAGAGAAATGGAATACTAAGAGATGGTGAACCTGTGAAAGGGGGGAGAGTTAAGGAGCAGAGAGAGGGCGGAGACACCGAAGAAAGAGAGAGAGAAAGAGAAAATCAAGAGAGAAAGAGAAGATCAAGAAAGAAAGAGAAGATCAAGAAAGAAAGATAAGATTAAGAGAGAAAGAGAAGATCCAGAGAAAAAGCGAAGATCAAGAGAGAAAGAGAAGATCAAGAAGGAAGAGAGAAGAAAGAAAAAGAAGATCAAGAAAGAAGAGGGAAGAAAGAAAGAGAAGATCAAGAGAGAAGACAGATGGATCACCAGAGGAAGACGAGAGAGGAAGGGCAAAGGGAAAAGAAAAGAGAAATAGTGAAGGTAGAGAGGAGAGAGACCTTGGATAGGGGAAAACCCCAGGCCAGACTAATAGTTACTTATTTCACGTAACCAGGGGATCCCGGAGATGAGGAACGAGGAGTCATCGGGGGAGAGATCCCAGGTAAGCGTCTTTCATTAATTATATAGGTAGTCGCCAATAGTAGACGGCTTTAGACATTCGGAGGAATGTCTAGCCTAGGAGGGGGGTTTGTGACGTGGTAGCTGAAGCTATAACGTCACTATATACCTATATTTTTGGGCGAGTCATTGGCGGCTACCGAGTCCTATGATACATTATATATTTTACATATGTATCGTTTTACAACACATTCTTAATGTGTGTTCTCGGTGCCGCGGACTACGAGCCAGAGGAGAGAGAAGGACCGAAGACCAGAGAAGGGATTGAAAGTGTGTGTGGTATGATTGGGTGAGCATGTGTGCAAGGTAGAGAAGGAGAGAGAGGCGAGGGCTCGCGACACGTCAGAGAGGTGTGAGCACCGAGCGGCCACGTCAATTCCCTAGTTTTGGAAACCTCCAAAAAATTTACCGGTTTTTAGGCGTGTTGGAAATTTTTCGTATACACGGGAGGGGCGCGCGCATCTGTCAAAGTGCACTGCCATAACGCAGCAGTACCGCGAGAGCCATCAGAGAGAGCAGAGTCAAGCAGCCACGAGAGAGAGAGAAAATAGAATAGTGACGAGTATCCGCGAGACAACAACGCAAGAATCTTTAGAGCAGAGTAGACAAAACAGAAGTATTGGTGAGAGATAGGGAAGTGATAGGGCAGAGGAAGAGATCGACGAGAGCGGGGTCAAGATCGGGTGTAACGAGAGAGCAGCTGAGGCTAGGGAAAAGGAGAATTTGCGAGAGACCATCGGGCAAGAACAACGAAGGTCTCCCGAGGCCGAGAGCACGGCCGAGCCGTCACGACGAGTGAGACGAGTTCCAGGTAGTCGTACCTTGCAAGGATAACCAGGCGGTAAGTGTGCTGTAAATAGTGCACCGGGTGGTATACGGGATAGTGTTGGGACGATCCGAGCGGGCGCGGGTGAGTGTGTGTAGACGTAAAAAGGGGGTGTAGTCGTGGGTAGTGGTGGTGTCAGGGTGTAGGGCACTAGAGAAAGGTCGAGAGATAAGAGGTGTGAGTGGGATTGTGTGCGAGCGTGTGCGTGTGAGGGAGAGATTTAGGTACGGGTCACCGCCAACCAGACAAAGGTTAAGGTCGGCGGAAGACGACCAGGAGTCGCTCAACCCAGGAAATTTACCTCGAGGACATTGGAACTATATATATATATTTTTATGCAGAGAGAGAGAGAGAGAGAGTGAGAGGTGGGACTTGTACAGAGTAGAGAAGGGAGAATAAATAGCGCATGCGCTGTGAAAGTGAAACCAGGGAGTTATTGTTTTATTGTGTATTTGGTGCCCCAAAGTCCCCTTCTAGTTTCCTTTTCAGGAGTGTTCGGCGTTCTCGAGCCAAGCACCGGCGGCAGACCTTCCGGAGGAGAGGAATCCAGTGGAGAGGGACGAGAAGGAGTAAGTAAGCAAGTTTTGTGAGAGAATTTGGGACGGCGGTTTTTCCGGCCGAAAAATTCTTGTCACAATGTGTACAACCCCTGTAAAGTCATGCATTACTGTACTTGAGGATGATGATGACACAACTCGCAACACAGTGATAGATAATCTGTTCTTGAAGTATCCAGCTCTGTACAGAATTGCATGTCTCCATCGTGTCAATCCAATTGATGGGCTTATGATCCCATTCCTGGCTTTAATTCAAGAGGAAAGACAAAAAACGCCTTTACAGTTATTGAGCACGATGGAAGTTGAAAGATTTTGGGTAAATGTGGCAACGAGTTCATGTATTAGCTGGACGTGGAAAACTTTGAAAGAAGTTGTGGATTTCGAATTGATGAAGGCTTGGAGACTTGATGAGGCATTGGATGATTACATAAAAAGTTAGTTTGTATACTTATTGTTTCAAATTCACGAGTATGTATTTATACATAACATATATTTCTATAATTATGTATATATTTTATAGTAAAAAGAAGTACGTAACTTATATACTCTTTGATGTATTGCTAACAGAATAAATTCTTTGGTTTTTTTACGATTAAAGTAATAATAAAATTTTTAATGTAAATAAATGAAAGCTTGGCGAAAAATCCAATGTGAGTGCATGAATGTAATGGGTATGCAAGCAATTAATTAGTACCCCTATTAGCACGAGAAATTTTTAAAACATTTAAATTCGCATCCCAGAGTAATAATCTTCCTTTCTTCGCCTAAGAGTAAAGAATCCAATTACAGGGGACTGCTAGCTATGCATGTATTGAAATCATTGAAAAAATATACGTATACATGCGATAAATAGGCATTGCTCTCTGAGTTTATTTTAGTAGTAATTGAGCAAAGTACTTCCTATTCTATACTTCTCAAACAGCACAGCTCAAGCTTGCGCTCGCAGTAACAATTTGGCTATACTTATACGTATACATACATACGTATGTGTGTACACCAGTGTTCTCGACTGCGGCAGAAAACCGAAGACGTGACCGTCATAGTACCGCCACCCGAACTGACGCTTTGCGGCGAGAGTCAACAAGCGCTAAGCGGCAAATTCAAATGTGCTAAAACCAACTAACTAAATCCCAAGCTAATTAACCTAATAACGCAGTACCCAAAACCTCTTAAACCAAATAACCCTATACTTCGAATAAATAAAACCTAACAGTATTTTGAATATACGCTCAACTTATAACTGTATAAATAAATCATACTCATCAGATTGCAAAACCTTTAAAGTAAAGATCCAAACGACTTGCAACACATAAATATAATAAGAAAAAACTACCAAATAACCCAGGAAGCTTAATATCCAATTTATTTATTGATGAAAAAATAACATATAACTACAGCGCATATCCCTATATGACCCAAGGCGCTTCATGGTAAGTTTATTACCTAATCAAATATAAATTAAAAGCTCAAGCGCCTATCACCAGGTGACCTGGGGCGCTTACTGGCCACTTTTTTTTAAATTAAACTGAGCTGCTATTACCAGGTGACTCAGGGCGCTTCATAGTAAGTTTATTAACTTATTAAATATAAATTCACAGTTCAAGCGCCTATCACCAGATGACCCGGGGCACTTATTGGCCACTTTTTTTAAATTAAACTGAGCGCCTATCACCAGATGCCCTCAAATACTTGCTTCCCAGTTTTCAAACCGTCGGATTAATAATTATCGACACAAGTGCTTGCTAAGAAACGAAAAGAATCAAATTTTTGGCCCTGATGTTATTAATAAATGGCTAAGAAATTAACAACAAGCTGTATAACATCCTCAGTTACTTGATATAAGTTCCGTTCTATTTTTTGTTAACTCAAAAATGCTCTCAAATGTTCTAAGTAACATCGGAGTATGCCTTTATAATATTTTATAATTATTATTATTGCAGTAGTTGGCCAATTAGTACGTTAGGTTACTTATACATACAGCACAAGTTATTTGTTGGTTTTTTTTGTATCATACAATTAAGAACCTATTAAGTGCCTTACTTTGCTACACATTGAATGCCGTACTATAGTAGCATTTTTCATTTCATTAACCAGTGGACAGTAAGCGCCCTGGGTAATGTAGTGATAGACGCTTAGGATTTAAATTTATATTTGATTAGTTAATAAACTGGCCAGTCAGTGCCCTGAGTCACCTGGTAATAGCAGCTCAGTTTAATTTAAAAAAAAGTGGCCAGTAAGCGCCCCAGGTCACCTGGTGATAGGCGCTTGGGCTGTGAATTTATATTTAATTAGTTAATAAACTGGCTAGTAAGCGCCCTGAGTCATCTGGTGATAGGCGCTCAGTAAAATTTTAAAAAAAGTGGCCAGCAGGCGCTTGAGCTTTTAATTTATATTTGATTAGGTAATAAACTTACCATGAAGCGCCTTGGGTCATATAGGGATATGCGCTGTAGTTATATGTTATTTTTTCATCAATAAATAAATTGGATATTAAGCTTCCTGGGTTATTTGGTAGTTTTTTCTTATTATATTTATGTGTTGCAAGTCGTTTGGATCTTTACTTTAAAGGTTTTGCAATCTGATGAGTATGATTTATTTATACAGTTATAAGTTGAGCGTATATTCAAAATACTGTTAGGTTTTATTTATTTGAAGTATAGGGTTATTTGGTTTAAGAGGTTTTGGGTACTGAGTTATTAGGTTAATTAGCTTGGGATTTAGTTAGTTGGTTTTAGCACATTTGAATTTGCCGCTTAGCGCTTGTTGACTCTCGCCGCAAAGCGTCAGTTCGGGCGGCGGTACTATGACGGTCACGTCTTCGGTTTTCTGCCGCAGTCGAGAACACTGGTGTACACTCATCGAACATGGATTCATAACGCACGAACACACGCGTGTACACATTATTTACATCATTTGTTGCTCGTTTATTACTAAACTATAATCGTTAGACTAATAGTTTGAGTGGAAAGAATGACTGTATAGTCAAGTCTCCAGTTTTGCTAGCGTGAAAAAAATTTAACCGGCTCTGTATCTGCGTATACATATATATATATTTGCATTGTATACAGTTCGACAATTGCAGACAAGCGGTGCGGTGAGTGTGGCGGCTGCGGTTACACGTGTGCGCAGTAAACACTCGACCTGCGTCTGAATCGCTTTTTGTAATAACAGACTTTTGATAAAAAAAAGTATTAGGTACTTTATTTAGTGTCCTTCTATAATGAATCCATTAGATCCGAAACGAAAATTTGCGTCAAAGCAAGAGCTCGACGAGTGGATAACGATGATGAAAGACCGAAACATTGTTGAGTTAAAAAAACAGCATGTATATCGATCCAAAAACGTAATTTTGGTTTATTCTCATCTAGAATTAATATGCAAAAGATTTAGTAATTACGTACCTCAAGGCAAGATAAGAAAAACAAGAACCGGAAAATGTGGATGCACATTTCGATTAATTGTAACACCAAATTCCGCAAATGATAAACTTGTGTTTAATGAAAAAAGTATTTGGGTTCACAACCAAACTTGCAAACATTTACAAGCTGGTCTTTTTATCGTGGGAAAAGAAGGTGAAGAGATTAGAGAAGATGAGAAGAACGAGATCGGTGCCGGCGAACAGGGTCCAGGATCCCCACAAAACCTTCATGTTTTTGGGGGGAACGATGAAGGTGACAGTGCGGGTAATAAGATTGAAAAAGCGGGCTCTAGCACCCAGGAGAAACGTCAAGATTTAGGTGAAGCTGACAAAATATCGAAAGAGGGTGAGCCAAATTATGTTGCTACTGATTGTTTATTTTTTATCAAATTGTATTTTTGTGTATGAATATGTATGGTTTTTTTTTTAGAAAATACAATCCCGTCGTCCAGTTTCCAGGTTTCTTATCCTGTATATTGCGAATTCTTGAAACAGAAGGCTGTTCCTCTTTCAGCCTTACTAAAAAATGTCCTTAAAGATGTCACTGAAAACGTCGAAGATGAATTCTATGAAATGATGTTAAGTGGAGAAACTAATGGTAAGCCTTTTGCAGAGTTAGTGTTAATTTGGTCGTTATCGTTGATTTGTCATTTCTACGTTAAACACGGAAATAAATTAATTTGCTCCTATGCTCCCTATCTCTGCATGTTCTTCTCACAAATCTTTATTTCTCTACCATCATATTAGTTCTTAACAAAGTTTTTGTTTGAATCATATTTTCGTAGTACTAGTTAGTGAAATGATGTCTAAAATGTATAGAAATGAGTAAATATAAACTATTTTCTGTTCATACTTAAAATATAGATGAAAATGAAGTGGTAGAGGAATTGTACAGCAAAATTTCGGAACAAAACGTGACCAAGCAGGGCCAAAAGAGACCTCTCACGCATCAAGATACGACTCACTTTGCAGAAGGACAGGTAATATATGAATTTACTAGATTTTCATATTTTTTGTGGGTAATTGTGAAGCACCTTCAAAAAATTTAGCTTAGTACAGTCTCATCAATTTTACATTGAACATTATTCATGGTTATTTTTTTATGAATAACTATTGACGTAGGACAGTAACCGGTTTTAAGCAAAAAAAAATGCTGTTTAATACCTTATTTTGTTAGGAACTTACCTTGAAAATTTTTGAGATGCACTTAAATAGTTTTATTTAAATGCAATATATTCAACGATAAAACTTTTTTCTTCTCAATTTAGAATCCAAAAAGGCGTTTTGGTAAGAATCTAAATAATGAGATGGAATGTGTTCCAACAACTGTCACAAAAATTGCTACTGATGTGTCAACGAAACTACGAGATATACACTTACCTATTAAATTCATAGATGCATCTGACTATGAAAAATGTTGTATACTTTTGAAAGCATTGGGTTTACAAAATTAAAAAATCATAAATACTATAATGGGACAACGTATATCGATAAATGACGTTCTGAACACTACAGAGTTAAACGATACGTTTTTAGAAGAATCCGTGGATGCGATGAACACGTTAGCCAATTTTGTAGATGACGATGCTCTGGCCCGTTTAAAGAAGTTACTACAAGAAAAAGAAAAGAGTCAATTCCATTGTGGACAATGCTTCAAACCTCTGAAACAGGGAATTCAGTGCGACTGTTGCCAAATTTGGCATCATGCAAAATGTGCAAACGTAAAATTGAATTCAAAAAAAATTAGAAGCAATGTTTGGTTCTGTAACTCTTGCAAATTATTGTAATATTTATTAGTTTTTAATAAATCTTCGCAATCAAGTATTAAATAGTGATCATTAATCATAACAATTGTTTCTAGTTACAATTTTTTTCGGTGTTTCTGTATTAACATTTATGAGGAAAGAAAAAGAAATGATAAAAAATAATAAAAAATAATTACTAATAATAACACTCATTAAACTTTATTATAGTCTCTAATTTGGACTGTATGAAATATTATTAATTTTTTTTTTTTTTACTTCGTCACAAAAAAGTTCCCGCTTGGGCATAGTCTCATTTCTAAAAAAAAAAAAAAAAAAAAGAAAGTATACAGTATACGGCTCCTGGTACTAAAGCCAACTCATGAACGACTCAATCTCATGGTTCTAACGTATTTTGAAACACTGGACGGCTGTCTCTTGAAAAATGTTTTTTTGAGTTTTTTATTTGTAATAGCGTGAAAATGATTTTTAAAATAAATAATTTAATGATTTAAATTCCACTTTAAAATAGATAAAGTACATAAATGGCTAAATTGTTCCATAATTAGATACAAAAATTTTATGCGTGGTATGTAATTGCTAAATAACTGTATTTTTCTAAAAACATAGTTACATTTTTACTAAACGAACTTCCACCATGCCTAAAAAATAAATCTTCTTCATGAAACAAATAATGTATCTAATTCGTACGATTGATTTCATAAAGACGGAAGTGGTCCATTATTTAGACTTCTGACTGTATACATCTAATAGAATCTTGACTCAACAATATATTTACCGAAGTGCCAAGAAAACTACGTTACTATAACTTTCGTTATTCTTATTATTCTAGCAATTTATGGTTCCATCACAGACAACGCCACTGGTCCAAAACTTCATGCTTTTTTTTAAGTTTGCTCTCTGATGACCTGTCATAAGTGAAACAACTTCCCTCACTTGGTATTCATGGGACATCGAAACTACGCCAAAAAAATTTCTTTCACATACATACACTGCGAACGCAAGCTCCATCAGTGGTGTATGTACACTCGTACACTGCGAACGCAAGCTCCATCAGTGGTGTATGTACGATCGTACACTGCGAACGCAAGCTCCATCATCGTACAAACATGTAGTTGTGAGAATGCGTATGCAATGCAAGTTTCGAAAAATATATATATATACCTATACAATGTGCCACTGCGTGCGCAGTTATAGTTGAATAAGCGAGACATACCCTTGATCTTGATAAAATATAAAATTTTTTTATGCGTCACTGCGTATGCAAACTTTGTTGTAGCTATTTATTTGATGGTTTTTATTGACAGAAAATAGGATATACAGCCAATATTGTAGCTATTTTCAATGTCTTACACGTAGCGCCAGCTATTGGCACACGCAAGATTCTCATGCAATTATGTTTTAGAGGTAGAGTGTCCCTCTTTGTATTTTGACCGTTCCAATCTATAGAAACCAGTGAGTGGCAACCTCATGGCAAAAAATTACCAGTCTAGTTTTGGGCAAGTTGTCGCCGACCCCACTTTTCTTCTTCTCCTCTTCTTATAATCTCATCCCTCGGACTCGAGGATTTTAATACACAAGCTTTTTTTATTTTGTCCACATCTGAGACCCATTATTTCTTCATTTCTCTGTAACTTCACATTATGGTTCGTGTAATCTATGCCGACTATTTCGTAAGGTCCCTCATATTGGTCATCAAATTTCCCTTTAGATGGCTCTTTTAGTACATACACCATCTCACCTTCCATAAAAAAATTCGTGTTCAGCGCCCTATCATAATAGTACTTTGATCTGTATTTGTTCTGTGTTTGGGTGATTGCTGACAATGATCGTAATTGCGCGAGTGTCCCCGTTATTTGCAGCAGTAACTCTGTATATGTTTGACCCACCTCTGGCTTCTTAAAGCTTGACGGAAGTTTTGCCTGTTGACCAAATATAAGCTCGTAGGGTGTGTAGCCTATACTCTCGTGTTCCGACGTATTGTAAGCGAGAATGCACAACGGCAATAGTTCGTCCCATTTTTCGGTCTCGCTAATGTAGGCTTTTAAGTATTCTGTTAGAACGTGGTGCATGCGTTCAATTGCCCCATAGCTCTGAGGATGAAATGCCGTGCTCCCAAGTTTTTCAATTTTGAATAATCGCGTAAACTCGTCCATCGTTTTGTTCATAAAATGCGTTCCTCGGTCTGATAATAATTTTTCTGGCGCTCCAAAGTATGCCAAAAATTTATTCGTTGAGGCTCTTACAGTTTCTTCAGCTGTTGCTCTTTGTACCAGTATTAATACAATAAACTTGGTTAGCCAATCCTGTATTGACAGGATATGTGTATAGCCGTTTGTTGAAGGCTTATTAATTGGTCCGTAATAGTCAATCAAGATTTTTTCAAACGGTCTGCTGGGCGTATCTGTAACGAGCATAGCTTGCTTCGTTTTTACGCGCACTAGTTTCTTAGTCTGACATGACCTGCATCCAAGTATAAATTGCCTTACATCGGCCCTCATGTTCCTCCAATAATAGTCCCTTGCTATCTTATTGTAGGTTTTATTCATTCGTTTATGACCCCCGATTGTTGATTCGTGATACTCCTTAATAACCTTATATCTTTGATCCACTGGTGATATAACTAAGGTGTTCATGTAAAAGGTTGCTGTGACCTTGAGGTTCTTGAAAGTTTCCTCAAATTGTTCCACGAAGTAGATCCATTGGCTCATGCTGAGTTTTGCCAAGTCAGGTATCACGCCTATAGACTTTACTTTATTTATCATTACTAGTGCCTTGAGTGACGTAATGCATTTCTTGATATCCGATTTTAGCGCCGTATCTTCAAAATGCGATTTAATATACATTCGCATTACCACGACCTTTCTCACATTTGCTCTCATGACGTCACCAACCATCTTTTTTTCATTATTTAGGGCTATTGGATCAATGTATCCACGCTCATATAGGGCGTCTATTGTTTCCGTATCAGGCACGCTTTCTGTTACCGTCGCGAATACTAGGTTATCTAGATAATGAAATAGGTGATCCTTTGCCCGATGCATTCTTTGGAATGGCTGTATGTCTGTTTCTTTTCCTGGTAGCCACGGTAGTTTTTCATGTGGTAACCATGTCCTGCATACTTTGTACTTTTTTAGCTGTGGGAGGTTTGATAATACTTTTTTTTGAAGGCCTGCTTCCTCTGGTTCGCTTTCCGACTCCAGTCTGGCCTTGTTTAAGCCAGCCTTCTCTTCACTCTCATTGTTTAGTAAGTCTGAGCTACTTGAAGAGTCGGGGGGTGGTAGTGGATCAGGTGGGGGCGTGTCCCTATCTTAATAAACGTCCTCATTCTATTTCTTTAACTCCTTCCTCTTTTCCTTTCCATAATTCGTTTACTTCACTTTTTCAATTTATATTGGCGCCCGATTCGTCACTAACCCACGATTCCCTTTCCACCGGGCTTTCTTCCTCGTCACTATGCCTGGTTGTGGCAACGAGTGGCCTGAAGTGATTGTTGAAGAGATGCAAGTGTACATATCCCTCATTGGCATTAATCGTGAAACAATCGAAAATTTCACACTTTTTTCCCCTCTTAGTGCCCTGTAGATGTATACAAATAGTCTTCCTGAACTCTTGTGCGAACAAAAATATGCAATCATCATTACCATATTCTGTATTAGACTGCAGGATTTTTTCTACCTCCTCCGGGTCAACACATATATTTTTCCACTTCGAACATTGTAGTACATCCGGGAGTTCTCGTGCCATCAATTGCAAGTCACAGGAAAAAATAAGAGAGTCGAATAAGCAATTACCTGGTATTTCTACCGGAAGTTCTTCGATAAGTTTTAAATTTTTATTCGACTCCATGCAGTTTTGTTCTAAATTCCGTTTGGCTACATTTCCACCTCCTGTTTTACTTTCAAGCTTATTACCTTCATCGGTACAATCGTCCGTTACCCCTCTTATTCTTTCATTCCCCGATGGGTTTTCATTTACCTGTGGTGATCCACGCAGGGTATCTTCCTCGCTAAAGAATTTCTCTCTACCCCCTGAGCCCATTCTCTCCTTCAAGGGCTGTTGAGATATGTTTGTATCATTATCTGTACTTTCCGTCGGATCGCTCAGCAGTCGATCGGTGATAGTATCGGATTCCCAAGCATCCATTCTGATTCCCGGTTTGCCTTTAAAGTCTCGGCGCTTAACATCTAGTATAACTTTCGCTTGGAAGTTATCTATTGAGTTATTAAGTATTTTTTGTTTACTTTCATCCCTTTTTCTGGACTTTCATTCGTCTGTGTACCTCGTCGTGATTCATTTATTTGCTTCTCGCTTACACTCTCACTAGACGGTCTGCTTTGTGCCCCTTCCTTCGGCGTCGGTTGGTCCCCTTCGACCGTATTCGGTATTTTCTGTTGCTGCTTGTTACTCTTTTGGAGCACACTTTGTGCGTGAGCTTGGGCCCATCGGTCATTCTCCTTCTCTCCTTTATTCGCATTTCTGCTTGACATACCTGCGTCCGAACTCATCATATCTATGGTATCTATAGGGTCAAGCATTCTTTCTCTCTTTCCGATCAACTCCGTAACCAGGCCTGCCTATGCCTGCTGGTGTCCCCCGTGCTTATCATTAGTCGCATTTATGTCTATGATCTCTGTACTTACAGTTTTTTCTTCCTCTTTACCTTCCTCATCCACTAGGCTAGCTGCGGCTAGTTGGAATCCCCAATGTTTTACTGGCTCGGATTTTTCTTTTAAAGCCACCGGTGAGTCACAGTCCGCTATGATAATCTTCTTCGACACAGTTTCTATTTGCGGTGTTACTGAAAAATTTGACGGGTGCCTATGCAGCGTATCCAGTTGTCTTATGCGATTTTTTCGTTGCATCTTCGGTTGTATTTCTAGTTCTAAAAACGGTGTGCTTGTTATTCCCACCCCTTTTTTCAAATTTGCTTCTTTGCACATGTAAGCTAATTTATCCTCAGTCGGACCCTGTGATAGAATTTGTTCGTCACCATTGTTTAAGGATCCTATTTGAATATTTTTCCCCTTATTGTCTTCTGCGATCTGTACTATATGTTTACGTGGCCTACCTCTTTTCCCTTGTTTCTTATGTGGTTCTGCTCCTTTACTCTCTATATTTTCACTCACCACCGGCCACTCTGATTCTGAATCTGCGTCGCTGTGTTCATTGACCGTCAACTTATCTGAGTTATTCATCTTGCGAGGCTTTTTCCTTTCTACCTTTTTGTTCGACTCGTCTGAATCGGATATTTCTATCTGCCATTTCTTATCCTTTCTTATTATGTTTTTCTCTCTTCTTGTCCGCATTTTGAATATTCGTGCGGGTGGCGCATTTATGTCACTATGACCATCCCTCTCCTGCTCTTCAGCAAGTTCATATAACTCTCGTCGCGGTAGTTCAGGATTTTTCTCGCCATCCTCTATAATCGGATTTCGGAACAGTGCTTCCGGTGCCTTATTGGCTATTCCTGGTCTGTAAACAACGTTAAATTCATAGCCCCTTAATTCAGCTTTAAGCATATTAAATCTTACATCTGGCTTCTTTGATAAGTAAAAATGTTTAAGAGGCTCATGGTCCGTAACCACTGTAAACTTTCTGCCAAATAGATAGGGTCGAAACTGCTCTTTTGCATATACTATTGCGAGCAATTCTTTATCGTACGTAGGGTATCGAATTTCGCTGCCCTTTAGGCATCTAGAGGCATACTCGCACGGATTGTCTTTTCCTATTTCTCCCTGACTCAATATTGCCCCAATGACATAGTCAAATGCATCCGTTGACACCACAAATGGTTTTTCTAGATCGGGTGCTTTAAGTACAGGCTCGCTGCAAAGTGCATCTACGAGCGTTTTGAATGCTTGTTCATGCTGATCTTCCCATTTAAACTCTGTACCTTTCTTCAAAAACTTCGACAGCGGTTGAGCAATTTTAGCGTATCCTTTAATAAATCTCCTATAATATCCAACAAATCCAAGAAATTGTTTGATTTTCTTTGCATTTGTAGGCCTTGGATATTTTCTTGCAGCCTCGATTTTCTTTGGATCCGTTTTTATTTCACCATTTCCTACAATATGAACTAACACTTTTGCTTCACGTTTTAGGAATTGGCACTTCTTTGGCTCAATTGTAAGATTTTCCCTCAACAATCGCTCTAACAATCTTATAAAGCGTTTGCGATGTTCTTTAAGATTCGACGCGAACACCATTATATCGCCTAAATATACCTCTACCTCATGGCCCTGCAACCCTGCCAGTGCAAGCGTTATTGCTCTTAAAAACGTGTTCGGAGAGTCCGTGCAACCCATTGGCATTATTTTGTACTGGTTATGCCCATCCGGCCCTGAAAAAGCTGTTTTATGAGCATCGTCTTCATGTATTTCGACTTGAAAAAATCCCTGCTTCAAGTCTACCACTGTAATATAGCGTACCGTCGCCAGATGTTCCAGTATATCACTCTGAAAGGGAAGTGGGTGACAACTGCCCACTGTTATCTCGTTGAGTTGCCTGAAATCCGTTACTACCCACCAGCGCTTTTTGCCATCTGGTCCTGCGTTTTTTGGTACGATCCACATGTTTGAGCTGTACGGCGACTCTGAAGGCTCTATTATGCCTTGTTCGAGTAATTTCTTAATTTTAACTTTCATTTGCTCTCTCACAGCTTGCGGATATCTATACCGCTTCGTTACTATCGGTCTATCCGTAGTCGTGTTTATTTTATGTTTTAAAAGATTTGTCGCTTTCAGTTGTTCCCCATCGAGTCCAAAAACGTAGGGGTCAACCTCTATCAGCCCTCGCACATGTTTTTTCTCTTCTTCGTTGCACCCCGATATGTCGACTAACTCCATTATTTTGTCGACTCACGCTTTCCTGCAACTTAGGACGTCTGTTTTTATGTTTTCCTCAAGTATTTGAGTATTCTCGTTGTCACGGCCGTCCTTGTCACAACCCTCGTTTCCCACGATATTTTTCTTCGTACATGTGCAGCTGGCGTCGTTTCTTATCTCATTGCCTAGTTTTTCATTCTCTTCAGGATTTTCAGTTTCTCTAAACATCCGTACAAAGGCTCTTTCTAATGCTTCTACGTCATCCCCATTGACGTCCGATGAGTCAGCTTTCTTCGTCCTCTCGCACTCTAAAAGGTCCCCCACTGGGACTGGTACATTCATTATTTCATTTGATATATTTAGATATTCAGCATACACCCTACCATTATTGTTCGTTGCTAAAAAATTACCGAACAAAATACCCTCTGTAAGCTTTTGTAGTGGGACCCAGCCCACTTTAATTTTCCTGTGCAACTCTTTTATATACGCATATATAACTTGCCTCGTTTTCGGCACAATTTCAAAACTTTCTGATTTTCGTAGCGGAATTCTCCTTCCATTCAACTTAAGTGTGTTGTCTTCAGCATTTATCTGACCGTTATACAACTTAAAAATATCCCATTCTATGATTCCTTCTACCTCCATGGGAAAGTCATGGAGGATTACGTGTAGGGTACACATAAAGTTTTCTAGGGGTAATCTTATAGATCCCAAAGTTTGGCGAGCTCCGTGCGTTACGCCTTTTATTTTTAATTTTTCCCTATCATTTACCGCTACTCCAATATCGAGACAATTGTCTTTAATTATTGAAATTTCCGCGCCCGTATCGACATAAAATGTCGCACCTTCATTTATATAAGGGCTTTTTAGAATTACTGTGGGTGGTGTGTCCTATTTTCGATAAATTTATTTTCACTGTGCGAGATAGCTGCTGCTCATCTTTTTCTTCAGCCTTAGAATTTTTACGCGTCGTGGTATAAGTCTCCGATACCTTACGCTTGTCATTATCAATACCCTCCTCTAACACTCCTAACTTCCTCTCATAAATTTCTTCATTTATTGCTTTGTTATGCCCGACGATTGGGGATCGCGTCGAGCATCCTGCGAGTTTAAATGCCCGGTTTTCGAGCTGTTTACCCTCGCACTTTGTCTATTAAGATTATCTCTCCTATAATCATCCCTGCGATTATCCTGATTGGAGTATTGGTTATTTCGCCTGTCCCGATAATCGTCCTTCCTGTGGTCATATCTATTATAATGATGACCTACTTTTCTGTCATTGTTACTATTTCCACCATAATTATTACTGTTATTATTATTGTTATAGTAATTATTACTATCGTAGTTATACTTTCTTCCCTGGTAGCGATTACCTTGGTTGTAAGGCCTTTTACCATTATTCCCTTGTTGTCGATCAAAATTTCTATCGTTTCCATACCAACGGTGATAATCATTATACGCCACTTTCCTATTATACCATCCTTCTTCTTCTATTGTTTCTTTTTTGGTTCTTCATCAACGTTAGGATTTTTTATTATTCCTTTTTTTGCATCTTGCCACAACTTTTCACATCCATTAGTAGAATGGGCGCCGTGCTCTCGACAATACGAACAGTACTTTACATCAGCCACACCGTCCCACTCGTCCGTATCTGACTTCCCCACGGGTGCGTCGCTACCGATAAGGCCCACCATGGTGTCATACCGTCTCTCGGCGTTATTTGCTCTAAATCTGCCCTTTTGCACTATCATTAAGCGGTGGAGACTTAATTCATTATCTACAGTAATGGCGGCTTCAATAGCCTCCTCTAGCATTTTTGGTTGGAACCCTGCGACGTTCCAGTTATACGGTGCCTTTAATCCGTACAGAAACTGCCTCACTGCTTCACCGTCTGATCTCTTTTTCGACGCGTCTTTCTCGGCCCGCGTCAAGTATGGGTTCGCCTCATGTGCCATCATAATCCCATTATGTAATCGCTGGACTCGCCCGCAATATTCCATAATTAATTCGTTATTCCATTGCGTAACAGTTTTAAGCTTCACTGCAAGTGTCTCTACTCCTCCCATTTTATTGAATCTTCGTGATAGAGCCGACATAAACTCGTCAATTGAATTAAATAATGATAATCGCGTGCAGAACTGATCATCCGCTATGCCCCGCAATTTATTTCTCAAAAGTCTTATAAAATATTTTTCATACTGGGCAGGTATTGTTCCCTTTATCATCCTAACCATTTGCTCAAATAAGGGAAACTGCACGGGGTCTCCATTATACAGTGGTATACCATTTACTGCGTTGTTTAGGTAGCCTAATATATTAAGATTCGAGCCTAAGGCTAACGGTACCCCTGTTTGTTGCCTATTACTAGGAGAAAATTGCATGGTTTAATGCTGAGGGTTATCCCGTATGTTACTTTGTGTCCTTTGAAAAAATTCTGACTGATTACTTATCGGCAGCTCGGTTGGTCGGTCAAATGCAGGGAAAAGGTATTCTGTATTTGTATACACGTCATTATGATTTTCTTCGTATCCAAACCTCAGCCTATCTGTCCTATTATTTGATGTACAGTAGTTATAATTTTTGTCATTTGAATGCAGAGGTGGCCAATCGCAGAATGGTATAAAAGGTTGTTCACTGTTTGTATTTCCTTGTTCTCGCCGTTTGGTATACTTTTCCTGCCAACTCGTTTTGCCTAGCCTTCCACGCCTAATTGATCACGTTTCCTGTCCACCCCTATGTTCTCCTTAATCGCATTCTCTTTTAATTTTGATTTTTCTGGTGCAATTTTTAACATCTCTATTTCTGCTGTTTCATTCGTTGGCTCTGCTCAATTTGTATTAGGATTTTTCTTAAATGAAATTTTTTGTTCTATATTTTTAAATATCTTTAACATAAGAACTTGATTTTTCTTATCCATCTTCTCATAGAGTCCATACGATTCGGGGTCGTGTTCAAGCATAACCGTTATTGTATCTGAATCTTCCTGTGTAATGGAAAAAGTTTGGTTTAAATCATCCCTACCGTAATCAGTCTCTTCCCCGTAGTCGGACATCATTATTTCTTTCCCTTTTTTTTTTATATTAGAGTGATGTGAGCTTAATTATATTAGTTGATTTCAGTCCACGCACGAAGAAACAATAGAGAAAAAAGGATTCCTATTTTATTTCCGATTCTGTATTTCTATTTTACTGGCTTCTAAAACGAGCGGAACTAGCCGTATTCGGGTTAAGTATTATTTTTTTGTACGTCATTTCCTTAGCTAAACAACCCCGAGGGACAATAAGTATACATATTTGGGAGGATAAAAAGAATTATTACTTACTCTGACAGAAGGCACGAAACGATGAGCGCCAATATACTCCAAGTCATCCTCTTTACGATGGGTCCTTTTGAAACTGGATGTTGACTCTTGTCCTTCCTTACTCGATAGCAGCTGCAGGTGACTGCCTTGAATTTTCTGCACCTGTTGTTGCACTGCACTATGTGTGCTTCGCGATTGTCGCCCAAAAATTCCGAAATATCACGTGTAAAAAAAAATTTTTATTTCGTGACAAAACCTACCTCACACCTAGCACCAAAACTGTTACGCGAGATTCTAAAGGTTCGGGGTGCTTAATAACAACGCGGCAGTTAAACTCAATCAATCACTTTATTGCTATATTCCTTGAGGGAAGGCGCTTTGCGGTCATGAGTTACTTCTTGCGACTATCCTCCTTCTAGTCCCGACGTTCTAGAGCCCTGTGGCCACTGCTGCGGGCTTTTTAATGCTCTTTCCTCCCCCACTTGTGCTCCTTCCTAATACTCATAGCTGAGGCCCATCCCACGTAGTATGTTTCATACTGTACGTGATACTATGGTTAATGAAAATTATTTTCTGTACAATATAAATGGTAGCAAAGAAGAATTGTTCGTATTTAGTATTATTTTTGGAATAAAGACTTTATTTCCTTTTTTTCACCTGTGATTATTTCAGCTTCAATGTTGTATTTGAATAATTTTGTAATTCGTAATCTTGTTCCATTGCAAAGTCCTTCAGATATGTTTCAGATAAGTTTCATATTAACATAACAATAGCGTTAATTTTCAAATTCAATTCGTGTGGAGGAAGACCTTCTTTAATACTATTGAAATATTCTGTAGGAAAATTAATATAAATATTATCGTCTGATTTATCCACTCCTTTGTGAGTTGCTTTATCATAATACGTTACTCATGTTCCTACCATATTATTTAAAATTTTTTTGTTCAAAAAATGTATGTACAATGTATTCATTGTGAGATGTTAACATACCTTTACTCATAAAAGAATCATCATCTATATTAAAAATGTTAGAACATATATTATGTGTTTTCCATGTCTGAGAAATTCTAAAAGTTTTAATTTTGCCTTCTCCTATATCCAGTAGCAATGAAGAAAATTTTTTATCAATCGAACGTATGTTATTTTTTAAATAAAAAATATTAAACAAAGGCCAAAAATTGGAAAATTTTATGGTTTATTGAACAATAGTAATTTTACTTCCGTTTTTTACTTCTAGAAGAATTCGACGAAAGTCTCCACCTAAAATTATTATTTTATTTCCAAAAGGTTTATTACTACTAGATAGGTTTATTACTACTAAAGGTTTATTTATTACTAATAAAATAATAAAAAGACTTAACACTTTCATCAAATCTTCCGGTGATTTTAGAACAACATTCTACTGATTACGCTGATTACATCTGTAACGTCACGCTCACGTTTCTCACGTAGGCTCACACACTTATTTCTAGTCCATGTTTAATATCCAAAATATAATTGTATCTCAAAAATTAAGACAAACCGACCTGTAGTACTGCTTCCTTCGATAGCATAGTAGTACATGCCAGTGTGAATGTCCCTTCAGAACGTTCATGACACGTAGGCTTTATTAATTGATATTATTGAAGCATCAAGAGTATACTAAAAATACCATAAGAAATACTCAAAAAAATTTCAAATCGTTCAATTGTACCCTTTTTCACATGTTTAATTTTAAAAATTCGCAATTTAACATATTACCTTATGGAAAATCACTCAAAATTGTATTTATAAGATCTGTATGAGTCCGCCAATTTTTGTTTGTATGAAAAATTACTTTTAGATAAACCTGTTTCATTTTTAAATGGATCTATAATTTTTTTTTTTTTTTTTTTTTTAATGCTTGACACAAAAAAAAGGGGTCAAGTATACGTAAGCGTGTAAGTTCATCCATATGAGAAAAATAATTTCCAGCGTTGCTGCATATATATTTGCGCTCCTCCCACCTCTCTGAATGTTGTTCTCAAATTACAAAGGAAAAATTATGAAAGAAAAAAACGGAATAAAAATTAACTATTACATTTATACAGTATTGGAATTTTTTTTTTTTTTTAAATTATGAAAACTCTGAAAGAATGTGAAAATGTATAAACAATAATTTATTTATTTTAATAGTAACAAATTAAAGACAAATAAATAAACGTTTATTAATACAAATGAAAGCTGCTCTGCTAATATACATACTTATTTCCAAATTTTTGAAAAAAACATGTACCAAAAAAAAATATATTTTATTAAATAACTTATTTATTTAATGTATACACAATAAATGAAAAATTTACATTGAAAATAAGTAACGAACTGTAAGGTAACATGTAGTAATCACACATATATTTCCGGGCCTGTTAATAACAGAATGGGTAAGGGGCTCACCTAGTGTGCAAGAGAACGGAGGTTCATTTGGGTTTATTTCAATCTCTTTGGGAACTGTATTTTTTTTAATTGGTTAAAAGAAGTGGAATTTAAAATGTGTGGTTTTTTTTTTTTTTTTTTTTTTTGTTTGATGGAGCGTGGAGGGGAAATCTTTATAGACGCCCCAGCTAATCCGACGGTAGTGTCGGATTCACCCGGTGTGCCTACCGACTAAAAACTAACCTCCCCGCATGGGACAGGTCCGTGAGGACCACTCCCCTAGAAAACAAAAGGGCACAAGAGGAGAAAGAAGAAGGAAAATAACGGATAATTTCGGAGGCCAACTCGCTCTCGAAGAGATGAGAGGAGGGGGCACTTACGCATCTGGGTGAAGCTCGAATCTTGGCTTGCGCCGGAATAGAGTTAGAGAAGCTTAAATTTTGTGTTATTGTATGTGTGTGTGCAGATGTGTGAGTCCACTGGGTATTGTGTAATTGGAAGCGTACTTGTGATTAGTGTAAGTGTTGTATAGGGTTGAGGCCGTAGAGGATACGGTGGATAGAAGGGTGCTCCTGAAGGGAGCGCACGAATTGAAGTCACGTTCGTTTCGTCGAGATCATGGAGATGGAGATAATGCATCCGATGGGAGCAGGGGAGATTGAAGACCTAGAGTATATTGAGGGTCCTCGGGGTTCTGTGCTAGAGCGCAGGGACATCTTATAAGGTCGAAGCGACCGGGTTGGAGGTTCGCAAGTGCGGCGATGGTGGGGTTTGGGTGGTCCGTAATGGAGGCGCGGATTTTAGACGCAAGGACGGGGGCTGCTTGTATTGGAGGGACGATGTTAAACTCCTTGACAATCTGGGTATTCCTAATGTACCATGGAATGCCCAGGACCGATCTCAGAATCTTCATGAAAGGGCCCTGGATGCCCTGTAGTCGGTTTCCCTTTGCAGCGCCCCACGTTGGTATCGCGTAGGTGCTAATGTTCTTGATAGTGGCGTTGAAGGTGCGCAGCTTGGTCTTCTGGGAGACGGCTTTGTTGTTGAAGAAGGGCTTCAGTTGCACGAAGGCTCCATATGCCTTTCCGCGGGTGCTGTTGATGTGCCGAACGTACGTGAGTCAACGGTCTAGCGTTACGCCAAGGTACTTGGCGGAGTAGCTCCAGTTGATTTCTACTCCGTTGACCTTTATCTTCTGCAGTTTCTTCCGTGGATATTTCCAGAAGACGAGCATGGCTATAGTATTTGCCTCGTTTACGACCAGTTTCCAAAGACTTTACCAGTTATGGAGAGTGACGATGTGCTCGTTTAGAAAGGTGGTGCACCGAGAGTGTTGTTTTGACGTGCAGCTGACCGCGACGTCGTCTGCATAGACGTACGTGTTGATGTTTTCGCGCTGGAGCAGGTCGTGGCAAAATATGTTGAAAAGGGTGGGTGAAAGTTTGGAGCCTTGCGGGACTCCGGAGGTTATTGGACGGGGGTCGGAGAGGGAGTCGCCTACTTTAACGCGGATAAATCTGTCCGAGAGGTAAGATTTGACGTTGCCTATGAGGTAGTGTGGAAAACCTAACTGTATAAGCTTGTACAGGAGGCCCTCGTGCCAAACTTTGTCGAAGGCCTGCTGTACATCTAGAAAAGCTATCGCGGTGAAGTTTTTGTGGATGAGGCTATCGGAGAGGTCTTTGGTGACTCTCAGAAGCTGGTGAACTGCCGAATGTCTGGCTCTAAAACCGTACTGCACGTCTGGAAGGATGTTATTTTCCATTGCGAGCTTGTTTAGGCGGGTGAGAATGATGCTTTCAGTGATTTTACTGGGCGATGAGAGTAGGCTAATGGGTCTATGGATCAAGGGATTGCTGAGGGGTTTTCCCGGCTTCGGGAGGCAGATGACTGTAGCTACCTTCCACGCAATTGGGAAATAACGAAGGAGCATCACGGCGTTGGTGATGTTGCAAATCGCCGTGATGAATTTTTGAGGGAGGATTTTCAGGACGCTATTGGAGATACCGTCACTGCCAGGGGCTTTTCGAGTTTTTAGGGATCGGATGATGCCTCTGATTTCGAAGGGTGTGCAGTGTTTGAAATCTGGATTGTCAAGAACCTGTTGCTGCACCGTGTGGGTGATCCTCGCGTCTTCCTGCGCTAGTTCTTCAGCGCTAAGGTTGGGGGAGCATTGATTTTGCAGCGAATCTGCAAAGATCTCTGCTTTGTCCGAATCTAGCGAGTAGAGTTTGTTCCCTTGTTGAAGGGGGGGGAGGGAAGGCCGTTTGTTACGGAGTTTTTTAACGACCTTCCAAGCATTTCTTGGGTGGGACTCTGCCTCGGTTATGAATTTGTTAAATTTCTTGTTTCGGAATTCGAAGACTTTGGATTTGACTTCCCTTTCAAGGGAGTTAAGATGAACTTTAAGTTCGGGGGTTCTCCTTTTTTGCCAGAGTTTCTGGACTCTTTTCTTCTCCTTGATGAGACGCAGGAGGTCGCGAGGGAGTTTAAGTGTGTGTTGGGGAGCTGTGGTTATTGTGGTGGCTTCGTGTGTGCATTTGTTGAGTTCGTCAGTGAATTCGTCTACTGCTATATCGAGTTCCGTTTGGGACCTGATGGAACGACATTTAAATGGGGAGGATTCGAGGTTATACGCAAGGTGGACCCAGTCTATGCGGCTGGTGGTGACGGGTATGGTGAGAAGGGATCTTGGGATCTCTAGGTAGACTGGGAAAATGTGTGGTGTAGTATGTTAGTATGATGTTGTGGTGTGGTCGCGTCATGTAGTGTATGGGGACCGGAAGTACTTCAAGAGGGGTGGGGCAAAGGGGGAGAATCAAGCAAAATCCACTTCCGTTACACTTTTTCTTAAGGTCACCAATCTGAAATCGTTGATTTACTCTGTAGGACAGAACGTGCCTATAGAAGTATAACTCCAAAAAAACATTGTCTACAGTGGTGAGGGATGTCAAGCCCGTATTTTTGTAGTTTTTGTACATTTCCTAGTTAATATCGACACCTCGAATGAAAGTTTTGTCTCGTCAAATATTGTACAGTACTGATTTTAGCTTTTGTAATGTAAAAAAACTTAATATAATTATAATTAATTAAATATATATACTTAAAGAACTGTTTGCCGGAGCTTAATGAATTGTCATAGTTTTCGTTAGAGACCTCGAAATGGAATAATTCTCGCATAGCCCAATTTCGCTTATTTTCCCCACAAGCCGTCGATATCTCACCATATCAAATTTTACGCAAAATATTCACAAGTCATTTACAAAAACATTGCAACATGGCCTTCACTCGGTTTTGTTAAAAGGTATTTTTATGAGTTATAAATACTACTGATTCGCTAGCTAAAGCTTTGGATGTAACTTCAAAAATTAAAACGAGATAAAATAAAACACGATGCACAATTCAAATTTGTTCAATTCCTAACAGTATGGCTAGACGGGTGACTAGATCAAATTTTCGAATATAATTCTTTAAGAATATTAAGAACTTTAATATAAACAAAAACAATTTTTTTTTTATATTTTGACTCCCATTTCTCTGAAAATTTTATACGTAAATTCAAAATTTTTACATATATTAACAATAAAAAAAATATTAATCTTAAACACTTTGACGTGATATATATCGTTCGCCGAACGGCGGATTGCATGTATTAAGGTAGTAGTCGAGCACTCTACAGTGCGTGCCATAATGCGCTGTAGCGTATGCGTATACTATATATATCGCTTCGACAACTATCTCGAAAAATGACAACGTTGTAGGAGCGTTGCAGACGAATCCTATCAGTTGTGTTTATATTCGCCGCACTGTATCAACAAAACTATACCGCTGAGCCCTTTTAAATTGGAACCACAGTTGCTTTATAATATAAATTATATCACACTATTTTTTACGACACATTGTAAGAAGCGTTTTAGAGATATAAGCAATTTCGTTTATAAATCGACCCCCAATCCGGCGCTTTCCTATTCGCTCCGTGCATCAGGTTGGAGGGGATAAAAAAAACGACTGCAGCGCTGTAGGTGAGCAAAGTTGGCGAACCCGTACCCCCATGAATCGTACAGTAAGCGTTGTCTTATATGAGAAAAGATATTATTTCAATTAAAGTAATTAGTTGAGAAATCGAAGGCGGAAAAAAAATGTTATTTAGCCAAACCGGGTCTATAATACGGATAAATAATTTTGCTAGGCACTTCAAATCGCCCGAAATTTTAAATAATGGGTTATTAAATATCATCTGTCATATAGTACACAACACACATACTTATCTGTAATGTTGTATACGTGAGAGCAAAAACTCCAAGCAGTCGACTTAGGCTGCCGCTAGCTGTTTAATCTGAATCAGTGTTTACGTTTACAAAGTAACGAAATGCGTACGAGACAGTGTTGCGTTGTTAATTGCAACAAGAAAGAAAAGCAGGGGGTGGTGCTGTATAAATTCCCAAGTAGACCCCATGAAACAAAACAGAAGGAGCTATGGATTAGGGCAGTTAGGAGACAAAAGTTCGTACCTAACCTACGGAATTTTTTTTATTATTATTATTGATTATAAGTAAAATTATCATGAAAATTTTACAGTCCTGATGGCAGTTTGTGCATATGTTACCATAACCTACATTTGTCAAGCATAGGCAATAATGTACTTACAGATAATTCTACTTTGTATGGATTTAAGCTGACAGATGTTTGTCTCACAACATAGCAATTGATCAGATGACCGACTCCTTTATTTACATATTCCTGTACGTAGGCAACGTGCCCACTCTCTACTAATTTTTTAGCTTTTTTCAGCGTTTCATTATTAAAAACTATGTTGCAACTTATACTTCTAAAGCCTGTTTGGATAATCATATCCATTTTTTAGGATGCTGATGTTTACGCGATAGCAGTATGTACGTCTTATTCAATAAATAATACTTTCTCCTATAAGCGACAGTGTTACAATTTAATCATACGGGGGTACGGTATTGCGCGATTCTGACACCGATGGCGGCGCTGCGTGTCATGCTCGGAGCGAATACCTCCTGTGTTAAAAGTTCAACATTAAAACTTTAATATCTCCAAAACTATACCGCTAAGCCTCTTCAAATTTTGGCTCATGATAAATAATAGCAATCTTAAGGCACACACAAAATTTTAGAAAAATCGTAAGAAAAGTGTTTTTGATCGACTACTACCTTAAGGCACCGATGCATGTGAATAATAGATTTTCTCTTACATGTGGTTTTTTTTTTTTATATTATAGTGCTATACGTCTGGTTCCTATAAAGAGCACTACTCTAGGCACTGCAGAGCACTTGAGAGAAGGAAGGGAAGAGGGATGGAAATGGTAGGCCACCTATTATACTGGGATATATTATACTGGGAAGAGGTAGAGAGAAAAATAGGCACTTTTGCTGTGAGAAGATCGCCCATCCGCTACACGAGGAGCATTGCGTGGGGGATAAAAAGCACAGGTAAAAATTCGCAGAAGTATATACTTAGGGCTCGGGCACATGGAACCGCGTAAAGCATAAAGCGTATCACGTATCACGTAAAATTATAGGATCAGGGAAAGTTAGGTAAGATACGCTTTACGCGAAAAAATTTGTCATCTCGCACATGGGAGTAAAAAATACGCGCGTAAGTGTTTTTAATCACAACGAGTATTTCGTTGGCTTTGCACATGCTGTCTCGCTCGCACTCATGGCAAAAATAAAGTTACGCCCGTATTTTTGTACCCATCTGCGCGATGACAAATTTTTTCGCGTATAGCATAAATTAAGTATGCAAACTGTAAATACAGTCAGCAGCTAATGTCAACAACAACAATTACAATATCAATCGTATAATTAATCGAATTTCTGACATGGATGAAAAACAAATCGTAAGAATTTTGGGCAAATTGTGGAAAGTCTATACGACCTACGCAATGACCCAATATCGCAAAGAAAAAGTGAAAAGTGTAATGATTAAGCTGTATGAAATGTATTAACGGCTCTCAAATAAAAAGAAAAAAAGAAGTATATACTTGAAAACTTTTTTTTTTACATGTACGCAGGTTAGAATTCACTTGCGTTGAGAACTTCGAAAGCTTCTTTTGTTGACAAGACAGCAGATTGGTCAACTCCCCTCTACTTAACACTTACGCAATACGCGAGGCTTTTCGCCTTTTCTATTCTATGTGACCGCAAAGTGGCGTATACCTAACCTTCCTTACTTTTACGCGATACGCTTTACGCTTTAAGTACGCGGTTCCATATGCCCGAGCCTTTACTTGCTCGAAAAAGTCGCACTGGCCGGGAATCGAACCGCGGTCTCCCACTTGCCCACTAAGCCCATACTTATTATGCCCCCAAATGGGCGTGAACCGAGAATGGAGTGGTGATGGAGACGACTTTTTGAACAACTTGTAAACCAAATGAAACAGCCGTTTACTAATAGTTCATGCACGATTTGTACATAAAAATTTGAAACGTCTTCACAGATTTTGATTAATAAATTAAAAATCAAAAACAAAAATCGTACCAGCTGTGAACCGCTTGAGATTTGAAGGAACTAGCATCTCCTGATTACGCTAAAAAATTACCATATGTTTATGTATAGTCATTCTTCAGAAATAGATATTTAAAGTGGTGAAAAAGTAAGATTTTTGGAGTCTTGAAAATTAAATTATGCAAAACATGTTAAAAATGTTTTGAATCGAAACCCCTACGAAAATTTGAGAGTCGCTACTACTTAATCACTCGGCACTTCGTACTAATTAATAGAGAACCTATATTCAAGGTGCTCTCTCTATAAGTGCATCGTTATAAATGGGACTACACTGTCTGTCACCACACTACAGCCGCTCATTCATAATACAATTTCAAAACAAATTGCTTGTTATTGCAAGAAAGGGTACAGAGAAAAAAGGAAGTTGCAAAAAAAATAGAATCAATTATTCAATTGTCTGTAAAAATTGTCAATGCAAGAATTATGCAAGTATAAACAATTAAATAAATTTATTCAAAACTCTTCGTTTTGCAAGTGAGGCACGAGCCATGTACGAGGTACCAGATAGAGCAAAAAGTTTTATTAAAATAACAGGATTTAATTTAGTATATGGTATTATTCCGTTATTATATCAAATTGAGTTTTCATATCAAAATGCTAACTTTGAATTAAAAATAACAAACTGACATGCTGCAAAGCGCTTTTTTAGACTTTTAACGCTTTGAAAATAGTTTTCGTTATTAACTGCACTATATAACATTACTGTTGACGAAATCGGTCAGTAAAAAAAAAGTATTTTTACGATATGTATAATTTTTGTATTGAACACTTTGTCTATGAATGTGATGTATAAAAATTAAATGGTGTAAAACGAATTTTTTCTGTCCTTTCGAAACAATTTTTGCTGATTCAATCGTTGAGAAAGGACTTTAGAAAATAACTTGTAAGATGAAAAAATTTTATTTAAATAGGCTCTACCATTTTTGCAACCAACACTTTGTTGTAGAATTAGAATTTAACTCTGTAACAGACAAAATAGTAGTTTTCCTACGAGTTTGAAAAGTCTCTGTTTGCGAACCGAGAGGTTTGCGGCCCGAGCCGAAGGCGAGGAACGTAACGAGGTTCGTAAAGGAGATTTTTGGAACGAGTTCCGGAAAACTGCTTTTTCGCCCGAGGAAGTACCAGCCTCCCAAAACCACCCGAGGGCGGAAAAATATGTTTTTCACTGTTTCTATATCTACATTTCATTGTAAAGCATCTGCATTGCTATCTAGAGTAAAATATGTAACAAAAAAGTATTTTATTTCAACGGAATCTACAACTCTGTCTTTGAATACGAACGTGTAAAATGTACGAGAAAAATTTATCGTTGAAAAACTATTTTATTTCGTCTAAGAGCACTGCACAAAAAATGCTGTAAAAATTTTTCCTTTTAAAAAATTTATCAAAATGTAAACTATTAGCTTAGACATCCAACTTGAAGATACGAACAACATTTAAGCCTATATGGATAATAATTACGTGAGTTAGTAGGCCAACTCACATCATCCTCATACTAGGTTCGAATTTGTTTTATATTATAAATAGACCATTTATTAGTGGTTACACTTTTTGCTCTGTAAAATAATAAGGCACTCCTACAAATTATATGTGCCTTCAAAAACAACGATATTTGTGAGTGAAAATAAGGTTGAGGACGCAATAGAAGCAAATCATAGAGTAGAACACAAGACAGTTTTAATTAATGGTGACGTGGTAGAGGATGATTGTAATGATATTCTGTTTCTTACATGGGTTTTTCTATCCAGGAGTATTTTTGTCGACCAGATATCATTGTAACGAAATTTATCAATTTCTAAACGCTTTCAGTAAAGTTGATCAACTAAAACGAATTGTATTTTTGAAGGTATACATAAAAATATACATTACATTCTTCAACTACTTTAGTTGACATTTCAACATACATAATATAGCTTACAATTAATGGCACAGTAACCGCAATCAATTATAAAAAATAATACTTCTCTCAAGCACTTGATTATAAATAAACGAGATTCTTTGGCTTGTAACAATAATAAATTTTTTAATTATTGGTCGTAGTAATTTTTTAAATTTATATTGCGTTAAAAATATAACAAGCCAAATTTCTGATGCGACATTTATAGTATCTATGATAGACGTATCATCCAGAAACATTTTGCAACTTTTTTTCTGACTCCTTTTGAGCAAGGATCCGAGTGTAAAAAAGATTAAAATCCAACCTGTCAAGAATGACAGTTTGTTAAAATAAAGATTATTTTACATTTAACATAATTATTGAAACTGTATTCCTACTTACCGACATACAACGTTCAGCAGTTTTTCATTACTATTATCACAGCCTAAATCGCAAATTCTATTTAAAAACCGAATAAGTACGTTGGTAAATTGGTCGTCCAGCAGAACGATTTTTTCTTCAAAACTGGTTCCTTCGCTTGAATTTCCACTGCACTCAGACTGCAGACAAAAAATTGTTTAAAAAGTAATAGGTAGGTAAAGTCTGGCATTTTTAACACAAAATAATACTTTTATAAAATTTATTAATAACGTTGAATGGATGCATTATTGCGTAGCTTCGAAAATGTGATTGATGTGGGCCATTATTTTTTTAATACTGACTATTAGACTTATGAATTTTCGGCCCTATTAATTACATCTCATGCACCATTTCTACAAAATCAATAAGAATTATTCTAAACTACAGTGACTCATTATACAGTTGAATTACATTTACAAATAAAAAAACCTCTGAAATTAAAACATTACTACCTGTAAAGAGATATTTAACCAAAATTAAATAATTGAATGTAAGACAAATTTAGGAAAATACTTAAAAAATTGAGGGCACTTGAAACTCTAAAATGTCAGTAATCTTGTCGGCAAAATATATAGTAAGAGATGCGCTTATTTATTAATAATATTATAACAATTAACAAAACAAGACAAATCTTGCTTGAAAAAATTATAGTCATACAGCCATAATAGCTGTTTTATTTTTAAAACGCCGTTTTTACCATTGTAGCTACGAATGTATTTTGAGTTGATAAAAGATATGTACCAGAACGAAGTAAATATCTTTTTTCATGTAGCTGCATTCTATGTTTTTAAACAAAATGAAAAAACAACTTTTTTAATAGTAAAAAGATTTCATTATTTAGTTATTAGAGTCCATCTCCTTGATACTTTGAATAATCATGTGAGACACATGTTAACCGAATAAAATTTTTCATTTCAAAAAAATTATCAAATATTCGGTAGAAGCTCAAATTTTAAGTAATATTTCATTCATAATAGAGAAAAACATGCTGAAACATAAAATACTTCTTGGGCACTACGAGTACTGAAATGGGGTCTAAAACAGCAAAATGCAAGAATGGAAAACGTCTCTTGATGAGATAAAAAGCAAGCTGATGTTTTACTAAACACTATATTAATGGTCGATGCACTGTGAAAAAAATTAATTAATGCAGTGGGACCCTTGTGAAAATACCTCTGGTTCAAAGATGTCGTCTTGGCAGGCGCCAATCATAGAGGTCAATTCGGCATCAATGAAGTAGCGGCTCATACGCTTTGCGTGAGTAAAATGTCAATTAAATTTGAGGAAACGTTTTCATTTGAAAGCCACAAAACAGCAAGTACACACCCTTGCTTCTCAAAACTTTTTTCAAAATTAGAACAAATAGTAATAGTAATAATAATTATAATAGTAAGTAGTACTATGTTATATTACCTGCATGAATTTGCAAAATTCAATGCACACTGCACAAATGCCGGTTATGCATGACAATAGCTCTGGGTCGGTTAGCATGCATTCCTTTAAATAGCTATCTTGCAGATCCTGATGAACATTTAGCACTTCGTCGACGTTGCTGACCTACATTATTTTTCAATGCCATATTAAAGTGAATAAATTAAAGAAAAAAATAAAGCGAAGTGAGAATAATTAAAAATGAATACCTTGCTCATTTTATTCAAGAAAGTCAACCAATTTGGTTCTATGACCTCCACCATCATGTAGTACTCAAGATGCTGGATGCAATCCAACATGCGCTGCCTCAATGAGAATGCCTGACGATAAGCCATTGCAGCCTCATGAGTAAACGTTTTGGCAATCTTGTTGCTGATCCACACCCTGCACAACAATCTTTCAACGTGCTTACAGAAGAACAAGTGTCTAAACAACATTTGATAACAAGCCATTGCTTTTCTATTGATGACTAATGATACCGGCCATTTAACATCATAGTTGAAAACGAAGGCCTCCAAGCCCGTCAAGACTTTATCTGCATGTGAACAATACTCTAAAAAATGATTATTTGAACGTGAAAATCTCCTACTGTTAGGCCTTATGGACAACAAAACATTTTAGCTACTTGAGTACCTTTTTCTTCCGTCGTTTGAATGGACAAAATTCTAAACATTTGATACTGTAGATCATAAGGCAGCAACTCCGGTTTGAGGTCATCTTTGTAAGGGTCTGTATCTGCGGTAGACATTCTCAATGCTACTTCCAGAAGTGATGATAGCCGGTGTGTGACAATATCGTACATGTTCTTACTTAACTCAGCTTCGCACAAATTCATAAATTGGACCTACCCAAGAAAAAAAGTATTGACGATTTGCATCAACTAAACTTATTATATTTAATTATGTATTAATATACCACAAAGTCTCCTTGTGCAAGCAAGAAATAATTTTTAACGCTACGTAAGCGACCCATTAAATCATTTTCTTGAATAAGCACTTCAAGTAGAGTTCTGGCAGCTTCCAAATATGCTCTGTCGATAGCTGCAATGAATTTTTGATCCCTATGTTGATAGACCAATGGTTCTTGTTTACCCCATTGAACAGTTTTTCCTAATGTGCATTAGAAACTTGTGAAATGAAGTGATTCGTGAAGTTTTTAAATAATTCAAAATCATCAACTTTTCCAACATACCACACTGTCTAATAACATTAAAATATTTCCCAGTCCTCAATATAGTTTGTGCATTTTCATTCAGAAAGATGGGAATTCTTTCTGGTTTCATTGAGTACCTTTTTTCCCAATAATCTGCAGAGTAATCCATAGGTAACTCCTCTTTCTGTATCAGTGCATTGTCTTCCACAAAAAACTACCACATCGATAACATTATTATACTTCTTGACATTTCGTTTCAGGTTTATTAAATACAAAACTTACTTCGTGATGAGGGTCACATATCACACCTTTATACACCCATTTTTCCAATGTCTGCATATATGGGATGCTTGCCGATTTCATCAAAAATAAGCATAATTCCTTGCTTTTTGCCTCTCCACTCATATCATTTATTTGTTCATGAAGAAGACTTAAAACCTTACCACCACGAGCATTTGCCTTCAAATACATAACATCATTGATGAATTAATTTTTTATTTTACCTCATTTTTTATTACTGTACAGAGTATTTTTGAAACGTTACCTTAAAAATAGTGGAAGCTACATGATTTAATATGGACATGGTGGTCATTATTGGTTGAACGTAAAACAAAAGCTTTTGTAAGTTCAACTTTCTCCGAATGTGTTCATTTTCCATTTGTACAACAAACAGCTAAGAAAGAGTTTCATCAAAATGTATTAAACGATTAAATGATTGATTACAAGTAACACAAACCAAATAGTCTCTGAGTAAGCTATGCAGAGCTCCTCTCAAAGCATGGTTCACTTGTCCATGTTCTGGAAGAACTTTGTCTTCTACGAAGCGAACAGTCATCGAGTAATACGAAGCCAGCGGCAATATTCGTTCCGTCAGTTGCTTGAGCGATACACCTGTCGAAGTTTAGCTTTTTTATAAAAAAATAAACAGCATGTGACTTAATAATTTGGATGAATTTGATTATACATACCAACATCTTGTGATATTCTGAATGTTACAGGACTGTAGGAACTGGCCAATGGTTCTGATACTATGTAGGATCCATCTATTCCTTTCAGACAGTGTAATATGTCCCAAATGAGAATTGATTCTTGGGAGATGGATGGAACTACTTCTACAATGTATTTCAAAATATTGTTACTAGAGGTAAAAAATAAAGAGGAAACGAATGACCTTTAAATAAATAATACTCTGTGGTGTCATTGCCGGATCTGATTGGAAGTCCCATGATAAAAGTGGCCTCTCTGAATACCACGAGTGCTTTGTAGTCACTGCTTCGGTCGGTTTATTTACAGGACATACTTGTTTATTTAATTTCTTTTCTCCTTCGTTGGCTGCTTTGATGACATTTTTGAAGATCTACTCACAATGAGAAAACTTTGTTGAATACCAAAACACTTAATAATATCTTATTTAAAAAAATGAATATGTATTTACACACTTTTGGCACATCTTCATTAGTAATGGTTGTATTTACAGAGGAAGCTGTTACTATTGGAGGTGCATTTTTGGCCAGAAAACTTTTCAGTTCTCTATCAACAGATATAAACTCCAACAACTGCATAAACGGACCTAGCATGTCCATTCTAGAAGAAAAAAGTAACGATTAGGTGACAAAATATCACATTATATTGTCCACACAAACCCACTGCGAGTATACTGACTTCTTTGACTTGAGCTCTTCATACTTTTTTAGGAACAGCTCTGGATTTGGCGAGTTTTTTGCAAGTTGCCGAACACAACTTTGAGTGGCATCTGTACTCAAGCCCACTGGACTGGACTTTGCTCCTTCCTTTAGCAATTTTTCTACATGTTTTTCAGGAGATGACGTAGATCTAGAATTTTTATATTGTTACAAACTGCAGTCATATTTTTTAAACCATGATTACTCACAGTTTTACTCACCCCAGTAATTCAATCAACTCTACCACTAAATGATGAAGTTTGAACTCACTCATTGTCCAGAAAAACAAAAGTTAAGACATTTAACTGACTAAATAATTCAAAGATGAAAGTATCTTTAAAAAATAAAAATGCTCTAAAGTTAACAAAAAATTTATTTGTCAGTAGGATTTTCCAACTTTTAATGTTATACTCTAGGCTAGCAATTGATAGACGTCAAGAACATTACTAACGTCATCAGTTTGTTTGTTTTCTTTTAAGCGCCATTCTGTCCAAATTTACAAATACGTTTTTGTTGAAGGTTATGGGTCTATCGAGTGATCGAATAAGGACTAAAGTATAAACCAAGACCTGAGACCAGAATATGGTTAAAATTTTAACCAGCCGCCACTTTCACCAGAATTGAGAAACCTCATGATTTTTAGAGATCCAAAATATTTTTGTCATATTTTATTCTGGTGAAGAGTTTTGTTGGTATTCAAGAAGTGCCGTTTGGTTTTTATATAAACCAGCCGCAACTTAAAGTAATAGATAGAAAATAAAAAGTTGACAATCGGAGTTCTATTTGCAGCAAGATTGGAATGCATCTTATACCCGAAAATCGACCTCCATAAATTTAGATATTGTATTCTTATCTATAATGTTATCTACAATAACTCATCTATTATCTTAGATGAGTATTATAGATACGATCAAGTAGGGGGTCTATTTTTTTGAAGTTCGATTTTCGGGTACAAGATGCATACCTATCTTGCTCCAAATGAAACTGTCACTGACAACTTTTGATATTCTATCAGTTAATCTAAGTTGTGGCTGGTTTATATGAAAAGCACATGACCACTTCTTGAATACCAACAAAACTCTTCACCGGAATAAAAAATGACAAAAACATTTCGGATCTCTACGAATCATGAGGTTTCTCAATTCTGGTGAAAGTGGCGGCTGGTTAAAATTTTAACCATTTTCTGGTCTCAGGTCTTAGTCTAAATCGATAGCACCCAGAATAAAAAATATAAACCACTATAAGAGACCCAGTCGACCCAGAGTCTAGAGCTGAGGGCCAAAGAGTAAGTAGTCAAAAATCTAAACCAGCCGCGACAACCATCAAGATGAGAAAACCTCACGATTCATAGAGATCCAAAATATTTTTTTTATTTTGTTTTTTGGTAAGCATTAATGTAGTAATTGTAGTAGTGCCATATAGTCGATTTTATAGACCAGACTAATGTCGATTTTATAGACTAATGGATGCAAAAAGTTTTTGACGTTATATAAGTACCATTCTTGGCAAGATTAAAATGTATATACTACCCGAAAATTGACTTCTAAATGTATAGAAACTCTCACTTTATCTATAATATTGTCTACAACGACTTATCTAGTATCTTAGATGATTATTATTGATAAGATTAGCGTTTAATGAGGGGAGCGGAAAGGTAGTTCCTCCCCCCCGTTAGTAAAATTGGAAAATTGCCACAACTCTGATTGGAAACGTAAAATATCGTAAAGATAAATCAACTGGCAAAGTTGCGGTTGGTTTAGCTTTTGTGTGGAGGTCCATTTTTTTGAAGGTTGATTTTCGTGCAAAAGATGAATTTTCATCTTGCCGCAAATGGCGCCTTTCGTCATGAAATTTTTGTTTTTTCTATCTATTGGTCTATAGGTTTCGGCTTTCGGCTGGTTTATAAAATCGACTACATGACACTACTATAATTACCACATATAACTCTTCACCAGAATGAAATATGACAAAAATATTTCGGATCTCTGAGAGACATAAGATTTCTCAATCCTGATGAGAGTCGCGGTTGGTTTAAGATTTTCAACCATGCACTAATGAAATCAATAAAAATTACATAAACTCGCACTGATGCCACAAGCCGGCTTACCGAAACGAAAACAGTTGACTTAAAGCACGTGCGTTATTGGCTTTTTGTTCGCAGAAAGACAAAGATAACTGTATTAACTATGTATCAATATTAGACATACATCTGTTCGCTGTGTGGAAGTCCTTGGAGGGGGTAAAAAAAAGCGAACTAAGAGCCCATGGTGAGAGAAATGTGCAAAATTTAGGGACTCTTAAGGATTCATAACATTAGTGATTGCGTGTTGTTGAGTTTTTCACTATTTCGAATCACCGAAGGTAAATATAATTATTGTCATGATAAACTCATGGTTCTCAGCTTTTTTATTGAAAAGATATTGAATATAACCTTCAATTATACGAATGGTAATTAATAAAATAAAGCTAGTGGAGATGTCACTTACTGTCACTTACGCCATATCCGCGTAACTTTACGGTCGATATGAGTCTGTTCTGCTTCGATACTACAATTTGAGGTTATGTTACTAGCTTAGGTGGAATTTTTGATTTAATAATTCGAATATCAGAGTAACTTTTTGCTTTAACATTGTACATAACAGACAACTAGTATATTCAGAATTGTTGAAGTTATAGTTACTTTCACGTTTGCTGTAGTCATAAATCTGTAAGCTTGTAACATTTGCTATTTATAATGTTGTGTATTGGATCCTCTAACAGCCTCTAAAGTCCTGAAATTACGCACCGTTTCACCATCAGATGGCGCCAATACACTTGCACACAGCGAATAGAAGTCCTGGCATATGTGAAAAACAATACAAAGCCGCTACGTCTTATTTATTTCTAACATTAAATAATCAACTTTATTGTCAACAGATATTATACTTACATGGTTTTCATCAAATAAAAATAAATTGCTAAAAAAACTGCATACAATGAACATTTGCTTCAAAATAGCGAAAAAGTACAAGTCCCACATACAAAAAAATACCAGTTTTAATCACAAATTTTATGCATTTTACAAAATTATTGAATGACTAAGCCACGGACACGATCTGTGTCCAATTTGCCTTAATGATAAATTTAATTATTTAAATTCGGAAACATACAAAAAAATGAATTTTAGATAACTAGCTGACAGTTTGGCATGGGAAATCAGCTGATTTTATTCAGCAGTGGTATATGTATTTCAATATACTTACATTATAACCAGCTGCTGAAGAGCGTGGCTTTGGTAGCTTCGACTAGCAATTAATTTTAACTTTCCTTATAAACCTTACTTGATAAAATTTATTATGAAGATTGCTTATTCGATATAAGTACCGATGTACGAAAACATTTATTTCTCTTTCTACAATAGTACGACAAAATCGATATTCCTTCCTTATATAGGGGGTTTAGTGTTGTACATGACATTTATTTCACTAACTTGCAACGACTTGCGAGATGTTCAAGAGTCAGGATCAAACATCCAACGTGGTGTTAACAAAAAAAAATGGTAAATTAACATTTCTTCACAACTACCTTTATATGGATATCATTAAAAAATACAAATATTTTAATTATATTTCCTGTGTCATACTATATTCTTATCCAACGAAGAAGAAGCAATACAAAGTGGTGGATGGCCTACTTTTTTACGAATTTTCCAATATGAGTATGATATAAAAGGGACCAACAAGTATAGAACAAGACCAAAATTGAGGACAAAAGAATACCGTTTTTTAAAATATACTAAGAGGATTTGAAAAACAATCACAGCCTTAACTATACCCGCTTGAGATGCAATAAAAAGTTTTAAAAAACCACAGAAATACGAGCTTTATTGAACGAATAAGCAATAAAAAAATTTAATCTTTAAGTTACCAACATAATTATATATTTAGTTAAAATACGACTGTATCTCAAATGCTTACTTTGCATTAAAATATTATTTTGATAATATTAATTTTATAAAACTCTTTGAGAATGTGATCTGCTCAATCTTTTAGGAGCATCTTATATAATAAGTCACTTGCTAGTGTACTGCATTTGTAAGTCATATAATGATTATCTCAGTGATAATATAGTTTTTAAATTTGTTTATCCATCCTCGTAAGTAAATTGAAAACAACATAATTACAAAAAATATTGCAAAAGTAAGTAAAAGTTTATTACTTGACTTACACCTAATTTTTAGCATGTGAGTATGTGTGCGCGCATATGTGTTAAACCACACCTTTGTTTGATCATTTATTAACCGGAAGTTAGTTAACGGCCGTTATAAAACCAGGGCGGCCCTTTGTGTGTTCGTGTATATAATAAAGTACGAGCTTAATGCCCTTCTCTCTTTCTTCGGCAGCTTTTTATTTGCGGCCATCATGAAACGGGGCTAGCTTGATATAGGAGCATGAAAACAGAGAGCAATGCCTATACGTATATACATACCTAAACTTAGGAATAAAAGGAGAAAAAAAAAAAAAAAAAAAAAAAAAAAAAGTAGAGAACGAGGGATGGACACTTGTGCACGTACAGCATCTCGTGCTCAATTTAAAAAGTAAGTACATGGCGCGGCGAGGAAAACAAAGGAAAAAGAAAATGCAAAGCAAAGAGAGAATCTGTACGTTACAGAGGGAGATCGATATAGGATGGCGAACAATAAAACGTCATTTGACTTGATTGGTAATAATAAATAGGAATTTATCGGTACGGGCCGGCAGTTACAACCATCAGGAGAAGAACATGAGTGACAAGGGCGGCAGATAGTCACTGCTATAATACTTCTGTACCATGCCTGCATTATTCGAAAGAAGGGAAGAGACAGAGAAAGAGAGAACGTCTTTCAAGGAGGACTATCGGCCCCTCATTGAGTCTCGACGTTGTCACCTGTACAATAGCACCGTAATGTTATACATGCGCCTCGACCTATAATCTCCATCTTTTCTTTTTCTCTTTTCTTCTTTTTTTTACCTCGTATAGGTGCGAAATTCATTAAGCAGAGACCTCGTTATTTAAAAAACCATCCATTGACTCCCTCGACGTTTGATTTTGCTGGGTACAGATGCTTTAAAATTTTAATAGCACATCCTGCTAGAAAAGGTCGATTCAAGTCGATTCAAACAATTTCAATCTTCAAGCGGTTCCAATGAGGAATCTTAATGTCACAATATCCTATTAAAACCGTTTAATTGAATGCTTGAAGGGAAATGACCAATGACCATGTAGATTCTTTGTCAGTTGTTTTTGGCGAGTTCATTTCAGCTGAGTGGGTGTTACTTTTCCAACACTCAAAATTTGCTCTCATTATTTTGTAATCACTGATTTTTTTCTTGATAATAGTATTATACAGAATAGCAGTATTCGTACCTGGTGGCGCATATCGCCATACCAAGGCCAAGTGCCAGGCCTTCATAAAGACGCAGTAATCGTCCAAAAGTATTTTTTTAAAAGCGCCAAAAGTAGAAAAATTAAATTTTTGTTGCAAATTCCGTACTTAAAAAAATTTGTTTTAAATAATGAGAAAATTCTTTGTGTCAGTGTAATATTTTTAATGAAAATTTACTTTCTGTAGGATACCATTTTCAATGTCAATGTTAAAAATATTACTAGAGCATAAACTCCGTGCCAGTAACAATAAAAGTAAGTGTTTAAAAGAAAAATATCAATGTAAAAGGTAATATTTTAATATCAATCCCGTAGTTATGTACGACTCAAAAATATTGTACCACTTAAAAATTATTAAGCAACAACGCTTCTATACTCTTCCCTTTCTATCGTGATTTCCATGTCATTGAGCGAAAATTCAGGCTTGAAATAATACATGCGCTCGTGTATTTTGAAGATTTTATTTCGATTTTCCTCACACTCCATTTCCTGATCACCTTTTCTTTCTTTTTCTTTAATTTTTCAAATAAAGTTAAAATTGATCAACACTTTCATTAATAAGTGTTTGTATTTTTTTAATTACCTTCATTTTTATCGGCATGCAGATGTACTGCTTTTTTTTTTAAGCTCTCTTTGACGCCCAGTGGAATCTTACTGTATTTTTTTTTTTTTTTTTTTTTCGTTTGCCTTGCTTGTTTAAAATTCTTTTCATCTTCCATTATTCTTCTCTGCATGTACTTACCCGGTGTATTGACTTTTTTCTACCAGAGTAGCGTAGAAGATTCCTAGACGTATTTTCTGGAATGCGCTTGCAAATACTTTCTTTTGAAGAAAACGGTAATCTCTCTGTAAGTTTTGCTACATCATGAGGACACGGAACAAAAGCTCACTGCAAAGCAGTACGATATTTTTTTTGTTCGCTTGTCCGGCAAAATGACAAAAGAAAAAGATTATAAAAAAAGTCGTACAAAAGATTTCGCTGCATAGTCTTATGTCAAACTATCTACACTGAAAAAAAAATTTCGTCAATTGAAATAAATGTATTTATTCGAATTCAAATTATTTGAATCGAATAAATGTTTATTTAAATTACATTTTATTTATTAGCATTAATTAAATAAATAATTGGTGAGACAATACGATTTATTACATAGTCAAATTTTTAAGTGAAATAATTTCATATTTAAAATAAGAAAATATTTATTTACTTTGACTAAACACTAAAAAACTTATTACTTGATTTGATTAAATATTTTTTTTGTAAGTATTCATCTTGATTGTTTGCATCCTTAATAAACAATTTATTTAGTCAACTAAGGGTGTATTCGAACTGATGAAATATTTATTTGTATAGATCCAAATAAATAATTATTTGATTCAAACACATCATTTTGAAGAATACAAACAAAGAAATTTTTTAGTTCGATCAAATAAGTACTGGTATTGAAAAGATCCGCATATTTAGTTGGTCAAAATAAATATTTATTTACTTTGACTAAACACTAAAAAACTTATTACTTGATTTGATTGAATATTTTTTTTGTAAGTATTCATCTTGATTGTTTGCATCCTTAATAAACAATTTATTTAGTCAACTAAGGGTGTATTCGAACTGATGAAATATTTATTTCTATAGATCCAAATAAATAATTATTTGATTCAAACACATCATTTTGAAGAATACAAACAAAGAAATTTTTTAGTTCGATCAAATAAGTACTGGTATTGAAAAGATTCGCATATTTAGTTGATCAAAATAAATATTTGTTTATTTCGACTAAACTCTAAAAAACTTATTACTTGATTTGATTAAGTATTTTTTTTGTAAGTATTCCCCCCGTTTGTTGTTATCCTTAATATACAATTTTTTTAGTCAACTAAGGGTGTATTCAAACTGATGAAATATTTATTTGTATAGATCCAAATAAATAATTATTTGATTCAAACACATCGTTTTAAAGAATACAAACAAAGAAATTTTTTAGTTCGATCAAATAAGTACTGGTATTGAAAAGATCCGCATATTTAGTTGGTCAAAATAAATATTCATTTATTTTGACTAAACACTAAAAAACTTATTACTTGATTTGATTAATTATTTTTTTGGTGGGTACCCCACGTTTTCTTCGCTATTCGACTTTGGGGACTCAATTAACTGACTCTCATACCTCCAGGAAAAGTACTACTTTGCTCCCTGATTTCAAGGAGTAAAGTAGTAAAACTAAACTAAAGTAGTAAACTAAATATGCGGATCTTCTTAATATCGATACTCATACGATCGAACTAAATAACTTCTTTGTTTGTATTCCTCAAAACAATTTTTTTTGGATTCATACAAATAAACATTTTATCAGTTTAAATACACACTTAGTTGAAGTAAAAAAATGTTTATTAAGTACCAAAAAAATATGCGATGCTGTGTATAAATAGATATTTATTTCATTCGAATAAACTAATGCTTTATTCTTCATAAATATTTTCTGGTGTCAAACTCGAATACCTTAAGGCTATTGTATAAGTTTTTTTTTTTCTAGAGGTACAACAGGTTTTAGGTCAGCGGTCTACGTGTCAGCGTTCCACGCGGAATATCCGGGTTCGATTCCAGTCAACTTAGGATTTTTTCACAAATATTTCAGCTCTTTAATAATATAATTTCTTCATCCACTTATAAATAATAATAATCATAATAATAAGAATGATAATGATAATAATAATGATGATAATAATACATTAACTTACAATATATATAAAATATAATACATATATCTGCCTATATTAAATATGAATACGCTAATCGAATATATAAGTAAATCCCTAATAAATGAATGTCTATATACATATAAGATGATTAAATAATATCAAATAAATAACGTATGTTTCCAGGTATAATTTTCTATTTTTTCTACAATAATGGTTTTTGGATCAAATAAATATTTTGTTAACATTAAGAAATATCTATTACACACTGATTAATATTTAGTACAAAGAAAAAAATATTTAGTATGCTGTAAGCTTTTGTAAATAAAAGTTTTAAATTTAATTACTTATATATTTGATACAAATAAAATATCGTTATAACCAAATAAACATTTTTTAGATTTGAGTATTTATTCATTTGTCACAAGCAATTTTTTTTTCAATTCAAATAAATGCACTTGTCAATGTAATAAGTACTCACGCGAAGTTGATAAATAGTTATTAATGCTTAATAACTATTTCTTCACACTTTATAAATGTGTATTTACTTATATGGTATGTTTATTTGAAACAAATAAATATTCACTGTAGTTGAAGAAATTTTTATTCTGTGATAACAAATATTTGTTAATTTTAAGTACAAGCGTTTTCGACTTAAATATATGTTTATTGATTAAAATAAATCTTTTTTTAATTCCAAGTAAATTGACATATTAATTTAAAAAATATTAATGCAGAATTGATAAATATGTATTAGTATTGAATAACTCTTTTTTTTATAATAAATAAATATTTATGTAACAATATTTGATGTGTTTTCAAAAAAAATAAATATTTTTTAAATTTTAATACATTCTTACTCAAATCAGTATCAGATTTAGTTAAAGCAAATAATACATTATGGTATCAATTAAATATTTAGTACTTTCAAAAATGAGAGATAGTCTCTGCAATTAAATATTTATTAGGGCAAAATATAAATTTATATGATTCAGATAAATCTGTTTATTAATTCCAAAAAAAATATTTTTTTGTTTGTATTCTTCAAAATAATTTATTCGATTCAAAAAAAGTTTTTTTGTTAGAACGAAATTTTTTTTTCAGTGTATATCTATATTAAAAGATAGTTTCGAAAAAAAATTATTTCTTTAAAGAAAAATTAATACATCTACAAAAGCCAAAAATTTAGGGATTACGTAAGTAAACTTCTTTATTATATGCTTGATTTAGGCTCTATCACATGAGCTGCTCAAAAGGGAGGATAATTTGGAACAAAGATGATCCATTCCAAATGTTATTTTAATTTAGGCTGTGATTACATGATCATGATTTGTGCGAAATACGCGCAGATCAAACATAATTATATACTGTTGGGCATACATGTGCGCATATATATCACCATGACATTGCTAAGTAATAAAATAAGTCAAGATTTATTATTTACTTTATAGTCATAGAAAAGCAGTAATTGTTGATGTGTTATGAATGCAGGTTAAATATATGACGTATTGCGTTCGAACAGGTGTATAATAGATAAAAACATGTAGTTACATCGATTCAAAGTGGCTGATATCTTACTCCGTGCACTATAAAATAAATTTCGTCAATCCAAATGAGCGTTTATTTGATTACAAACAAACTAATATTTCTTTCGTATATCTTCTATTCGTTTGTATTCGAATTTGTATTGATAATCGATTTAATGAAGCCATGATTTCTCACTACTATACACTCAAATTTCTTACTTGAAAAAAAATTAAATTTAATATTGGGAGCTTGAAAATCCAAGAATCTGTTGGAAAATTTTACTACTTGTCAGAAGAAAAAAATCACGTCGCAAAAAAAAAGTTGAAATCGTATCTTACGTCAAAATCGCTTTTATGTCTCGAACATTCAAATAGCCTAGACGTCAGGGTAGAAAAAGTATGAAAAGTAGCTTATCACACCTCCATCCCATTTCTCTATAATATCCCAAATTTGCACAAGTCAACTCCATGCGCTTCATTTTTTAAATTAAGAATAACAAAAAGAAATGTTTTTTCCCAGTTTTTTTTTTTTTTTGTGATATATCTCGATATATATGGGTGATTCTGCTCTAACTTGCTCAGATCGTGTCCGGTACTCATACTCACATGCTGTACTGAAATCCGAAACTTTAAAAACGTCAAATTGTGTTAAATGTTGTCGACTTTACTTGACATATTATCTTGTACCAATATATTAATCCCTTCACTGAGATAATCGATCATTTAGAGTCAAATTTTCCATTCTGACCCATGTCCACAACTCAATTTCACTCGTAAAAACTTTCACCGGTAAAAAATAAGACTTATCTACTACTTGGGCGTGTAAGCATTATATACTCTAGGTATTGGTGATTAGATTTGTACCTTAGTCTCACCAAAAATCGACAAAGACGAGTGAGTTTTCACTGCATACATAAACGTCATCACGAAGCTCAACTATCGTGAGTACTGAACTAAATTTTCTTATTTTTTTTTTTAAATTCGTTTTTCAAGTTTTTGTTTCAGTGAACTACATGAATCAAGTACTTATTTTTATAGAGCTTCTTTCTTCCTATGGGTCTCGTGACCCATGACCCATTTATACCCCCTGGATTGTTTCTTTTAATTTTTAATTTTTTTTTTTTTTTTCATTTCTTGTTTCATTTTATTTCATATTTCATATCATTATTTTTTCATATTTCATTTCACTACTTTTTTTCATTTTTTTGTATTTCCTTCATTTCATTTCTTTTTATATTTTTTGTAATCAATAGGTCTTTTGTTTCGGCCTAGTAAGAACACTCGAACTGTTGAAGGAGTTTAACGACACGTACTAGAAAGTGATACAATTTTTCGAAAATCGATGGAAACAAACTTTTATAAAAACTTTTGATATATGACTTTTGACCAGCAAATTTTATAGTTGCATCGCTTTCGATGTTTGTTACTGATGTTGCGTACAATAGAAATACCATAAAAAAAATTCTTTTAAACAATTTCTTTTTAAAAAGTTTTTAATGTCGATCTGAGCAAGTTACGGCAGAATCACCCATATAAATTTATATATTTATATAATTTATATATGCATATAAATATATATACGTTACATAATTACAAAATTATACATATATATGTATATGTATATATATAAATTTATATATATCGATAAATGCACCCAAAAGATATCACAAAAAAAATGGGAAAAAACATAAATGATATATATCTTATGAATTTTGTAGACTAACTTGTAATCTAAAAAATGAGATCAGTTGCGATACACTCACTGCAAACAGCATTTAAAGTTAAAAAAAACCGTATTTTTTGTCATTCAATAACTCAAAAATAAAAACATGTATAAGTTTAAAACTTACAGAAAATATTGCTGTTACTGATGTTCATGAGAATCATGAGTGAATCAAATTTCAAAACAATCGCTTTTAAACTATTTGAATAATTAACAATAGAAATTTCGTAAAATAACTTTGTTGTATAAAACTACAAAGTTTCTGGGACTATTTGATTTTTATCATGAATCATTCATTTGAAATGATTCATTTCCGTTAGTTTTTTCATAAAATTAAGGGTTAGAATTTAACGATCTAACATCTTTTATACTATTCCTCTATTCTCCTTAATTTTAACTCAAAGCTTCATAACAAATTTATCAATTATTTGTTTTCCTTCTTGAAATACTTATTGGGTCTTAGAAAAAATAGCCCCGTTTAATCCACATTCGAATGAAATTCTCATTGTACTATAGAGTGCCATCACCTATACATACAGATTTACACATGTCGTGCCTGATCTCTTTGCTTTAAGCTGTCGGTGCTTACTTTGTACGCGTGTATTACCAGCGCCTGGCATCGCGCAACGAGCCACTCTAGACCCTCGACGAATCGTTGGCATTTTGTTACAGAAAATACCAGAGGCAACCACCGCTTGGATGGAAATGTTATTGAGTTACTCACAATGCTACTTATTCTCTAATTGTAATCGCTCGTCCAACAAAGTCAATTCGTAAACATTGTGGGGAAACTTTCTGACCAGCGCTTTTTTCTGAGGGTACGAAAAATGTTTTGAGGATATGAATTTACTTATCAAAGACTTGTTTTGCCTTTAACGTTAAAAAAAGTCCTAACTCGCGTGTTCTTGGTATATTCCTTATTAGTTATAGGGTATCTACAATAAACAAAAAAATTTATTTGACAGGTGTGCTTTGAAAATTACAATTTTCACTTTTTGGCACCCTGGAAATTAAATAATAAAAAGGAGATTTCCTCGTACATTGTTATCTTCATATGGTCATCTTGCAATTTCACTAGTAGATGATTTTTGCGAGCTGAAAAAGCGCCATGTTATTGAAATCGTGAATAAAAAATGTAAAAAACATACAAGGTAAAAGTTTTGGATGTAACGTATATACTTTATATTTTACCCAATTTATTAAATTTATCACTTGCTTTCATTTTGTTCGCTATACTCTATACTCTAAGGGCCATTGTCAAGAAAAAAATTGTCGTTTTCAAAAGATCGATGGCTTCCGTAATGAAGCTTGTTTATTCAAAATTTCATTGGTCTGTTAGTTTAGGCTAATTACTCTATTTGTTCATTGTAGCAACATTTAAAAGTATGACTTTAGATGATGATTGTAGTAGTTGAAATTTGTAGGTGAAATAAAAATAACGGTTTGATCGAAGTGTAAAGGTAGACGAGAAAATCACGCAAAAGGTAGAGCCCCCCTCCCAGTAATAACAAAAGAGGAAAGTAATAGTAAAATTTTCGTGACAAAATTTTCGTTCTGTAATGTTCGATTCTAGAACTATACGAAAATGTACAGTTAAATTGCGCATCACCAAGACCGGAAAAGTAAAGACAGTAGCAGACCTTACGACGTGTTGTCAAATAACCCTCAAACATCACTTTTCAGAATATCTCGAAAAAAGTGCAAATATCTCTGGACCATGTGAGGCTTCTTTAGTTCTTGTCGTGGTACTTACGTATAGGTACATCAAATTTTTCATGCCTCAGCAGCTGAGAAGTAAGCATTTATCTTCCTGGCTGCTGACATGAAAATACTTTTTAAAAGCATGAAAATACAAGGCCTCACTCAGGACGACCATACACAGACTATTTGATCCTCTTTGTACTTACTTTTCGTACGTACATTTCTTTTTACTACAGGTGCGTGACATACCTACTCTTTTCACTGTATGTCAAAAAAGAGATATTTTAATATATTTCTGTACTTATTCTATGTTACGTTAAAATACATGTTATGTTATTAAATATAAATAAATATGAGCAATACGTGTTGTTGAAGACTGTAAAGTCACTCTACTTCAGCTTGATAATTATCAAAAATCGTAAGCATTTACTTACAAAAGGTAGCTCAAAATTCCTTCTCGGCTTTTTCTCGGCTAAACTTTCCGGGAGTTAAATGATGTAAGCTTAAAATCAAGATTATATAATTTTAGAGAGTTCTGTATGACAAATGACAGGTCCCTACTAACTTAAATATGTCTTTCGATGATTAAATTCTTATTATTTTTGTATGAGCATTAGAAAAAGGATTTTGTAAATTTTTTTTTATGGTAATTTTAATAACAGTTTAATCGGAGGGTTAATAATTAAGATTAATGTCAAGTTTCTTGAGCGATTTCCCAAAAAACGCAGTTTACTGCCATTTTTCGTAATGGGCTTATGGGCTTGTTTCTGCCGTCAGATGGCGGTAGTATGTCTAGGTAAGATTTTCACACAATTATAACTATGTATGCATTCAGTTTATGGACACACTACCGCCATCAGACGGCAGAAACAAGCCCATCTTGTTAAAGAGTCATTCGAGTGAAGCTTGCACTATTTGCGTAAAAATTTTTGATTTTTGTACGATAATTTTTCTAAACTATTAAGTATTATTATTTTACTCTCATCACAATATTGTGAATAGATGCCCATCGTTTCTGCTCATCATGAGGGATCTCCCAGTAGCACGCTTTGTATCTTTTCCACCGTAAGCTGAAGCACAGTTGTTTTTCAACAAAAAGGAGAAAGTCATTATGTCGTTTGTTGAACATGTCGTTCTGCTCTCAGTTGTTTCCATGATGCCTATATAAGCACACGATCAGTAAGAGCTAATTTTGGGAGTACGAATGAAAACTCCAAAAAAACGCCTGAACAAACACAAAAGTACAAAGAAAGATGAACTTGTTGCCGTTTTACACATGGAAGAATTTAACCACAACTTTAATTTTTCTCAAACCAAAATTCTAGATCATAAACCAAATAGACAAAAAAGATTAACATCAGAAATGCTACACGTACACTTGACTAAACAAAGAATAAATAAAAAAAAGGATACCTTATTCTCAATAAAATATATAAAGTTTTTATAAGCAATCTCTTTTACATACGTACACACGTTATCTATATTCGTAAGAAAAGTACATTTATCGTTTATATGTATATATAGAAATACATACATTTTCGACACTTACGTTATTCGTTTAAGGGGACCAACAGTCTGTAACGATCATCTTAACGATATAGACGTGAATATCTATTATTAATATTTATAAACAGTGGCCCTACAATGTAATTTACAAAAATTGTTGTGTTTTTTTTGTTTTTGTTTCCTTTGTTAATAAAGTAAGCCTGATGAGGTTGGCGTTAAGACCAACGAAACGTTGCTCAAACTAAGACCTGATTTTTTTGGAGTTTTCATTCGTACTCCCAAAACTAGCTCTTACTGATCGTGTGCTTGGGCACACTGACCCTCAAGTCAAAAGGGAGAAAGGGTCGCAAATACGCATAATTATGTGTACAAAGATTTCTTCATTAAAATATTTTTCAAAATAAATAAAAATTGTGACATAAATAATTCTGAATTTGGCACGCATTGTTTGCAGTTTTTTGAGAATTTTTTAAAGTGATGATTTCAAGACAAATCATGTTTTTTTTTTTTTTTTTTTTTTTTTGTTTTTTTACATTTTTTAAATTTTTCACATGAAAAATGTCTCTAATAGTTATCGAATGTTTCTCATGGAATGAACACACTTAAATTAGATTTCAAAAGCTTTCATTTTATTTTAAAACATTGTAAATAACGCTCAGCATCAAACTTTATGAGGGTTTCAACTTTGTAAAAAAAATTGAAACTTCATTGTTAACTTTATTTTACTCCATTAGACTATACTCTAATGCCTTTAAAAAAAATTTTGCTTGCAAAATTTTCAAAAATCTTGTAAACAGTTCGTCAAAAGAATTTTTTTACAGTTACTAAATCCTAAAATGTCATACACAATGGAAAGTAGATAAGTGTGGCAAACATCAAAAATTGTAGTTGAAATTAACTCAAAAAATGAAAAATTTCATAGAATTCTTGGTAGTGTAGTTCCTTTTCGGAAATTCGAATACTAATAACTTTTGACGCTGGAAAAAAGGAATTCTTTTAATTTAATAGTTAAAAAAATATTTGTTTCGAACTAGAAACATTTTAGGAGATTTATTCCATGGAAATCATAAAAATCACAAGTATTACTCTCAAGTACAAGAAGTAGTTATTAACGTATTGCGAACAGTGCAAGAATTTTCCACACGAGCTGCGCACAAGATTTAAAAAAAAAGTAGAGCTTAAGAAATTGATACTTCACAAACTGTTTTTAGTTTGAGAAACATCGGATTATTAAGTAGAGCAAATTTCAGAGAAATATAAATGTAAAATTCTTTGACTGATTCGCATGAAAAATTGTAAAAGCTTCAGAACTTTAAATAAATGCATATTTTTGCAAGTTGTCTTCTCGAGATGATGATTATTATTTTGGTCCAGAGAGTTTTAAAATGATGTTTGTGATCCAAAAGAAAATATTCTGACCTCATCGGTCAGCTTTTTTCTGTACAACTTTACTAATTATTGAAGCAATAGTTGCTAAAAAAGTTTTAAAAAATAAGCTTAAAAAAAAAACAAAACAAATAAATCCATATTCATTCTTGCTTCAACTTTTGGGTAGAATGACCCACGTAACTGTAGCTGCACAGTAACGAGAGACGTACATGTACTTACATACAGGAAAATATTTAAATGGAGATGCCGTACAAATGCATATATGAGAGTTCACTCGTCTGCTACTCTGCTTCTGCAATATAGAGCATCTGAGCAGCACGCCGCCGTCGCCGCCGTGAGCCGCCGTCAGAGCGCGCATCGGTCTTTCGGCGCGGGTCTCCATGAACCGGCGCGGCGCGCCTCAGTCTGCTGGAGTCGGTTCCGCGTGCCACTTGTGATGCGAAAAGAGTGCGCCTAATGTATAAGTGTATCGATACATCGCTAGGAAAAGTTCGCCAACTCGTACTCCTTATACCTCTCTTCCGACTTTTCTCTGGTTCCTATGTACATACCTACACATCCTTCATTCCGCATGAATCTCCGCATCCTTTATCTCCGCTCTAATGTCATTTCGCGAGGTGAGATCGTGTAGGTGTACCGTGTTTAAGCAGTTCAGTGCGTAAGCAACAGGTCGTTTGAGTTGTTTTTTTTTTTTTGTCCGTCGGTGCGTGTTTCTCGAAACACTGATTTTCGGGGCAATAAGTATACAACTTGCCGAAGAGAAGATGCTTTTGACGAGTCTGCTGAAGTCGCTCTCAAAGTCTTTTTAACCGAGCAATAAAAAAGAAATAAGCAGAAGAGCAGCCCATCGCTTGTTAAACAGCTCAAAGCGTCGAGCGTGATGACTCGGGCGAGTCGTGTTGTGCGACCACATGTGCAGCGAGTATTATAGGTAGTGTGCCGCCGAGTGTGACAGCTGCAGGAGAGAAAGAGAGAGTGTAGAGAAGACGAGGCTGCCGCTTCCCTGCTCTCCATACGCTGTGTTTACAGTTGCTTAGCCGGCACCTCCTCGCTGGTTTTTCTTTTTTGCTCTGAAAATAATAGTTCTCGTCTGCTTTTTCGGCGTGCAAGTTTTTTCAACGCGTGCCTATCGTCCAGTGTGTGCCAGTCTTTTTGTTTTTTGTGTGCTGGTGAAGTTTTTTTGCAGTTTGCAGTGATCAAAGTGGTTTGATGGTTGGCCAGTTGTGTTTTTGTTTTTTGTTTTTACTCTTTTTGAGTAAAAAGTGTAGCACTCCTGTGCCGAGCGTCTGTGTGAAGCTCCTCGGTGCTGATTTTCGTTGAGAAGCTAGAGGGCCGGAGGAGGAGGGAGCGAGAGAGATTGCCTACAACAGTCAGAGCAAGGGGATCGCCGACGCCGACGATCCGCCGCGTCGGGGATCGGGGAAGAGCTGGACAAGGACCTTTTATGGTGGTAAGCGACTTTTGTGCTGTCCATATTTTTTCTTTATCCTCTTCAGCCCTCGTATACTTACATTACTCTCTCGGTCGCTCGTTTGTTTCTCTCTCACACGCGGTTGGGTATATACTTACATTGTTTTCTTTTTACTTTTGGGTCCTTTTCTCCCTCGCGCCCATGGATTTTCGGATTTTTCCATTCGCATCATTTCATTCGGCTTTATCGTTTCGGGAAACACGTGTGGCGCTCGGCTAATTCGGAGCCACAAACCTCGACCCCTTCCAATCGTTACCAGTGCTAGGCACTTTATTTTTATTTTTATTTTTTTTTCGTCACTTAATCCCTTAATGGGCCCTCGATCCGACGGTCGCGTAATTGTCAAGGACGAATTCACCACCCCTGCGCAAATAAATATCGAGCCCTCCCAATTGAAACTCTCTATACCTGCCCGCTCTTCTGTCGTCTCTCCCCTGACCTTTTTCCCTCGAGCGCTCGTTAATCGTTACACGGGGAGATTATCGTGAGTTTTTTTTCAGCTCCTACTGTTTGTTATGAATTTCTAATCAAGCAGTGTTTCATGGAAAAAAGTAGCTTTCACCATTATTCATCGTGGAATTGTTCTTAATCGTTTTACTAATGACTCATGAATGACCTGACTTTATCGATTATTGCTGTAACAGTCGTAGAGGGGTTGATTGGTCGCTGATACATACAGAGGCATCTCTGAACAACACGTTCTCAAGGATGACAAATCGTTGATATTTCGCCGCCGCTGCACGGGCTGACGAGCCGAGCATTATGTGTGCGCTTGCCCGCGTGATTACTATTTCTCTTCATTAATTTAAAAATTGCTGCACAAGTTGCATGACGTTCATTGAGAAAAATACGGAAAAATAAGTATGCTGGAACGGCAGTAGTAGCAGCGGCGGCACGGCGAGTAAAGAGGAGATTGTAATAAAAATTGTATGCACGTGACGCCTTTACTCGTATGTCTACAACTAGGGCTAATTGTACATGCCTAATGACGCACATAGTAGATTACGTTTAACTGTGCAACGATAACCCTTTCAATGTATTATATAATGACAGATAGTATAAGAACTGTACGCCTAACAGTTTTAAGGTTTTCAGTGCCAGATGTTTTTCGTTTCTAGTTTATTGTGAAACTGTTGAAGGTAATATGTCATGAAAAAAAATTCACGTCGTTATTGAACTCTCAAATGGGCACGTTAAAAACTAATTTGATGAAAATTCTATACAGCGAGAAGAATTATGATTTGATTGGAAATTCATTATTCATTGAGTTTCGCTTCACTGCCTGAAGACAAAATTTGCTTGATGAAGCAAAAGTTCACCATAAAATGATTGCATTTCCATCACAGTCAATGAAGTTCCAGTGATCCCACAAATCCTAAATACATAGTACCCATAGTTTTTCGAATTTTCGTACGCAATAATAAATCCATGTGAATTTAAATTATTAAAATTTAATGCGTATTATCCTTCATTTTATTAAAAAAAAAAAACAAAAAAAAAACAAAACAAAAAACTGATCAACGAGCTGATCAAGTTTTGTTTGAAAGTTTTATTTATTTTTGTTTGTTGATTGGAAAATTTAAAAAATATTTAATGTATGCTTGACTGCAAGTTGCTAACATTTCCAACGTATACAATGTTTCAGAAATTCCATAATCATGAAAAATGTTTTCTCTCCCTGAAACAGTGTAAATAATTGTATAGTAAATCAAAACCTCGATAAAAACCTTACAAGAACCTAATAAACACGTGTAATAACAGTCTTTTTTATTTCAAAATTATAAAAATGATCGGTAAAAGCCCTATTCAGCAGAAGCCCTCGTAGTGAAATTTTTATAACGTTTTTGATGAAAGTGATGAGCACTTGCCAATAATATTAAAGATGTGAAAATAAAGTTCTGAAAAGTAGCTGACGCTTAGAATATCTAAACGTAACAATAATTCTTATATTACAAACACATTAAAAAAAAGGAGAATCGTGTAAGTAAGAATCATGTGTGCTGTTTGTTCGTGTTTTTTCACGTGGTACAGCGATATGATGATTTTTTCTTAATTTTCTTTGTACTTTAGTACTAAGCCATTAAAATATACTTCTACAACACAGCGAAGTAAAAAGGCGTCGCAGAAAATGTTTTGTAATTTTTTCAATACATGTTGACATTTTCATTGAATAGTCATAGAAGTTGAGCACAAATAGAAATCGAGAAGACCGACGTTTTTTTTATAAGTTCAGACCATTTATTGGAACTAATATAACAAATAATATACGCTTGATGATAAATTAAACATCAACAAACAATATCGTAACTAAATGGTAAATGTGTAGCATGGACCACCTAATGTTCGATCAGATCTCATCAGCTTTAAGTTTCAGAGAATTTCTTAATGCCTTGTTTGACCCTTGAAATTATTAAAGATCGATAAGTATTTGCACATTAGTAACTCGTCAACACTTTATTGCGATTTCTTCCCCTTAATTATCTGCTACATAACTTGATTCTATATTATCACTCGACATAAATGTCATCAAGTTGAATTATTATTGAGAATTGCTACGTAATAAATTTAGGATGCAGTAATTGAAAGTTTCGGTAAGTTTAACCTCGAGTAGTTTAACCTAGTCTGACGTTCACAAAATCGCCAGTATTACGTTTGTCAATATTTATATTTGATTTATACCTAATTATATTAAGAGCAAAAAAAATGATGTGCACTTGGCTATCAACGTTGTACAGCTTTTTTTATATTATAGTGTGTTTCACCTCTCATGAGGTTTTTACACTCGTTATACAGCTAATCCTCTAATGTATAATGGCACTTACATTACCTTACTTACATAAGTTTGTTTTTCTCCTGCCTATCAATGATGTTACATGTGATAGTAAAATTGGGTGAAAAAAAAAGTCAACATAACAAAAAAAATTCTTATCAACTAATGTATGATAAAAAATGTATATGATAGTCACATAAATACTCTTTTGTCAAAAAAAACTTGTTGCAAATTTGAATTTATCGTCTAGATAAAATTCTTCATTTATTTTGTTATTATAACCGAATTGTTGTGATTAACCACCAAAACACAATGAAGTTAATTGATTTAATCTCTGGCGCTTTCACGTTAACTTTAAAATTATACGCTACTCTGACAAAACGTTGTAGGAAATAGTAACTACAAGTATAATAAAGATTATCATGTATCTTGGCGAAGCTATAAGCATATTTTTTTCAATAACCATTATAGTTGTGTTACAAAATTTATTACACAGTACAATGAGAATTTATCTTATTTTAGAGTGGACATTTTGATAAAATTTCTCCTTGTAATGATTAACAGTACATTTGTATAAATTATAATAAAGTTTTGATTAAAAACTCAGAAGGTCGAAGGTGTCGGTAGGTTGCAGACTTTATTTTGATACAGTATAGAATATCTAATTTTTTGAGTTTACGTGGTATTCAAAGCATCAGTGCATCCATGCATATCCGTGAAATTGTAAGTATAGGTTCAATGTTTATCCAAAAATATATATGCAAAAGTTTTTTCTCGAGTTTTGTGAACCTGGAGTTCAAGTGAAAAATGACAATTTAAATTGTGGGCGATTATAGCACGCAATGTCATGGGGTATCATGTATTTTGCGAGATATTTTGTGAGTTAAAGTCCACAGTGTACCAGAACTACCAACAAAACTTCGATGAAAATCGGTATAGCGTACAAGTTGAAAAAAATTCAGGAATACTTTGGATTTCTAAAAATATCGATTGGGTGCCTGTGTTTTTATCCATACTATTAAATTGGTTTAAGAAAATAAAAGTGGAAACAGTGAGAGCTCATAATAAAGTTAGGATGCTGGTACCGCCCAGCTCTCCCCTCTACATTTTCTCTTCTCATAAAATTACCAATAGCCTTTCTCGATCATTTATTTCATACACGTATAAGGTTTCATAACTCTTCAATTTTCCCGGCCGAAGACCCTTCGTCCATTCGCCTGTGTACAACATACCGACGGGCGTCGTAAGTCGTAAGATGTACATCGTCGACTTACGGTACACATGAACACCGAGTGCAAATAATACCTCTCGACTTTCCCACAGCACCACGTGCGGGCCATGGCTGTGTTTCTTTATTTATATACGGTACATACGCACATTGGCGTCATCGCGCGATTGTCGGCGATTCCACGAATTGCACGTGAGTAATTGAGTTCACATACGGCGTATGTGTGGTTTGCAGCGAGGTTTCCAGTGCGCACACGTGCACAGTACGCGGGGTGATGTTTTTTCTCTTTTTGTATGTCTCTCTCTCTCTCTTTTTTTCTTTCGTCTGTTACTCTCTCTGTGGGTCTCATTCATCGTAGCGTACTTACTTATATCGCTTTTAGTACACGCGGCCTTGAGAAAGAGCGAAACGAGGTTACCATACAGCTGTAATGTATTGCTCTCTTTTTTGACGTACTTTTTCTTCACTCTTGCTTCTAACTCTCCGTAACTCTCTCTCTGTTTCTAGCACCGGGTTACCGCCTCGAACCGTCTCGTATCCAAGCTCTCAAGTATATGCACGCCTATACTTAGTACTTTCGTCTCAAATACTGCAGTCACCTTAACTACTTTCCCGTGTCTCCTGTGATAATTTACACGCATCGTTGCTGTGCTGTATATTCGAGTACAGGCTCGAGTACTTACAGGGTACCGGCAGTAATGACTGTTGTTTCTTGCCTCGCTTGTTTGCTTATTTATATACTTAATGATGGTCCGATAACTGGCGAGAGGAACTTTCGTCCCGCTTCCTTGTCCCCGCGCAGGATTGGTGAAATATAGTATACCTACGCATCACAAAATATCTTTTGGAATACCTATTTCACTGTTTTATTAAAATTAGTATCAAAGAAAAAATTTTTAGCACTTTGAACGACATTATTTATTTTGTATCTAAAATTTTCATGAGGCTGAAAAAACATTTATTTCCATAATACCATAAGGTTTCAGCTAATAGTTGTATTTTAGAAAAACTTTTCTAAAGGTTGTGAATACCGATGCTTCTTGACAATGATTTGAATTAATCAAAGCTTCATTTGGTAAACTGCCGAAGCCACAGGTATTCCCAGTTGCGATCCACACGAGATTCTGTCTTTACTCCGCTGCGAGTCAAAGAACGACGCAAACTACACCACGATAATTCAATACTCCGAGTGTAAGATTCGGTAAGACTCTATACCTCTGGATCCTCGTCTGGATCTATATGATGCAAAGTTCTCGAAATAGTTTACAGTTTCGTGTATAGGTATGTACATCTAAAGTCTTCCAATTAAACGGACCCCCGTACCTGGAGTTCCGGGCAAGTACTCCGAATTCAATAGCAATGTACATTTCCTGCTGAAAATTAAAGTCGTATGTATTGTGCTGCATCACTTTTAACTGATACTCTAAAACGTGTCCACTAAGGATCACTTTATTACCAATTTCTCATTATTTTCATTATTTGTATATCTTCGTATTTTCTCCCATTTCCCCTGTCTCATGAATATCGATCAAGAGCTTAACACTCCTTTCTACAGTCAAACAATCTATCTGTATATTAAAGTAAACTTTTAGGAAATCATGTTTCATTGATAAAGAGCACTTGAAGCAACAGCAAACCTACGAGCAGAACAGTACATAAGACGATACGTAAAAAGCCTGCGTATTGCTGTTTAAATATGGCTTCTTTCAAAGCTTGAAGCACGTACTTATCTCTCTTTGTACAGAGAAATTGTAGTCGTAAATTTTTTTTGCATAAAAATATGTATTCCCGAAGTTTACTTTAATTATCTCTCGTAGCTATTCGTTGTTTTCCTTTGGCAGTGTTACAATAAAACAATTAATCACATCTCACGATACTATTACGTAAGTAAATTTTTATGACTTTGCAGAGTCGCTCTTGACTATATAAATACGATTGCGAGTACGATTGCTTACCTCGGTGCACTGTGACTTAAGTACTTTAATCTATGCAATAATATGCAATAATGATCATATATATAATACTTTTACCCAGGTACATTGGAAGATAAAAAAAAAAAACATTTATTGTTCTGCGTATTGTTAAAAATAAAATATCTGCTTATCTGTACACGTGAAAGCCAAAACCAAAGTACCTCTAAATTTTAGTTTCTATAAACATTGGAGATGAATCGTTTTAAGATAGTTCAATACTCTGTTAAAAACTATACGTAATGCACTTCACCCTAGAAGCACAGAGTTTAAAGGATAAATAAAGCAAATTTTACTTGTTTCGTCCTTGATGACCAAGTTGATCATTGACGAACTCTTTTGATCTTCTCCTCTTCTCTTTTTTTCTACAAAATCGATTTTAGAGTTGCCGTCGAAAATCAACACACAAAAAATTAGTGTCTTACATTTTTTTTAAATATTATTAGTGGGACTTATCCAAAAACGTCAGGATTACAGAAAAATGTAAATCAATTAATTCCGTTTTCACTTTTCATCCTTGCATCTATACATACATACTCGCATACCCATCATACACGCTATACCCATCAACCTCCAAAAAAATGAATATTTCAATTAATTAATAGACAAAAAAATATCTCACAATGTTTATGACACTTGATGCTAAAAATAATAAATCCAAAGACTCATAACTTCGTTTTTCATAGATTTAACATTACAATGACATAATTTACTTGCTCCGGCAGGAATAAAGAGTGGGGCTAAAAGATTTTATATGAAATAATATCCAGATAATAATAGACGACGACCAATTACACTAATCATCAATTAGAGCCTAAAATCATCTGACTTCGTCAATTTTCTCAGTGAGGAAGGAGATGTTATCACACTAGTGAAATTTAATACTCAATTATCTTGATGAAACATTTACAAGACGTTTTTGAGAGATCTTTTAACGATGATGCAATACCTATCAAGCTCGCTATCAAATAACAACCGACCTTATCGATCAGTAAGAAACCTGACGAAGTTAGTAGATAAAATTTTATTTGAACAAGAACAAAACATCGCATTTCTATATGTCTTAATAGCAAGCGTATGAAATTTCATGTTTTTGTAAGCAACTACAAACAATGAGGTTTTCAGTATTTGTATTCTTTTGAAAAAGATTCGTTAAAAAAATCCACGCTAATAGGCCTAATGGATAGAGTGAAAATTTAATGATGAATTGCTCCATAAATTGCATCCTTCAAAATTTTAAGAAACTTCTATTTCAAAGTTGTATATGATATGGAACGGTGTAACTAATACTAAAAATATTTCAAAAATGTAAAAAAAAAAATTTCAAATAAGCTTAATAAACAAAATTTATTGTATAATGTAACGAATATAATAATCAACTATAGGATTAAATTATTTCATAAAGATTTAATAGGATGTTCCGAAAAATGGTATCAAAAATCGAGTCAAAAATTTTCTTTACTCATTGAATTCTACGTAATACTATTTTTCTGTCTTATCTTGTCAAAAGAAATATTTCATCATTTTAATAATAAGCCTGTAACAATATTATATCAAAAAATCTACAACAATTTATGAAAAATTAACTTTCAAGTGATTTAGATTTCAGAGAAATAATATCCACTTAATTTTGTGGGGTGGGTGGCTGCAAGGTGTCAATCGGCAACTTGCGGCATCTGTTAATTTTATTTTGGTACCACCGAAATCGCAGAAAAATCCAATTTACTTAGAATTATTTCAATCCATTTTTTTTTTCTCAAAACAAATAAGAATAATCGAGAATAATGCAGAATAATGTTATTGGTTCAATATTTATTCTTCTGTTATTGTCGAGAAATCACCTTCACCGAATAAATTTTCCGTGTTCAGGCTGAGTTCCGGCCGCATCACGATCAATCAAATAAGGATCGAGGGCACTTGTTTTCCTGTCATCAAGTACTTTCGTGTTCAAGTAGAAAAGAAGAGATACGACACGGAAAAGCAAAAGGGCTTTACCGTATACGTCTTGCCAAAAGACAGTTTTTTAAACGTAACAGCGTGTGGGTGTTAAGTTTGATCATGTTGTTGTCGTGACAGTAAGAGACAAATGTTTTTTTCTTTGTTCTCCCTTTATCTGTGCTTGCAAAAAACATCCCTTGACTGCAAACAAGAAAAGAAATCCTGACTATTAGTCTTTTTTAACAAACCCATGAAGAAAAATGCGGAAAAATGGAAAGAAAAGTTTCTCAGTACGTTTATATTTTTTCTTCATTTTGACTTGACAGTATATTTATGTTAGCTAAGGTCTTAGGCATGATTTGGTTTGGCAATATTTGTTGGCGATTCTGCTCGATTAGTTGGAACAGTAAATTTTTATTGGATACATTTTTTATACGACTAAATTTTCTACTGAGCTAAATTACCCAAGTGCCCTGCACTTACTTGAGAAACTAATCGAGGGATCACATTAAAGTTTATAGAGCGCACTTGCGGAGCTAGTGAGCAGAATCTCTCCATGAAACTTCATGTAGGAAAAACTTTTATACAACTACATTTACCTTCCAGATGACGGAAAACACATTTATGGTGTGAATTGAGTGTTTAGCTTGACTAATAGTTCACGAGTTGTTGAATTTACTTGCTCAGAAATAATTATGCATACTTGGAAATACGAATTTTCAATGCACACAATTAAAGCACGTATTATCGTAAAGGGCCGTAGCTTACTCGAAATTATAATTTAAAATTAAACATTATCAAAGTGAGTTGCTAAAACCTTGGCTAAAACGTAAATTTATTTTTGTTGCTGTACTTATCACTGAGTGACCTAATATTTTCTTTAACCTAATTCCTTCAATTGTTTTATTTAATTAAATTTAACAATTTTTTTTAAAATGCAAATTTTTTCGTAGAATGTAATGAAAAATTCTTTTAAATTGACTGAATAATTTTTCGTTATTGCAATGTTAAAAGTTTCTTTGTGTTAATGAAAGTTAGAAAGCTCCAGCAACTTTCTATAGAGAAAAAAATAGCAACTTCGCTACAGGATACATCAAATTGAAATGATAGAAAAATTCGTGTTTACAAATTTGACACGCAGCTCTTGTATCCGAAAGCCGTGCGCTTCCAAATTATTCAAAAAGAGAGAAAGTGAAACGAAAAATCATAAAACCATGTCAAACTCTCATAATGTCTGAAAATACACATGAAAACGTGTTCGTGCGCACGGGTTGACAAATGCTTGGCAGTAGTAGAAAAAGCGAGAAGAAGTGAAGCAGCAAAACAGCTCGAGTCCAGCTCTGTAATGCACGGCTGCACGTCGCTTGCCATACATTCGCCGTACGGATATCTTATATGTTGTACACGTATATACGCACGAGCAGGCCGATGTTTCAAGTTCAACTACCTGGCCCCGCTTTTCTCTCCTCGTACTCCTCTTCCTCCCCCATGGCTGTTGGTGCATGTATAGGTATAGAGACTCGCCTCACGTTTGCAGCATGACGACTTTGACCGACCGGCTCGCTGGCCGTGCCAGCTTCCTCTCCCCCCTTCTATTTCTCTCCTTTTTCCTTTTCTCTCTCTCTCTCTCTCTCTCTCTCCCTCTCTCCTCCTCGATTGCTTTCTCTCCTGTTCCATGCTTGGTTAGGCGCGTACAAGAGGCCGATATAATGAACCAGGAAAGCCCATTTCTATGCTACGCGACGCGGTCAACTCCGTTTCATGCTCTGATTTTCCTCGCGCCCACACTCATGGGTCTCACATTACACACCATATCCGACCATATCCATTATTATTCGACGGGTACAATACTTGTTTTTGTTGTCGTCCTTGGCACGTGCATATATATATATATACCCCAAATGAGTTACTCCTCCCCATCTCTCCAACTTGGGGCGTAATCGTAAACACAGCAGCTCTCACTCTAATGTGCAGTCCGCATTGGAACTACATGGCAAACCAAGGCGTTTCTTGCAGAAGCCACGTCATATTTGTTGATATCCATTAACGATAAGATCTTGTATGTGGACCCACCGCTCGTGCTATTTGGAGCGTGCGCTCTATCTTATACATGTATTGAAATCGACGTTTCGATCACATCAGCAAGAAGATGTAATGTATACAAGTGATACTCCTATTTCTCTTATCATCCCATACTTAACATTCGCTCGAATGAACAACCAACTTTATGAGTGTAATTCTAACAAAGTGATTTTGTGGCGATCGGGGAGAGACCAAAAATTATTGAATACGCTGCCTAATATATACACATTTGGTTTATGTCGAGTCTGGTACAAAACAATAACAAGCCAACAAAAAGGATAACACATTGTCGTACGTGGCAACACTTCTCATATGTTTTCCTAGTGAAAAACCGAGTGAAAAACAGTTTAAACGTGATATAATGGTTATTAGCTACCATGAAACTAAGGCCATCTATGATACACGGGCGGCGAGACGGGTGGGCTTTAAAACTTTAAATCGTGAGTGTGGTCAGTAACTTTTGGAGCAACACATTAAAAAAAAAAATTAATTCATAATCCATGAAGTTCAGGTGGACTAAAAATGTAGTCAATATCCCTGCAATGTAGGTATTTAAATGAAGCACTACGCAAAGGATTGCTTGAAGGATGAAGAAAAACTCTGATTACATAATATTATAGTATAGAAACCTCGATAGAAACGAGACAAGTAGAGACCGCGGCGCACAATGCAAAAAAAAAAAAAAAAAAAAAAAAAAGACGTCAGCGCAAATAACGCTTGGATAAAATGCTAATCGAGTTTCAGCGACTCCGTATACATTTACTTATGGCATTATATATACAATTGGTGTCTGAGTCAGCTGTTGTTGTTATCGAGAGGCGAGAGGTACGGATATTTGAAACCCATCCATGTTGTCATCGCCCCAGCCGTCTTGAGCAGAGAATTACGTCAAGGCCCGCTGAATTAATACACAAAGGCGAGATCTGCAGACAGAAATACAAACATAAATATGAACGAAAACAAAAATTATTTCAAAATATTCGAGGGTAAGAAGCAATTTTTTTCGAAATGTTCCGTATTTCTCGTTTGGATACGTATACAGCACTGGAATTGTATATTATTTGACTTTTACGATGACTTTTAAGGCGTGTACGCATTACCGACTGTAGTTTAAAAAAATATTTTCTCCATGCTAATCGAAAAAAAGTAAGACTAAACGGCTCATTTTTTAGTGAGTGCATGCTCGGACGAAATCAGTAGAAATTCGATCGGTACAGCTGACGGACGGTAATAGCGTATACGTATACATCACCAAGACCCGTATAGATACTCGTCGTCGCTCGTCGTTAATACCAATCGAGAAGTTAGGACGATTCTTACAGAATCAAATTCAAAGGCAAGCCCAGTTGAGTCTCAATTCAGTCTGAAAAGAAAAAAAAGAAAAAACAGGTCACCCAAGTACCTCATCGAAATATGTGGGCTGCTGGTATCGCTGCGACCCCCTTGGGTATTCCATTAGTCTTCCCTTTTGACGTAACTTACCATCTCCTCCCTCTTGCTCCGCGATGGCCTCCAGATTTCTTGCGTTCCCTCTTTCTTTGCTTATTGTAACACCACCGCGCGGCCATTTTCATTCTTTCTTCGTGCTTCTTTCTTCTTTCGCGCGCCCGTTTGTATACATCCACACAACTGCATGGGTATACGGGCCCGGCATTCATCTCCCGTGTACGAGGCGAGGAGAAAAGCCTCGAGCCCCTCTCTCTCCTTGGATAACCTGCACACATGTACACAGTCCCGGCTATACGGGCAAATCCACATCGTAAATACCTTCTCGGGTGGATCGATGCTCAACAAAATTACCTTCCAAGGTGCACTGCTTTCTGAACCCGTCTCGACCTAATCAGCATGTGTGTCCCGTCGAGTCCCGTGACCTACAGAAAGTTTGGGTTGCCAACAAAAATAACTTGCTCCAAACTTGTGAGTAAAACTTTCTGAACTAACAAACTCTGCCAGGTTGTGCGTGTGTTTTTTTTGACACCCAATTCAAGCTTTTCTGAGATGAGATTTTCCTTGCGTGCACAATGTTTTTTTTTTTTTTTTTTTTTTTTTTTTTTTTTTTTTTTTTTTTTTTTTTTTTTTTTTTGAGAAAATCTTTAGTGGATTTTTCCGTATATCGTACAGTTTACCGGCCAGCTTGGAACGGAGGCTGCTTCTGTCTCTCTCTATAAAGGTTCGCTTGCTCTCCCTCGAGAGCCGTACAGATGCATACCGATAGGCCTTGGAAGAGTGTAAAGCAACAAGAGAAACTACGGCAGTGGGACTAGTGGCGATCTTCCAGCCTCTTCCCTCCCTTCTCTCTCTCTCTCTCTCTCTCTCTCTCTTCATCGCCAGCCCTCGTTTCCTACTTTTGGGTCTCGGTCGCAGGGGAGATTATACCCCGGCTTATTATTTTTTTCACATTTTTCGGACGTCTGTTCCACCCCCCCCCCCTCGTTAGCGCGATGCTTTTATTGGCTAAGAGGGGGTGTTCCATTAGATTATGTAGTCGAGAAAAAGTTGGGGTGCCCATAGTGGCCATGAAATAACAACAATTTGCTTTGACGAATTACAGAATACCCCTCAAGATGATGATAATAACCGAGATAATAACACTATGTCGCATAATCAAACATTGAAGGTAAAAGTGCGGAGCGAAATTTTTCCCAAAGAATTGTTTTATGGATTCCTGAAAGTATGAATTTTTATGGCGTAGAGAACAACGCCCACCGAAAAGCCACTCAAAATTCCAGATTGTAAGTTTGAGCGAGACGCGCCTCCCTGCGAGTGATTTTGTGGTGGTGATTTTGTGACAAGTTGACTCGTGCCCGTGAGCGAAAAGTCGAGCCGACAAAACGGACAATGCCAACTTGCCAATCCTGGAAGACTTTCTCGAAAACTTTTGGAGAATAATGTAATCTTCCGTGAGGCATTCAGTTCGAACTGTCTTTCATTCGGCAAACACAACTGAGTCGGACTAAAATGTTTTGGCAATGTAAACTATACAGTGTGTTCGTTTCTATTCAAGTAACGATTACTACATCTTGGTATCTTATAGATGAGGCAGCTCTGAAAACCTCCGAAAAAAGCTCGTGAATCGATGCTTTGTGGGTGCTCAGCGTTAGCTCGTCAGTTTACACAACCTGATGAATGTGTACTCCAAAACCTCGCCCAAAACGGTATTCTCATTATTTTCCTGAAACGGGAAAAACGTAAAACGAGCCCTGCTCTTACGAAAAGTGCAGCAGACAACGACGGACGAGAGGGACAAGCAGCGAAAGTATCGCGGTAGAGCGAGCCTAGTCTTACAAGAAATGGGGAGTTTTTTTTTGCTTACCCCTCGTATACTTATACACGAGAATGCTTTCTTGTAACTGTAACTCCCTCTCGCACGCTTAGCTACGTGCATGCAGTCCTCTCTATACGCGTATACACACATACGAGCCCGCTTTCTCTCTCGTTCGCTCAGTTTTGCTTTGCTTGCCATATCCTCATCTCCTTCGCGTATACATAATTCATTCGACTCTCTTTTTTCCCAACCCCTGTCACTCGAGGTTGTACACTCTCCTGCTGTCGCCGACCTTTTTCTCTCTCTCTCTCTCTCTCTGCCGTCCTGCCCGCCTTAAACGTCTTAAATTTTATTCTGCAGATCTGCGTGGTCGTCGTACGAGATACAGAGGTCTGCTCTCCACCCGCGGTGTCCCCCGTATCCTCGACGTCATCGTCATCGTCTCCGCGTGGAGTCACGGTCCGCGTGGCTCTCAGAGGTTCCATCTCTGCTTATTTTTCTCGGCCTTTTCTCGTTCCATCGTCTTGCTTTATGCCGCGCGTGGGAGTGGAGTATACATCTTCGTGCGATCGCTCTCGCCGAGATAACAATCGCTTTGCGTGTTTGCGCTGAGAGGGAAGAGTAGACGGTTAAATTTTGTGCCCGTCGACTCGCGCGTGGCTGTGTATTTGCGCGATAAACTTGGTAAACAAATATTTCAAAACTTACGTCAAACCATAGATTTAAATATATAATACTTACGGACACGTAATTAAAATTTTCGTACGTAAAATTTTCAAAATTTTGAAACGTCGTTGATACTCTTCATCCATGGCATGTGCTGTATAAATATTTTTTGCAGCTTGTACATTTTGTTAAGAGTTAAGTTTTGGGGTGGGAAAACGATACTTCAAAGAAGATGTTCACTTTAAGGCACCAAAAATATAAAAAGATTTTTACTGTTTTTATTTTCATTGATTTATTTACATTCTGTTTTTTTTGTGCCACCCACGAACATTTGCAGTTGTTACCTTTAAAACTTTTTCTGATCATTTGTTTTGAAGTACAATTTTTTTAACGAATTTCGATGTGACTTCTTATTCGCCAGTATAGGATGATGATTTGTTGAAACAGTGTTAAAAACAGTATTAGTTTTAAAAGACTTAAAATGGTTTTAATGAAAATTTAGTAATCTGTTGTTCGTAGGTGCTGGTTTTCTTAAATTATTAGAATTTGACTTAAAATTATTTTAGAATTAAAATAACTTTGTGAAATATCTTAAGAGTTTAAAGTATTCATAGTTTTCATGAGTTGAATAGAAATCTGAGATTTAAAATGTTTAAAACCAAACTATCGTCGTTTTTGTTTAGGTACACAAGTATAACAACCACTAGAATATATATTTTACAAAATAGTGGGATTCAAGTATACATTTAGTGTCCAATAAGTTTGATTACGTACATATAGTTGATTCCACATGTAATGTAAAATACGTGGTCCTCCCATATTATAGGTTCGAAATGTGTGAACCAAAAGTAAATGATTCATGTGTAGTTACACTTCTTGCTCTGATGGTTACAATGTAAGATAGTTGAACCCAAATACCTTTTCTATCGCATTTAATCGCATTTAATAGAAAGAAAAAAATATTAATTTCTGAAGTCAAAAAATTAATAGTTATAAACTCATAAATAATGAGCTAAGTCATACATCTATAATAATAGGTTGATGCGTTTAGCAGGGTTTTAACTAGCATTTACATGCAAAATGTTACAGTAGCAGTGCTTTTTAAAAAGGTCCACTTTTTTTAAGGCTTAAAATAACCCTTTTATTGAATGAATCAATATAAAATAAAAATGCTGTACTCTTTAAACTTTTTAAAAGTATTTTTTTGATACTTAAATAAAATAAAATGTGAGACCACACGGTTTGAGCTATTCATACACACACACACACACACACACACACACACACACACACACACACACACACACACACGCACACACACGCACATATCATACGATTTCAATAGTTTTTAGCTCGGTTTTTTGATTCATTACTAGTCAAACCGAGTTAAACTTCATAAAAATAAAAACAACAAGAAGACGTTAACATACAGTTTCAAACGGTTTCAAAGGTTAAAACGGTAGAGAACTGACGAAACCATCCATACGCTTTATTCTCAAGGTGACGAACGGCTATTGCAAGGGACCAGCGAAAAAACAAACAGTTCGAGGAAGTTGGAAAGGTTGAAAGCCAAACGTGTTAGCATATACATGTTCACAGAGACAGGTCACGTTCACGAAGCCATTTATACACCACCAGGTGGCTAAAAATTATTGCTGTAGGAAATCGTGATACAATTCCGTCTCGAATTCCGTGATATAAGTATATTTACACGACGCTGTCTTACTCACTATCTCTTTTTTATCTTCTTCTTTGCTATCTCCAAATCACATGTACAATATAAATATATAAACGAAACATAATAGGATAGAAATAGCTTTTTCCAGATCAACGATTATATATATATACATGGACTATTTCAAAAAATATCTATTTAGGAAAATCTTTAGCACTTAAAAACAATATTATTTTAGGCGTATCTTCAGTACACAAGCTCGCCTCCGTTATCTGTTCTTAGAATCATGAGATAGATCGTAAATGCATGAAAGTCCGAGCGTAACATACTTTAGAACGAGATAAAATTGGTGTTTTTATTTTAATTGTTTTTTTGGGAATGTTATTGATTTAGTGGGATTCGATACCTTGAAAAATCTTTTAATTGAAAACTGACCAGTTAACAATAAATGAGGGAAACCTTTGTATACAAAACAGTAAATAAAAAACGTCAACCTCCGAATTTCGCAAGAAATATGATGACTCAATAACTTTTTCATTCTAGTTTGGAAATGCTTTGTTGGGTGGTACATATTACTAGTATGCAGAAATTGTAATTTTGCTTATGCAATCATTATTACTGAATGTTTTATGTTAATATGATATCAAGAAAAAAATATAACTCTGGATGTAGTATTATTTATGAAATAAAGCAAAAAAATGTATTTCCCGGTGACCCATCCAACTCGAGGATTACACACGTATATAAGACTGGCTGTGGCCTACAAAAAAACTCAGTTGATTGAGTAAATTTTAAATATAAATTTAACTTAATTTTTTTTAGCCCCCATGTACATAAACATAAATTCCCTACTGAAGTTATCTATGATGATCTATAAAACAATGACGTTCTTCTATTATTCAGACAAAGTTACTGACCAAGTTAATCCGAAAATTTTTTTAACGTATACGCACTTGATTCCACACATACGTTATGAAAAATACATGCTCATTACTTGTAACAGGTTGTATGTACTTATTGACAGTTAAACTCGTTATTATTACACTTTTCAACCCCCTAGAACTTGTAAAAACTTCCTTTTACTTTTAAAAAGACAATAACTGCTCTATTCTAAGCCTTTTTTAATTTCTTTTCTGACAGTTTCAATAAAAAAATCCTCGAAAAAATCTTTGTTATTTGGTTATTTATAAAGTACCGTTCACAGGGACCAATGCAGTTAATTGTTTGTTCCTACTTGAATGTTTTTGCGTGTTTTTGATATAGATATATCCTGTGAGAGAGAATCAAGGAGACTTTATGTATACAAGTTCGGTAGCAGCTCATCTCAAGGTCGACTGGTTTCTCTTCCTCTCTTCATAGTTTTCTCTCATTTCCCTAGATTTTTTAATTCTTTTGTTGTGTATGCATGCATACACACACTCATCATGAAAAGTACCCACTTTTATATTTTTTTTTATTTTTCATTCCTTTGATAATTTAGATGTATTTCTTACAAAAATGCATGCCTCGGAAGCAACCTTGGAAAATTACACAATTATTCGACTAACAAACCAAACCTTAATTTACTTTTGAATTGTTTTTAAAAAAAAAACTGTTTTAAATAAAAACGATGGGTGCAATTGCAAACAATTTCTAAACAGTTTTGATTTAATACGTGGGGATTTTCGTCTCGATTTTTTGAATATGGAAATTATAAAAATATGTTTGTCATCGACAATAAAATTAGGCACACCCAAGGGTACTTGATTATTTTCTCAAATGTTGTATCACAATAGGAGTTATAAAAACATTTTTGATACGAGTTTTATTTATTATGAGTAATGTTACACCATTGGTGTCTATGAGCATTATGACAGAGAAAGAATTCACGTCCCTTGGGTGTACTAGCAGGAGGCAGAAGCGCTGCCCTGCCAACGCAGGGCCATAGATCCTGCATTGAAATGAATATAAGGGGTGACTCAACAGATATTGCGGACTTTACATGAATTTTTTCACCAAATTAATACAAAGGAGACGAGACTAAGTATCGTAATTGTTCTGATTTAAAGTAACGTGCTGCTACTGACAAAACTCTAGATATGCAGGGATCTCAGTTAACATTTTATGTATCGTTGTTTTTAAATTTTTATAGCCACAAAGTAGATTCTGATAGGGATAACCTCAAAGCACACACTCTCACAAATTGAAAGTTTTTCAACTAAAAATTCTAGTGGAAAAATTCGGATCGTCGAATAAGTATTGATATAAACTCGTATAAACTTGTATTTTATAAGTAATTTCGACTGAACCATTATGTGTTCCAAGATAATCTTTAGGAATGGATTTGTGATTGAAACTTTATTGGTATATTACAGAAGTGGAGCACGTTTGTAAAAGCCATTCTTGTAAATGTATTTCCGTGTATTTCGTAGATGGCCAGCTTTGCAGCAATATTTTATTTCAAAACCTTAGAAATGATATAATAATTATGCGAACAAACTTTAAACCAGATTTGGAATATTCACAAGTCCCTTCAGTTTTCGATCGAAAAATAGTTTTTGTCTTTATTTAATCATTTTGTAATTTTTTTTTTTTTTTTATCATCGATTCTCTGTTATATTTTTCTGAAATTAGAATTTTCTCTATTAATGTATTATTTATTTCAATATTGGCAAATTGGTGCATTTTCCAAAAGGTACTATACAATCAGAAGTCGAGTCATAGAGTATTTTATCATGCAGTATGTCGCACACATATCAATTTCTACCGCAAACTCTACTATTTCAAATGAACCTTCAGTGTAAGTATGTCCCAAGTGAAGGTTATATCTTTTATCTCGCAAGGGTAGGGGAGGGATAGCGGAAGCATTTCTACTCTGTACGGGCAGGGAAGTTGATGGGCCACACGCCGAAGGTATTTTTATCCTCTGTCTCCTTTTTGAAGGGGAAAAATACAAAAAGAGCCGGTACAGTGTGGTGCTCTGTTTGGGAGCGTGCAAGATGAAAAAACTTCCCTGCATATTTTTCGAGCGCGCCCGTGCGAGACATACACACACACACACACACACACACACACACACACATATATATATATATATATATATATATATATATATATATATATACGTACTCATTTCACTTGAATTGTTCGACTATTGGTCACTTGAGCCTTTTAAAACTTTCAGATTTTAATTTCAACCGCATCTACTAATTACATCGAGATTAGCTCAATCTTGTGCGAACCAAGTTTTAAACTTTCTATTTGTTCGAATTAAGAAAAAACCCTCAGTATATTTACTCTTGAGAAAAAATAATTATAAAAATTATAGGGGGATTCTGGCAAAAACTACCATTCCGCACAGTAAATCGAATGCAAGTTAGCAAAAAAGGGGAATGGTAATTTTTGCTGGAATTTCCCTATACTTTTTATCGCTTTTTATTATTTTTTTCTCTCACTGTACGTAATTCGTAGTTTTGTTGTGATGGCATGGCTCAATTAAAAATGAGTATTACTGCAACCTCACTAAAAAACAATTGATATGGAAACATTTTCAAATCATCTGCTCTACAAATATCATGTGATTAATCTTAGAAAATGAATATTTAATGGGACGCTTCATCACCCGTCATGTATATCAACATTTTAAAAAAGGTCCACGTAGCAAGGCACTAATACGCTCACGCTGGAGACAAAAAATATCCCTCGAGTTTCAATTAGAATCAATGACCCAAAATCCAAACGGTATACTCTTCTCGTTAGTATTCAAGAACTTAAGTCTTGGGTTAGGTACAGCTGGAAAAGTTCGAGAGCTCAAAAGCTTAAAACATGCCAGCGTTCAGGCTTTAGTTTTCAACTCTCACAAAGCCTGGACCTTTTTTTCGTGTCCCAACTATCGACTCGGCGGCTAAAGTGTATGTGTGTGAGAGTAGATCTATATATATAAATCGCGAGTGTTCGCTGCAAATTCGACGACATCGGTTATAATTTTCATTTAGGGATTCTGGACGCTTTGGTAGTATTTTGTTGTAAATATTACTTACATTTCGCTATTCATTTTAAAATTCGTATGAATATCTTGGTTAATTTTTTAAAAATCTTCAAAATCAAGCGATAACTTGAAAGATTTGTTAAAAAATAATGAAAACAGATTTTTGTGAAATTTATATTTCCCGTGTGAAATTTTAATTTTTGTCATCGATGCGTTTATGGTGTGAATCTATATGAGCATACTGAGAGAAAAAGTATATTACCAGAAAATTAGTTTACATGTTTTTTATGACTTTTTAAATTTTAATTTCACATAGATGGCATCTTAATAAGGTAACATGGCATATGTATGTTGAACACTGCTATGCATAAAATTTTATTTCTTATTTCTTTGTGTTTGATCCCTTAATACTTTTACTACTCTTATATAACTGAAACAATATATTACGTAACGACAATACGACAATTAAGTCATCTATTTTAGGTATATAATTATGGCAAAATATTGGAACAAAATATTGATAATTTAACCATTTAAATACGTATAGTTTCAAGATACATATTGTATGTAAGTCAATAGTTAATATATAAAGTTAATTACGAAACAAATCTTTCTCTCTCAGAGGATTTGCAAATATGACTAGATCATTGTCGATGAAATTCCGGTCTTTTACCCATTCTTGTCTCCGTGTTCTTACACGTGGGCCTATTTTTAAAAATTTACGACCAGCTCAGAGAAAAATACATTTTCGATTTATTCTAATAACTTACATAACACATACCATCAAGTTCTACCTTTTTATTCTTATTCCGCATATTGGCAAAAAGCAACTTCCAAGACAGTCTTCACGCAAGTCTTGTCTGTTCGAATCAGTTAAAAATGCCTTGTTGATGAATATTTACGGCTGGTGGCACAGTAACCCGGTGAAAGGTATTCTCTGCTCTCCGTAAAGCTAATGGTCGACCTCGTACTCTTGAACCACTAAAAATTCCATTGAAGCATCAATTCTTTGCGAAAACAGCCAACTGCTTCGTCGGCCAGTCCCTCTTTTGTGATCCTTTATCGCTCTTCCTCTTCCAGCCTTGTGTACACATACTAGTATTGCCCGGTTCAATAAAATAGTGAAAAATTCATATCTGTTGTCTCGATTGGAAAATATGAATTCTAGGTTCTGTTGGTTATTGTCCATACATTTCGGGAAAGTAGAAGCCGAGGCGTAACGACCATCTTAAATGTTTCAGATGATAGAGGTTCGTTAAGTTGCAGAATGATGATGAGTTTCAAAATTAACTGGTGTGACTTACATTGCTGGTGGTTGTATTGAAAAAACAACAGATACCAATAATTTGCTAGATCGATTTGTACAGAAATAAGAAAACATGTTATTAATTTAATAACAAAAGTTGTAGATTTTTAGTGTCTTTCTATGTACTTGATGAATATTTATTAACTATAGATTTTAAGCACAAAAACCCCCGTCAAACTGTTTAAGCCTGTCAGACAGATTATTAAAAAGAAAGCAACACGTAATTTCTTTTATTTTGTTTTGTCTTACATCAACAAGAGCTCCAAGGGAATAATGAACATTAAAATTTTAACGCGACGTCACACAGTAAACATGTTACAAAGGTAATGGCGTCACTGCCCCATCGACCTCTCAAGCTCTGATGTTATCTATCTTCGTTAGTTTTCATCCACGTGGGGAAAGAACACGCGTGTCCAACATTCCTTAATGCATAATTTGATAGATGGAATAAACTGGAATTAGGTCATCCGTCACTGGGTTTTTTTATCGTGGACTTTTGGTACCCCACCGTCCGTCAATTTTTTAATTCAACAACATTTGTTATTTCCTTGCGAGTATCAACAACAGTATAGTATCACAACGAAGGCTTCCGATAAAAATCTTTGTGGAAATTTTAAACTTTTAGAATCCATTCCAGAGATACGACATGGACGGGCGTTGTTTTCAAGGAAAATTTGTAGAGTGCATATCCCGCGGACTCGCGCGTATATGGAACGAGGCACGCTGAAAGTGAAAAAAAAGGTAAGAAAGAGGGTAAAAGAAAGTGAAGAGAGGATGGAAAAGCGTCGGCAGTGAGCGGGTGCTAATTCCCATTTGCCACGCACCGGCGACTCTTTATTGCAGCCAAACAGCGAGAGCAGAGGCAGTGGCGCGCCTCGGAAAATCTTTTTCTCTTTCCCCAAGTCTTGGCGCGGCTGCTACATCGCTTCTTTTTTCCTCTCCCCCCCCCCTCCATCTGGCTCACGCGTGCTAGCACGTCCCTCCCTTCGTTGTGGCAGTTTTTTCACTCCCCTTTTTTTTCATACTTTTGTGCACCTCTCCACACGCGGGCGCTCTTTACATCGCTCTTAATTCATCCGCGTTCCCTGCATCCCGAACTTTTCCGCGCGGCTAGCTCATCTGCTGCACGGCTGGTTGTAAGTTAGCTGCTGCAGACATGACTTTCTGCTTGTTGCATCGTTATTGCCATCATTATTATTATATTTTTTTCTTTGCTACGTGATGCCCGCAAGCTTGTAATAAAACGAGCTCGAAACTTGCAGGTGTAATCTCGGAGGAAGAAAGACTACGAGGTACCATGAACAATGCGTGTAGGTACAAAAAAAGCACGTGTAGATGGTGATGAGAAAGGAAGGGTACTTTACTTTAAGTATTTTTGGGTACATTTACCCCCAACTTTTTGATGCTTCACGTGCACTTAACCGTAGTCATCGACATTATTTGAATGTATGTTTGATTACCAAAAATATAATATTTATATGTGCCCTCGTATGTGCCAGCTTTTACATTATAATGCGGTGAGTATATAGTGCACGGAGAAATAAATAACTGTAATTTTTACCGTGAAAGCAACTGTAAAAGTGTGACACTGCGACAGTCAATATACTTTTTACCGTAGTTTAGGGGTAATTTTTATCCCAGTAAAATTTGTCCTGAAATGACTATAAATTTTACAGTGAAGCAACTGTAATTTTTACTCAGCTGTTAAGGTAAAGCTAGGGTCACGTGGTACAGAGGAGAAGCTACAGGACAGAGCAGACGTCTGTTGCACCTGCTTAACCTGCAAATTGACACGTCTTCACGTCAGTTGCTTCACGGTACAAATTATGGTCTTTTCAAGAGAAATTTTACTGGGATAAAAATTACCCCTAAACTACGGTAAAAAGTATAGTGACTGTCGCAGTGTCACACTTTTACAGTTGCTTTCACGGTAAAAATTACAGTTATTTATTTCTCCGTGTGAGAATCAGCTAAAGCCCATTTGTTTTTTTAGCGCTCTGTCATTGATTGTGTACACATTTTAGTGGATGTTTTTGTTGTAAATTAAATCATAACAGTATCAGTTACTCTAATTGAAAAGAAAATAAAGTCTTTTTTTTAAGCTATAAATTTTATGTTTCATACTCTCTATGTATATGCTCCTCCACCGGTAAAGTGCGACCATTTAAAAAGTTATTACTGTTTGCAGTACTTACTACCTCATATTAGTATGTTATGCGTGTAGATGTTTGTCTTCAATTTCCTTGTATAACTAATATATTGGTACCCGTGAAACTGGGGCAGGGTAGATATCTAAAGTAGAATTCTGTACATTTTTCGGTACTGTTGCTACGATTAGGTCGCCAGTTTCGCCAAAAATGCGAATGCATCATTAAATTCGCTTATGAGAGAGATGTGAGAAATCAGTAATAGGAAATAATAAATTTTTTTTTTCAAACAATTTTCGTTGTAGTTTATGGCTTTTGAAATGAACCTCACACAAAATTTTATCACCATTAAAATTATTTTTTATGTTGTAAAATGAGAATACATTTGAACAAAACTGTTTATTCGCCTTTGCATTAATCGAAGGTGATCACATGAGAATAATTATAACGCAACTGTCAAAAAAAAATTAACGATAAGGTAGGGATAAGTGTAGCCAAGTAAGTAGTGTTAGCATTTTATTTATCATTGTTGGTCTTTTTTTTAATATACCTGATGTATGTAATATATGAAAGTACACTTAACCTCAAAAATCAATCAAATTGGTCACCAACAAAAATCTTTGGTAAAAAACAAGAGTAATTTCCTGTTGTAAGTTCAAAGTCTTTTGTCTTTTTTTTTGCGTTTGCAAGTTGATGAAGCTGAACAAAAAAAAGGTCTTAACATTTAAATAAAAAAAAATAAAAAATCGTATATCGTAGAGTTTTTTGTCTGCAAATATACAATAACGTATTTGATGTAAAAAATATATCAAATTCTGTAGTAATCACCCTTGATCAATAAATTTAATGAATGCATGACTTACAAACGGGAAAACACGTTGTTTATCCAACGCTTGTAGATATCCTTCATAAATTGATTGTACAAATGAAACGAGGAGCCAAGTTTCAAACATCCCGTCTTTGATTGCGGTAAAAGGGAGAGAAAAAAATAGATTTACGAGTGTATCATCCGAAAGACGTGTAACAGATGGCAAAAAAGTAAAAAAAAAAGTGGCAGTCGGTCGTCGTGGACAGAAATAGCTACCGGCGGCGGCTTCGGGCCCGCTCGCCCATATTATCCATTTGTTCTGTACTTTTTCATTTTCGTTTAGCGTCGAGGGGAATTTTGCGGCCTGACTGCTGCATCCTCCTCTCTCTCTCTCTCACACACGAGAGAGTCACCTTGAAATGGTCCGTTTAATCATATTTTCCGCTAAATTGAAAAAGTTTGCCTCTCTCCCGCCCACCCCTGTGATTTCTCTTTCCCATCCGTATCTCCCCCCTCCTTCCCCTATAACTCCCTGACCGGATTTTATTTGCTACTCTGTCACTCGGCTGTTTATTTTTTGTTTTATTTTCATTTTATTGCGCCCACGCTGCTTCGTTTTCTCCCGACCGTATCGCGTGAATCACTCCTTCCTCTCTTCCGCTCTTTCTCCCTTATCTTGATTTTCATCCACCCCAAGTGCAGCGATTTAAAACTCGTTAAAAAGTCTCCTTCTTTTTCCTTTTCGCGAAATCATTTATCGACTCGCTCGCGGTGGCACAAAGAGTGGCTTGACACGGCTCTAGACGGCTGGTTTTTTTCTTACCCGCACACAAACCAAGAGTGCCTGTAATACACGCTCCTTTTATTTTCCATTCTCCTGAATCTCCATTGGTCTGCCTCACTTCTTATTTTACCCGACACTTGACGCGCTACGTCGACTCTCGAGGCCGCGAGACAGTCACGGCATTTCTAATAATGCACGCGGTTGCCTACTTTATCGCTCCGTCTCATACTCTTTCTCAAGCTCTTTTTTTTCCTCTTGTTTTCCCCGATCCTGCGATCCGATACAAGCGAATCGCATTCAACTGACGCGGCTCGGAAAAAATCGAGAAAGTCCTATCGACAGGAACGACGACTGGAAGGTTAGAGCGCGCAAATGTACTCTTATCTCGTATAGGTCGCGGAATCCGATCAGCAGGGCGTTCTTTGGCGTTGCAAAGAGCTTAGGGAAGAGCGAGGGGAAGAGTGCATTGGACATTGGACGGGGAAAAAAGTCGAGTCCCTACCAAGCTTCGAGGAGTCGTTTTAACTTGTATTAAATTCAGCACGTGGATGCCGTGCTTGAGTGAAGGTAGGGTCAATAGCGGTCAAGAGTGGTGGGGTGACAATCAAGGTGACAATCATGCAAGTAACAAATTACCCGAATGCACTCGTAGCATGGACTATTTTTCAACGCAAATGCGCCAAGCATGTACCTACCGATGTTGATTCCGACGACTACTTTTCTCCCTCAACCAATCTAATTCTACCTCTTTTTTTCGGTCGTTCCTTTTTATCCTTAAAAAAGAACACCTCGGGAAAACCACTATGTTTGTCAAGCTGCAGGCACTCGAGAGTTGATTGAGAAACTCAATTACAGTATAAATAAATGACGATGATCTTATAAATATGTAGCCAGATGTATTTCTGGAGCCACGGATGGACACTGGAGCCAAGAAAAAGTGTGTCTTGAATAAGGACTTTAATGCACCCATACCTTGATAACTATTTTGCGAGCTATTTTGTATGATAGTATGGATAAAATCTCAAAATCCTCTTCATTTATGAATTTACAGCGTTTTTAGTCTTCAAAGCATCTGAGCCATTTAAATTTGGATGAACAAATAGCCACGCCAATCGTTGAACAAATATTGCAATACAAGGCTGCGTAAGCTTGAAGATACCTTGGGCCTTGGTTTCTATCTTCTTCCTAACTTTTTCTGACACTTTGAAACTGTGAACAAATGTTTCGTATCAGTGTATCAGTATTACCTTTACGGAAGTGGCTGGCAGTAGTCGGAATCGTCATGGAGTTCTAGGTAATCAACATCTCCAGAGAATCGAGGGTGACTTACTAACTCTATATCGGTGTAATTGTATACAGTTTCTTCAAAGTTTGTCATAAACGATTTGCAGCAATCGTCATAGAATAACTCTGAATCAAAAAAATCACAGTACTTATCCAAATCAAGTCACGATGCCGAGCTGTTTTCTATGTCTGACGATGAACTTATAAAGATGATGAAGATGATAAAGACGAAAAACTAGGAATATAGTCATTTTTCATTTCAGTGTCCGTTTTCATCAACTTTTAATTTAGCGTAACCACCACAGCCAACCAAACATTGTACACAAAAAATATCCAATGAATGGCAGCCCACGGTCGCTCAATTTTGGCTTCCAAACAAATCTATTGTATACTATAAATTAAATTGTAAATGTGTATGGGTGACATAAGTAAAGTGGTACCTGCGAATCTATTATTATTTAAGGTTTTTTCGAGAAATCATTTGGAGGTGTACAAATTTTTCTTGTAATTTTGAAACACATGAATATTATAAACGTGTGTAGAAAGTGTTTAGGGGGAAGGGCAGGTAGAATTGAACAAAAAAAAAAAAAAATGAAAAAATATTTGTTTATTTTCTTAAGGAGAAGAGGAGGGAGGCTAGAAAGATGTTTTTCTAAATTATAGTAATACATATTCTCGGAAAGAAAAAATTTTAATTTTTGTGTAACCCATTTTTTTAAATCTTCCACAGCATCGCTTTTGCAATTTTTTTTTTTTAATTTTACGTCACTGGCGCTCCGTAAGTGAAACCGCCCGCTATGCTATGTTCTACGTTTTCGAATACAGTTGTTTCTCAAAAGCGATTATACTCATACTAATATGGTTATACTTTGAACTCAGGTAAGAAATATGGCAGTCGTGCATTGGATGCGAAAATTTCATGTTTTGCATAAATTTAGCCACTTGTTCTCAACCAAGGATTATTTTCCAAAACTTCAACAGTTAATAAAAGTAACGTAAGATCAGCAGATAGGTATATCATTTCAATTCAAGCAGGCAAATTTTTGATCAATTGGCTAATATTTCTTTCATAACGGAGAATAAAATCACTATAGACTTTTTAATAACCCCGATTCGTTTAAAAATATCAGATAATTCGATCGAGGAGCCGAGTTAATCAAATTAATGAGTATTTTCATACTCTGATCACCCGCGAATGTATGCTAACAATCGAAATCGCATAATTTCTTCTCGCCCTTCTGTATTTTAACCAAATTTGCCCGATTCGTGCTCGATCAACGAGCCACGTAATTCGATTCGATCGATGTGGAATAATTCCGCGACGGCGAGCCACTTACCGTCGCTCGGGTTTGGAAAATGCAAATGCTCCTTTGGGCTCTCGTGGCCGAAACCCGGCTATTTTACATGGGCATTTAATATATAAATCGACGAGGGGATCCACATTGATGTACGGGGCACCTCCGTCAGGAATAATATTTAAATCACCGCGATGTTTACCCTCGCTCGCCCCGACGTCAAATAAACTCGTTATCCGCGCTTTTGCAACAAATAGTGGCGCGAATAATTATATCATTATACCGTACGAATAAATCAACTTTGAATGAAATAAATTTCGCCCGGCGTTAAATTACCAATGAATTATTATTTGGTGATGGGAGTAGATGGTATCGATCACCGCCACCCGCGCCCTCGGTGATTGAGCCCCGCCTCCGCGGCTGTCTCATGAATATAAAATTTGATGAATACAAGCCACGCGGGAGGGAAAAAAATACATAGGCATCCCCGTCCCTCCTAGTCGACAACGTGCGTGGAGCATTCCGAAAGAGCTTCCGGCGCCCTGGGTGGGGCTGTAGTCACGTGACTCGCAATTTATTATTGGGCCTTTGCGATAAGATCCAACGGCTGGAGATGAAAGCAGAGGCAAGCCGTGAAAAACCACTGACCCGATCGCTATTTTGTTTTCACGCATCGGGCACATTTGTATAACGAGCGCGTTGGTGTCCGTGCACAGTACAATAGTATGGAATGAAAATGCGATTGTATAGCCACAAAATATCGAAGCATTGACAATGTGCTCGCTAGCTGGTGTTGATCCTAGGAGGCAAAAATAACCCGGTGCGGCTTGAGGGTCGTTGGAAATACAAGCAGCGATAATTCAGCGCGAATTAGTCATTCTTAGGAGCGAGTGAGCAATAATTCCGGAGCGTGACCGGAGCGGGGCGTGCGGCAATCTGAAAGAGAACAAATTCGTTACCGAACGCATGAACGAGCTTGCAGCGGCACAATGCGGGAGCGGACCGAGCGCTGCGCCAAGTGGGAGAGGGGTGCAAAGTGTTTGGGATTCCGAGCAGCACGAGCCGACTATTTTAAAAAAAGGACGGCGCGACATCGGCCGTGGTCCGATTTTTTGCACCCCATGGTGTGTGTGTGAGGGGGATAGAGTGTGTTACGAGTGCTCGGGTGGAGTATTTGCGTGTACCGCGGGTATAAACAATTTTTTTGATTTATGAAAAATCTTTTGCCAGCAAGTTTGAAAAGAAATCCAAGTGGAACTACTTCTTGCTAGGTATGTTATTCGTAGTTTTAGGTCGTGCTCCATTGCGTGCCATTTATACGGATCTGGAAAGGCTGATGAAAGCCTACTTTTTGTAAATCTGATGGTTTATCTGTTAATAATCCTCTTAATGATGCAAAAAGAAAGATGAAAACAAAAACTTATCTCCACCTACACTCGAGAACTGAATGAGTGAAAACTAGTTTACTAATTTTCTCGAGGGTTATGATATGCTGCAATAGTTATACTGATTACTACGATACTAATTAATGAAAAATTTTTGATAAACTATCAAATCATACCAGTTGGAAACCAGTCAGCATTACCAATTACTCAAAGCAGAGAAAACTATTTATACGTACTCCGTATGCTTCTATCAGCTTTCATTCAACCCAATTTTTAGTTTGTTTGTTTATTTGTCCAGGGTAAATCTGGCAATGGATTTTTTATACACTCCTCCGGTTATCCGATAATGGTGTAATTTTGCACATTTGGGGCAGGTCATGACTACTGGCGAAACATAGTATCTGAAAAGAGAATTTAAACCTTTCCCAATGTGAGCACTCAAACCTTGGAAATCGAAGCGTTACTGATCCTCAAAATATAAATCACCATTTTTTGTATTAATCACCAAAGTGTTGTATTAAAGTTCAACATGTAAAATTCAAATAAGTAACTGTCCTTTACGTATATTACAGAAATGTCGCGTAACACCGAGAAAAATGATAATTTCACTGCACCATGTAACAAATGTTCACTTTAAACTGGACAAACACGATTGTAGCCTAGTCGGCCTAGTCTGCGATTGTAGTCGATTGTAGCTATAGTGCTTATGATATATTTTATAACATCGAAATAAAATCTCATATGTAAAGGTTTCCACTGACACAGGTTTCGTTAGGTCATATACTGACGACTAATTCATCAATTGTTGAGAGTCGCGGTGGACGTCATTCTACAATTTCAGCAGCTAATCAAGAAATAAAATAACACACAGTTCTTTTTTACTACAGGGGACATTCTAATAATACACCTAATTCGATTTTTGCCATTATTTTGATTGCATTTTTCGTCTTTATTGTGAGCACCCAAGTTAGGAGAGGTCTTAGTTCTCTTTTCATCAGCGCCACATTGGCGAGTTGGAGATTACGCCTTCTTTGGTCCATCGGAATTTTGAATATTGCCTTACTTATTTTTTAATGCCAATCAACACTTAACATTAATTCTAGAAGTTGTTAAAACTTATACTTCACCATGGCGAAAAGCCGCATCCTAAAAGATGGCATTCTTGTGGAACATGAGCATCTCGTAAAGAAAGTACCAAGTTCACTTCAGAAAATATATTGTCAGTTTGGTAATTAGGACATTTGAACGTCATAATAATCGTAAAACATTTTTTCAATAGTGCTCTGAATATTTCGAAAAATTGACTTATCATTGACTTGAAGAAAAAAAAGATGTTTTAAAATAAAACTGTGTATTCAACTACAACAAAGTAAAAAATAACTTACTTTTGTGCCACCTGCCAATAATTCTCTAATTACGGATTTATGCAAGACTTAATTGTTTTACGCCGATCATATGGTTTTTTTATCGAGTTAGACGAGGAGTTAGAGTAATGAAAAAAACAAAATCATCGAAATCGTATTTAAAGAATTGAAGAATAGTTTGATCAAATTTTGGGGATCAGCGTACAAAGCACAGGAGCAAAATAAGAAGGAAACTGTTGAATTAGTCCGAGTTAGTCAGTCAAATAAATCATATAAAAACACGAGAAATGTATTTTTTTTTAACTTGAACAGTGCAAAACCAGTATTTGTTTTGATAATCCATCTGATCGACCCGATTACATTTGTTGGGAACTCCTCCCTATAAATATATTATTAAAAACATCAATACATTGTCCATCCCAAGCTTTTATTTAATATAATTTTGTACCTACAACATACAGAAATAAATTATTCTCTACTCTTTTTAATCTGCACATGAATTGCATCTGTGTCATAAAATTTTCCTTTATCCAAATTATGTATTAAGATTGTTTGAAAATAGACGCACTAACTCGCTAATTCATAAAAATTAGAGAGCCTTGTCAGTACATGAAGTAAAAGGTAACATTATCCGAGACATTATCAATACAAAAGCATAACGCTACGTTAAGGGGGCTTCTTCACGAAAGTCCCCAAACAGAGATAAATTATTTCTTGTAAATAAAAGTCTACTGAATTTAATGGTGGTCTAAATTATATTTCGAATGGGTCAAAATTTTGAGAAATCCGAGCTCAAAGTTGTAACTATTAGCACGTGTTCCTATGGGGCAGCGTGAAAAACAATTTGTTTTCGTTTATAATAAACCTAAATTAAAAGTCCCAGCAGACTGAATATATACGTTTTGTAGATGAAGTCTTCCTCTGTAATATGCTGTATTAAAAATTGTGGATAAAGGACCATTTTAGCGAGATATTTGTGATGGAAATAAATAAATAGTGTCCGGGAGGTCAGGAGGTCACGTGGGTAGCAGACGTACTTGTTCACGTAATCGCGCGAGTTTTCAAAAAGTTGAGATTCGTATAGCTTGAAGTTTGTATGTATACCTAGCATTATTTTTATCGAATAAGGAGTATGGAATTAAATAAATATAAACTTTTTGTACATTTTAACGCTTCTAAATATTTTTATATATTATTTTAACAATCCTGGAAAATATATATTTGCAATCACTACCTGGTATAACCTCTTGAGTGCCTTTTTTTTCTTATATTTTGTTACATACTTTTTTTTCATGAACTTGCCTTTCCTCCATCCTCTTGAGACTCTATGTGCGTGGTATTCTTTTTTTTTTAGGTGGATTAGAAGGACCGTCATCCATTGTTTATCAATTAAATGATGTTAATGACTTACAGATACTAAACACTATAGAGGTAGAGTAATAGCAGAAAGGCATGCAAACACGACATATGTATATACCATATACCTATACATTACATCGCTATACTACACCAACACAGGTGGTGTACCCTCGTATGCACTAGACTGGTCAAAACAATAATTAATTTTTCGTACAAAGTTAAACTACACACATAAATATCATTTTTCCCACTTCGTATGTTATTAAAAATATCATAATGATTTTCAGACACATTTGTTTATTGAAAAACAAAACTTTATTTTTTGTTTGTCTTTGACCTCAGCAGTAGTCGTAGGAGCCCCCTTAAATTCCTCTGACAGCGTACCATTGATGCATTCACAAACCAAACTATCCAGCCAAACGCGGCCAAACGAGTCTCTTAATTATTTTGTTACTCTTGATGCACTTCCCAATTGTTCCACGTAAGCCTCAGTGCGGAAATCATTCGTCGCATTGACGTAAACGTTCTTCTTCTACAAAAAGGCCCTGTAAACAGCTGAGATTTCCCGAGATTTCCTGTTATCTCGCGCGGGCAGCGTGTCACAGGCGAACACAAGGTAAAACTCGCTCGCTCAGGCGACTCGTTACTCACGCGCCACGCAAATACTTAAGTATCATTCGGAACGATTCGGAAACTGTTTTTCTCTGCAAGCCGAGAAGGCGGTACTTAGCACGAGCATCAGCAGCGGCAACAAATAAATTTCCAAGTATTAGTCAGATGTGGGCACATATATTATCATCCTCTGGAGACTTACTCTCGCGAAAGCCACATCGGCGACTTCAGCATCACTGCTGCGCGTGATTGCGTGCGAAGGGAAGTTCGTGTGGGTGCGTTAAGTACTGCCCGGCAGGTTTCCGCTACACGCGATCGCCCGATGAGCTGGTAAAGGCGGAGGAGAAGTCCTTTCATGCTTAGCAGTGGTGCAGTGCGAGTGTGCAGTGTATATACGTATACTTGAGTCTTCGTAGTGGTCGTACGGCTGGGGGGAAGGAATACGAAGCGAGAAATCTCTTGACTTGCTTCATTTTCTTTTTGTTTTGAACGGGGGAGCTAGTCGGTTGCAGACCAGTCGGCCACTCTGCCCTCGGTTTGCTGTATATGAGTACAATATACGCGTATCCCCTGCAGTTTTCACGGGTATAATCCAGGTGCCCGCCTTTGACCCAAGTGCTTTCTCGCAAAGCCTTGTCTCTCTCTCTCTCTCTCTCTCTCTCTGCATGTTGATACATCGGATACTTGGAGAATAGAGGCCTTCTGACTCACGTGCTTGCGTGCACTCGAAATAGCCGGTTCTAGGCCTTGCTCCGTACTGCATGCGATTTTTTTTTCTTCAACTTTTTCATCAACGTCAACGAGTTTTTTCCTGCTAGTCACAGGAGTTAATTGGTAAACGGCTTGGCTTCGATTTTTCATTCGCGATACGGCTTGTTCTCGATGCGATACATTTCAGCAATCAAAGTCTTTTTCAACTGTTAACCTTGAGAAAATCTCCGTCTTCCGGATTACACGTTTATCTGCGTATCTATGCCTTTATGTACACTTTGTTTTGACTTGCAAAAGGCGGTTTTTCCAGCTCAGAGGCTGTTGGTGCAACACTAATTGTACATTATGTTGTGTAGGCAAGAATAACAACTCTCTTGCGGTGGGTGTAAGATTTTTCTAATATTTTACAAGGAAGAAAATAAATCGTGGTTTTTAGTTAATGGTTACATGTACTAATGAAAAAAAGAAAAAAAAGTAAAGTAAAGTAAGTACATAAATCTTCATTGGATACGAAATGTCCGTAATCAGTCGATAGTAATTAAATCTTAAATAATTAGGCTCAATCGGCTCAATCACGTGACCTATCAATCTTAAAAAAAAAAAAAAATGATTCTCTTAGGAATACTAAAGATACGACGGTCCTAAACGTTTCGTATGAATAAACCTCATAGTTTACAAATGAAATAATTTATGAGCAATGAAATCCATGCAAAAAATTACGTCTTGCATGTAAAGCATGACCAATTATCAACGAATTGCCAGAGGGAGCAAAAAATACAATTTGAACCACAAGATTTTATTTTGAGCTTCTCCTTACAGTTTGATAGTCATGTCCAAATAAATTTCGATAATATTAGCTGGTTGTCAATTGTTAGGTTAATTCTGTAAGTATTATAAAAAGCTTTTTAATCCGGCAGTTTTTTCGTAGCGCTGCGAGAGTGACCGCACCGAAAGGATTCTAGCCTTACACAACGATTTGCGTCTGGAGAAAACACATTAATTGTGTCTTTGCCGGATTGCACTCAGAGAAATTTTTTTTATAAATTTTGTTGTACTTAAGTGCCTCTAAAAATTTATGTGCGGAACAAAATTTTATAACCGGTTGACATTGTACCATTTTAAATTAATATTTCTGTACAATAATTGAAACGTGTCAATTAAATTTACTTTTGTATATAGTATATACATTCTTTAAAAATCTTACGTATAGCGGAAAAAATTGTTGTCCGATGTACATAAGATTTTTTAAGAATGTATATACTATAATAAAGAATGTATAATACTGTAATAATTTTATTGCTTTAAATAATAGTTGTTTACGTAACATGTGCGGGGAATCGTCCCGCACGAGTTGCGTACAAGTTTTTTCGCAATAAGTGTGCGGAAAACACCTATTTTCCTCACACTGTTTTGAAAAATGCAATTAAACTACGGTCTCTGTTTTACCCTCGGTTTTACCTACAGTGAACTTTGGCTCGTGAGACATGAGGGGAATTTTTGTTAGGCGCCCGATGATTTTTACTGGACGTGACGGTAAAAATTGTTAAGGTTAGGTCAAAAGTCCGGAGTGACGACCTAGTCCCTCGCCTAGTCCCACGTTTACCATTCCTCACATAAATTTTTAGGGGCATTTACAATAAAATTTATAAAAAATTTCTCTCAGTGTGCCCTTTTGTTTCGTTTGACGTGTGAAACCTCGTGTGAAACAACGCATAGCATTAATAAATTTTTTTCAATTTATTGGTTACTTATTTTTAAATCGAAAAACTAGTTGATAATATTAAAAAATATACCACTATCAAAAAATTCGAGTCAGGCAGCGTAAAATTATATTGTTTATACGAAACCATATTTGCCAAGACATTTGCATTCTTTCGTTACATCAATTCTCTGTTGAAAAAATAGCAAGTTTCAAAATTTTCCACTTCTCTAAAGAATAAAAAAAAAACAATAGCAACGAATAAAAATTTCATCAGTAAAATTTTACTCCGGAAAATCCATATAATAATTGCGCCCACATTTTCTTGTGTACAGGTGTGCATGTGGCTCTTGCGTAAGCGTGACATAAACTCGTACAGCAGAGGCCTTGCGAAGCATAAAATAGTTGACCTAGAGTTCTCTTAAGGTATAAAGTTAACAAACAAATGGCCGATAAAAAATTTTAAGAGTCTATGAATCGCGTCTCTCATTTTTACATCCCATATACCTGCCCAGGCAGGCTACGGTAAATATTCCTCTTATTATATAATTGATTGATCCGATAGGAGAAAAATGAAAATAGTATTATCGCTGAATCGCTATTGTGGTTATTGTCGAGCCATGAATAATGTATGAGACCACTCGAGAATGAGACGCGTGCTGTGCTCGTGAAAAAAACCCGAGCATAATTAAATATCGATTTTTGACATCGCGAGGAAGTACACACACGTGATACATTCGCAGACGAAGAAGTAACGAGCCCTGGTACGGCAGCAACAGAAAAGGAGGGTGACATTTCCTTTTCACTCGTAGATAATATACACCCACCCTCTAATTAATTCGAATCCATTATCAAATTACAAAGGACAAGGCTTTCCGTTTTCCATGGGTGTGTTTACGCCAGTGGCACACATTACTCCCATACTCAACTCTTGCGCAACAAAAGTTAGACCGTGACCGTACGCATATATATATATATATATATATATATATATATATATATATATATATATATATATATATATATATATATACATGTGCTTTGAGATTTATGTTCGTCCTCAGAAACAGCAGAAATCGTATACTCCTCCAGTCCTCAAAGCATGTACGTGTATATACCTATGAATCTCTCTCTCTCTCTCTCTCTCTCTCTCTCTGTGCTCTCCAAATTATTTGGAATGTTTGCATTTTCAGTTGTATGCGCTCCTTACCATGAAAAGAGTTCAATTATACATTTAACATTGAACAGTCAAACCCTAGTGGAAGCTCTCGAGACACGCATTTTTTGCGTCAAATTTGCCGAAGATTTGCGGATATATTTTCGTTAGGAAAAAAACCATCTCCATTTAACTTATATAACAACTTAAATATTTGCATATTTTTCTTTTCAATCTCTACATATTCATTTTCAAAGAGATCATTCCCAGAAATGTTCATAAAACTATTGGTTTTAAATTAATGTTAATTTTTTTCTTCATCATTTTTTTATGCTAGATCTCATGAATTTATCATTACATGAAGTATTAAGTAATGGTAGGCATGCTATATCAGGCTTTCTAAATATCGTTGGTTATCCGAACGGCAGAGTAAAAAAAAAAAAAATTTTAAATTATGTGGATATAAAGATAATAGGATAATATTTTATTATGAAATAATTAAAAGGATGACTTTCAAATGTTTTAACTGCAGTATGTAAGATGTAAAGAGCACTTAATTCCTTACTGAATAGTGTAGAATAGTGCCCACAGGTATAAGAATACTTCAAATGATATTGTCATTTTACTTTTTTTTTGGTACAAATATAGCAGTTTTCGTACTTGTAAGACAAGAGGGTCCTGCGAAGTAGGGACTGAGGGGAATCTTTGTGCTTGCGCTGGTTTGATGCGCACCAAGTGTGATTTTTCCTATTTTTCCTACTGAAGGTGCAGTAAACGTCCAAATTTTTAAAACAAAATGCCCATGGTAGGAAAAGTTATTTTATTTTTAGAGTGTTTTTTTTTCTTCCTTTGGACGTTTACTTGCTTGGTTTTTGCCCCGCGACATGCACCACCAAGTAGGAGAACTACTATAAGGTTGTAAGTACATCAACAATTGATAAATGTCACAGTTTTAGTAGGATTCCGAAGATAATTCTTTGGGAACTGGTGTAAAGCATTAAGTTTTAAATTATTGGTGGCGTGCAAATTATTTTTCTGGAAATATAAAAATCTCAGACATACCATTAAGTTCTAATAGAACATGTGCAACTGTCCTTCGTGGCTCCCGTGAATGCTTGGCTTCTGCGGTGGCCATCAAAAGACTTTGCAAATTGTCAGATGTAACCGACAGCTTAGATCACATCCAACTAATTTCTTAAATGAATTTATCATTATTTTTGTAAATAAAGATTTAATCACGATATAACAATCTTACCTCCAACATCTAGGTGAGCAAAGCAATTTATATAAATTTAAACTTACGTGTAAATTATGTTGAGGGAATAAATCTAATTATAGACCGATCGATTATTAATGACAACATTGTAGGCTAATTTCACCCACTGGTCTGCATTTATTATTAAACGTAACAAAACAAAAATAATTTCGTGATACAAAGAAATTAGCTTATAATCGCGTGTATTTTATTTATCGAAGCTTGAGAGAGAGAACTTTGCTAGCGCTAATCTGCAGCATACCTCGAATTATTATTGCTTGATGTTGAGGCTTCTTCTCTTCCGACGATGATCTCAATCACCGCTAACTGCACTGTCGTTTTAGTTTGAATTTTTGGAATTTCATGGGGCCGGTGGATATATATATCATCCTTGGGATAATTTGCCTTGGAGCTTCGTGATAGCCGACAGCATCCAAGGGTCCGTAGTCGTCACTACGTCGAGGCGAGGACGAGCTATGCTAACGTTGCTCTGGTTTGCTGCACTATCTCGCGGCCTTGGCGAAGCCAGAATCATCGTAAGCTGCCTCGCTGATCTCCCAGAATTCTTGGCCTTTAATTCGTTGAAGACTCACTAACTCCTGCTTGTCCTGTGGAGCGTATCTCCAAAAAAATGACTCATCTCCCCTCTACCTTTCTCGTAATCAAGTATCCCTTTCCATTTATTGTTCTCCTTTTCTTTTGTTACCCGCGGCGACCATATATTCTATCTCCTGATACTCTCCTTCTTCACCTACACAGAAGATTGTTGTTACCAGAATAAGCTATACCAAAAGTGATGAGCATAGAAAAATAACGTACAGGTCTTGAGATTTCTACAACCAGTCTCACATTTTTACATACTCATCTAGATCACCGAAAAACCTGTGACTAGTCGGTTTTATAACTATACTAGTACAAGTTTTTCAATAGCTTTGGTACAGGATTTTTCTGTATCATGGATAGTCTATTAAATTTGTATACTGCGCATGGCTTTCTACTGTACCGCGCATAGTACGTGCGCTTATATATAAGTAGTGGTAGTGGAGAAATCCTAACCCCCTAAGCTTCTGTCAAACTTAAAATCAAGTTTTGCTAGTAGTCGGTTTTTCTTAAAAATTACTTATTATAAAATAAAATTATAAACAAATTTATGTTCTTGTGTTTTTCTACTAGATGACTCAGAAACAAAGTTACTATTAATTTTATCCATGATAACTTGAATTGGAAGAAAAAGCAAAAAGAAACAATCTAAAATGAACTGTAACTTTTTTTTGAAGCCTTGTAGAAAAAAAACACAAGAGTACAAAGTTATCTGAAATTGTATTTTCTTACAAAAAAAAGTGGTTTTGACAGCTAAAAGTTAATTTAAAAAAAGTTTGATTTCAACGCTAGGCTTCGACAACATTGAATTCTCAATTTTTAAGTTTTTGAGTACGTGTATGCATGAAACTTTTTTAAATAAAGTTTTAATTGGTTTTTGTTCATGACTGACGATAATATTCATTCATAATCATGTACTTAAGGTTTAAAAAGTAAAAACTGTAATTTTCTATACAAGCATTTTTTATAAACTTATTTTTTTTCCATCCAAAAGCACTGTATTTAATCAATTGTCTAAGAATTAATCAACTTTTGTACTTGTTTATTTCATTAATTGGAAATTTTTTGTAAATAACATAACAAGCTTATTAATAAGAATTATGAATATGTAAAATGCATATTTTTCTCTTAAGTCTTTTTGGAAAAGAATGTATGTATGAAGACGTATGTATATATATACTGACATTCTGAATGCTCCCACTGGCCGACTATAACTTTCTGTACTGGTACAGGAAAAGCCCGTACCACGTATCGGATTTTGACGTACTAAGCATAAGGTTTAGCTACACTTAATAAGGTACTTTAAAGTATACTACCGTACCAAATATACCTGTACCAGTACACATTTTTCTTGTACAGAGTATCGAAAATACTTGTACTAACATATAGAACCTGTTTTTCTGGTAACAACAATCTTCCGTGTAATATTATCATAGTTCTCTCTCTCTCTTGTTCTCTCTCTCGCTCTTATTCTTATTCGCCTGCTCCTCTATCTTTCGGATTCGTATTGAAGTTTGGGCGCGTGTAACCGTTCTACACGGTTACACAACATGTATTATTTTTTTGTATGTCTACAAAAACAGCAAGTGAGAAGTACATGTTTTTTTTTCTTGCTTAGCAGTAAATATAAAATTTCACAAACATCAATTCCAAAACATGTCTGTTATTATTATTGTAAAATTTTTCTCCGACTAGAGCCTTTTTCATCTTTCTCTGTTATTTGTATCTAAAATCTTCATGTCACACCTGATCCAAAAATGCCTACCTACTACACTCACTGTGTTCCGTGAGTAATTTGCCACTCCCAGCCCGGACGTAACGTAAGATTGTGCATGTAATGGCAATACGAGGAAGGAAGCAAAAAATGGATACATTCACCCTCGCATTCACCTAAGGTGACAACGGACTGCACACATGCGATCTGGCTAGTTATCAATACTGTCGTCCTGTACTACTAATTTACTTCTAATTAACTGCTTTTCCTCTAAAATTTGTTTCGTTTTTTTCACCATGAGTATACATTTTGTTAGAATGAATAAATTTTTTAAATAATTTCTTGAGTCGCGAAGTTTTTATCTTGCTTACATATTAATTTGTATTTCAAATAAAAATTATCTTCGATACCCAACTTTGAAGTTTCACTTGTAAAACCTTATTAACTTGTCATTGCTCAGCAAAACCTATACAAGTTTTTAGAAAATCTTTATCCCTATTATTAAAGGGAAAAATTCATTTACTGAGAATTCATGAGTCATGAATTTTAATGAATATTTATTAATTTCATGTCATTCATCATTAATATTCGCAAGTGAATCATTCATTTGTAACGAATAATCTTTTCTAGCGGTATCCATAAGTGCCTCTACTTCTACTTGGCCAACTTACGTCAACGAGAGAGCCCTTGAATTATAATGACAAAAAGAACCCTTTGACACTGACGTTTTTCTTTGTTTTGAAAAAGCGAGGGCTGGAGCTTAGTAATAACTAAAGAAAAAAAAACGAAAGAAAAAAAAAATTAATCGTACCCAGCGCATGTTGGGAACATAAAAATCTGTGGTACTGACGTCATTTTAGTCTAGAATAAAAAGAATAACGTTTACTTCGCAGATTATAAAAACCGTAAGTGTACTTTTAACATTTTCTGAAGCTATTTAAAACAATACATACCTTAATTCAGGTTCACTGAGTCCAAATCTGTGAAACCCGTCAGTGAAGTACATTCACGGTTGTTCACTGTTGTTAAATTATTAGAGAGTGGGTTATCCTCTTTATTTGGTATGTCTGATGTATGAGCTTTTTTTTTTATTTGACTGTCAGCTGAGTCTAACTCGAGGTCTGACTCGACAGAGAAGCTTCGATTTTTTAAGCGGTCATTTTCTGAACTCTTTAGTTTATTTTGATTTTTCTTCTTGTTACCTTACTTTTTGCTGTCAACTTTTTAAGTACTCTTCTTAGTATCATTAAATTCTCAAAAATCGCTGTAAAAATGTTGGGTGACATTCTTCAACATCCCCTAGCTCCTGCTGGACTTTTGGTAACCATTAGTTCTTTGTAGTAGGTGGGTCAAAATAAATTTGCTTGACAATTTACACTCTTGACATGAAAATCCATTGTAAGCTTGACTGCATCGGATGGTTATTTAATTTTCATGATGGCGTTCTTTAACTTTTTCCTGACTTTATTGAAATTTTCCTGAATCTTGTTGCGGATTGTCCGATTCGATGTTTCCCCAAGATCCTTGTTTTTGTTAGTATTTTCATTGGTATCAACGGTTTTTCTTTTATTTCGGTGATTTTGTAATTCATTTGACTTCAGCGCTTTCTTAGATATATTATTAATAATTACACAATATTACGAAAAAAAAATTTTATCGTTACACATTTCTTGAATAGATTAAGGGCGCTCAATGGCGAGTTCAAGCGCGTCTAGCTCACCATCTTCAAATTTATTAGCAGCTGGATTATCACAGTATTCTTTTCCATTGCATCGAACTATTTCATCAGGATTCAAGCTCTGCATTAGTTCTAGTCGAATATAAGTTATAATCTATCCGTCTTTCTCTAACATGCTTATAGTCATTTTCTTAATAGCTAGTTAATGTATCGTCAAGAGATCGTTTTAAAACTGCAATAGGAATGTGGCCAATTTTTTTCAAAATATTTCTAGAGTGCTTGGCTTTCTATCCCAAGATTCGCTGTGTAGAGCACCGTAGTGCATTAGACGTAATTCTAATTGAAATTTTTTTGTTTGGAATCCATGTAGTTTTGGTTAAATACAAAGCTGTAAGGAAGTTTAAAAAAAATAAATGATGCTGAAAAGTACCATGCGTTTCTTACGCCACAAAATAGTTGTTGACCCTAAAGGGTCGTTGATTTGCACTTTCCCGCACGTTATAACAATTGAAAAGGGCTATTTTTCAAAACTGTAGAGATTTAAAACTAACAAAAAAAAAAAAAAATTAAAAACTTGTTTTTTCTAATCTCACATTTTTATTACCAAAGCAACAAAGTCCTGGAACTTTATCTCTCTATTTTTTATCGCCGCAATGAATACTAATACACATTATTATAACTATGAAAAAAACAAGAAGATTTAAGTAATTACTATCAGGGTTATAATGTAAAGCTGATCTTTTACTTGATACATTCCTTATTTGCTGATTTTGAAGCTGCTATTGTAATCTCGATGAATATTCTGCGTCAGTTTCTTGATGCCTAATATTGTGTACATTTAAAGCATTTGAAGTTTCCCTTTCAATTCGCCCTTATGCGACTGTAGGCATTGTTAAAACTTTTTTGGGCCTTGAAGGTTGTTTCTTGTCAATTTTGTTAAGTTGTAATATATTTGTTGGCGTGGTAGTTTGACGTTCGATGGCCCTTAAAAAAGGACTAGTGAGCTCAACTCTTTTTTGACTTAAGTTTCTAGCAAATGTGACTGTCTGGATACCTCATGGTGTCTCTGGCATGCTGTTAAAACACCAAACTGTTTGCGAGAAAAACCTCAAAATTCTAAAGCATTGGAGCTATAGTGTAGTGCTCTTTTCCCATAACTTCTGGTGTTACGTTGTTTTGATCATCCAAGGCAGGGAAATTACTTCGTGACACTTGCTTGTTGAAGACTGTCTTATTTGCTGAAGTTAATTTCTCTTTTATAGCTTCACTCATAAATTCGCCCAGCGGAAACCTAGGAGAGGATCGGCGATTCCTGGTTGAATGCTTAGAATTAATAGGGTAATACAGCATAGTTGTATCTGGAGTTCCCAGCCTTGTGACGAACAACTCCGCTCGTAACGTCTGCCAGTGAATGACTGACTTGGTTTAATATTGGCTGGCTTTACATAGTCTTTTAGTTGACGAAGAACGTTTCCGGAAATGGTAGTAAAAATGTATTTATTGGCAAGGTAGTTTAAACTTGAGTGGCCCTTAAAAGAACCAATGAGATTAATGGTTAAGTAGGGAGCATAAATACTTGTAATGGCCCTGAAAAGGGCCAGTAGTTGTACTTCTAGTCATTTCTTATTTTATTATTATTATTCTTATTCTTATTATTATTATTATTATTATTATTATTATTATTATTATTATTATTATTATTATTTTCGATGACGGAAAGCCGGATGTGGGTAGTTTGACTTTTACCCTCAGAGTCTATGCGTAACCAGAGAATATCTTGTCTTTGGATCGTTTCCCGAATAACCAACCGCTCTCTGTTGGTCTGGGAAGTGGGCCTGAAGAATACCTCTCCTGTGGGTATACGGTTGGAACGAACCATTAAGAAGGAGGCTGATGAAATTTCTAGCCGATGTGGCTGTCTTTTTTAGGGGTTCGATCGAGTCCTTCGATATCGTGATAGGGTTCAAGCTTTGACTGTCACTTTACTTGCAGGGGGGGGGGGGGTACGTAACATTTTCGCCACGTTTTCGTAACATATAAAGAAGTGTGACAGACAAAAATCGAACTCGCTCGCGTTATCGAAAAAGTGCTCTGGTCGCATCAGGTTGGTAAGAAGAATGTCCTGAAGTGTTTGAGCAGGTTATGCTCTGGCTGGACGTCTCCTAGTATTATGCAGGAGACGTTGGCTTCCAGAATGCCTATTGTTTCGTAGCACTCCGTTATTTTGACGGATCAGAGTTAAATTCAACGTATTAAGTCGCAAATTATTTCAACTTTCACCTTCTCGGAAGATGTACAACCTGTTTCGATGTTCGCGAGATCATCTGATCAACTTTCACCAATCTTAGAGTTTTAACTTTTTGCTTCAAATCCTCATTATCCTTCTTGAAATATTAAATTCTCTGAACCTTATTGTGTAATTGGGCCAATAAAATTATACACCAATATAAAAAAATTATTTTTTTTGCCAGTGCTTTATTAAAAACTGAAAATATTGCCATATGCTAGATATACAAATTGTACAAGCTTAAACAAAAAATACAGATACAGAAGCGACTCAATTAGGTTTCTACCTCTACTACATGTTATATGGCTCTGTGAAACAATCGATAACGCAAATAATTAATCTCGTATATAGCAGAAATATGAATGTTATAATTCAAATCTACTCTTTAGTTAAATATTTTAACAAGTATGTTCATGGTAAGAACATAAAGAGATTACATTTTACAAAAAAAAAAATTTGCTCTTTTTACATTTTGACCGTGAAAATAAAGAAGAAGAAAAAGATAACGTATGCGGATTAGATGATGTATTGAAAGAAATTATTTTATTCCTCCACAGCGCTTTGGGCAACGTGCTCTATCAGATAACGGGGTGTATATTATGATAAAGAGTTTTTTTTTTCTCCAATGTATATTTGCGGCGGTAGCCGCTCGTTGCTTATTCACTCCACTTGGAGGCGCGCTATTACGAATACCAAAGAGTCCCAGGCGCAATATGTATACCCCTACGAAGATACCTACACCCGAGCCTACACCTATTTGTTACTGGCTTTTCCTTTTAATATCTCGCGCACACCCTCCTTCGGCCATCCATTCGCTCGTTCTGCTTTTTCTTCTTCAGCACATCGGTAAGCGAGCCCAAATAAAATCGTGTTTGCTCCTATCCAATCGTTGGGGTCATTCACATACGTATAGATATATAACGTACACCGGCAATATACACACAGCTGCGCGCACAGTATGGCTGCCAAACGAGATTTCCATTCCTCCTCTTGGCTTCGCTTTGCGTTGGGACGCGGCTCGTTTGTTTGCTCGCTTAGCTCGCGTACCCTTGCATACAATAGGGTTACACACGTACTCTTATTTACTGGCATATACTTTTTTTACATCATTTTCATTTCTCATACCATCCCTCGTGTGTGCATACTTGACTTGACGTTCAAGCCCTTTTGATTCTGCTGCTAATGTTCACTCTTTGCTCTTTCTTCTTTCGTTCTTTTTATTTTTGCATAACACACGATTGTTCTTTAAACAAGAAATCGAGGGAAACCTTGGGCGTATTACGACGTGGCTATACAATATTTCATTTGTATACCTACAAAGATTCATGCATTTACAGTTCCGAGATACACCCTGGCATAATATTATAAATATAGCTGCTGGCATAATATTATAAAGTAGTAGTACCCATTGAAGGGAACTGCAGGGACGAGGCTGCACTGGTTGCATCAAGATTTTTTTGGTGCTTATGTAAATATATCCATGAGAAGGAGACTTTTTTCAGAGATGTGTTTTCTTGTAAATAGCCTTATGTACACACAGTAGCCGGAGTTTATGAGCTATTGTGTGTTGAGGGGAGGACATTACATTGAGAAATCATGAGTTAGAGAAAACTTATTGTTTCCGGACAGTTTTTTGTTCCAAATTGCTGAAATCGCACTGACTCGTTTTTTCCTGATAAAAAGTTATTTTAGAAATCGGAAACGTTCATAAAATACGGTAAAAATATTGGTTGGACAGTAAAACAACGAATTTTGTAAAATTGACGGTTTTTTTTTTTTGGTGGAGAATATTTGCTTTGGCTGTAGTAAAAAGAGCACTTGAAAAAAGCTTCAAGTTTATCACTAACTGCGTAAAAAATTTCTAGTTGTCAAATTTCTGTAGGTAAAAAGTTTGTTTTAACATTTAATTACGAGTTTGAAAATAAATTCAGAAATACGATTTTATTCTATTGGCTTTTAGCCCAATTCCGAAACGCCATCGAGAAGCTTAAGAAAGATTGGTTTTGAATATGAAAGCTATGTAGTGTCATGTATGTACAATGTGTACATACGTTTATACATACAGTAAATGTCAACACAACCAATTAAACCCATACATTTAGTTATAGATCCTTATGTTTTAATTTTGCATCGGCATTCAATTGTAAATAAAACTAGTAATTGTTATTAATTCCTACGAAATGTTTGGTGAGTAAGAATTTTACTCTGATCTCTGACGCGTGTATGTAAGAATTAGAGTCATTTTCATTCATTAGAATTCAAATCAATGTTCATCTTAAAGCAAGTAAAGAATCACAGTTGTTGAAACTACTTTTATTTTATTAGAGGAAAACCATTGCTTGCTTGTACTACTTACACACATGGTTACAGAATATTTTTTTCTTTCTGTTATGCGTTGATATTTACTACATGTATCTTTTGAAATTATTATTCATCATCACCCTTAGACTGAAACATGGCTTTTTTACAGAAGCCTAATGCTTTTCAGCCATCGATGCAAACCTAAATCATGACTAGATGCATATAAACAGGTTACCGAGCAGGTTACTATACTCGTATATGTTTACATGTATATGACACATAGTACTGTCCTCTATTCAAAACCAATCGTTCTTAAGTTGCTACACAGTAGCAATGTTTTTTAAATGATGAAAATGGTTTGGCAAATTTTTGGGACTTGCAATATTTTATATTACTATAGTTATGTTCGACATACGTCGTGTCATCTTATTCTTCGTTTGGCTATTTTTATAATCACTTATAAGCATTTTTGTTCTGCTATTTAACTTGGATTTTTACACATGGCACTTCTCGAAAAAAATAAACCTTTTCGTACACTTTTTTGCTAATTTATCTTTTGCAAAATTCCATGATATAAATATACGTACACCTCAGCTGTATGACTACATCTCATTACTTTAATTATAGCATTTTACTTTTAAATTAATTTTTTTATTTATTATTTACAAAACAAAAGATTACGTGAGTAAGTAAATAATAAAAGAATACTTTTTTGAAAAAAAACTTCTGTGCCGTATAAGCAAAACTTTAAATTAACGAAATAAAAAGGGCGGTATGAAATTCGTCCTAGTCAAAGGATGAAAATAAAAATACCATGGAATTAGTGTTAAGTGATAAGCCCCGTTTTTAAATAGTGTCGCATTCGGGGTAGGTCATTAGCGCGGCTTTTTTAATTAATGCCGAATTTCTACTGAGCTCGAAATTGCATTTTTTTTCGGTCGCGATTTACTCGGGCCACGGACTGTCAGTTTCACTGAAACGATTGAAGTATTAAAAAAAAAAAGTATACCGACATTTTTCTCGTACGAAATAAGTAGATCCATAAAAATTACATAATTAATGTGCGCACTTGTTTCATATTTATACCAAATATAAAATATTATTTTTATTTCAAGTATCAAATATTATTGAAATTTTAAGCAACATATTTAATACATCTAAGCAAGTAGTCTTTCCCTGTTGATAATAAATTATTTGATCTTCTAAGAAAATCTCTCTGTCTTGCCACAGTGTCACCTAAAATTTTGTACCAGCACTTCTTATTTTAATACATGTCAGTGCTTATACCTTTCAAGACTGTCATGGGTGCAAACAAATTTGGGTATCGCGAAGAAAACTACTGATCTGGCTCTGCAGCTCGTTAAGCTCCTTCTGCTACATTTAACTGTTCAGACTCTATTTCTATAAGAAATAAATATTAAGGATGAGAAATCTAAGCAGCATTTAAAAGAGACAGTGTATAAAAGCACTTGAAACCATACATTTGTATCTATAGTATCGTATGTCTATGTATAATATCCTATGGCAAATGATACGGAGTAGGTAAATGAGATACGGGATGCTACCAGTTACTTCTCGGAGTTACATCTTGCTAAACAGGAACACTTTACACTGGCAAATGTAACAACTACTGTTACTTTCCTTCAAAATTCAGCAGATTGCAAATCTCAGTAAATTAAGTTGACGCTTTGTATACAGTGGGTTTCAGTGTATAGGTTAAGTCTTTACGGGCCCATTTCACCAAATTTCTACGAGCATTCTTGAAGGCTTTAAGAGAACGTGCTCTTTTTATTTGGAATTCTTAAGAGAACAAGCGCCTATATTGTGCATCTTGGACGATTTCGGGTACACCTATATATATTCTGTCATTTTCTTTTACTTGCATTTGTGCAAAATGACGAATGGTCTTGGCCTTTAGTACTGAAGGAGCTTTTTGTAAAGAATGAACCTTTTGTATCTGGCAGAGTTCGTTTGTTGTAAAATATCGAATGAACTCTCAGCCGAGTATAGTGAAAAATCGTGTACACTTCGCAGGAACAATAATAAAACAGAAAATGTATACAAATTTGTATGGGGTGTTCCGTAAGAGTTGTATCTCAGTAAAGAGCTAATCTGAGACACGGCTGCTCTAGTGGGTCGAGGATTCAAGTCCCGGTCAGGTCAACACCCTTCACACAGAGGTAGTGTAAAGAGTCCCCATATAAATCACACAATTGATATATATGGGTATATAAAAAGTACAAAAAAAGCATTTCTATTATAATTTCATTTAAGGTTTCTTATAGGTTATCATGAAAAAGGAGTTGTTTTAGATCACTTAGTCGTATTTTGTGCTCTAGTAACAAAGTGGACTTTTCCTTCCTCAGGACCCGAAGTTTATTCATATCTACCCCACAACGCCATGTATGTCTGGGCAAAAACAGCACTTTTTGCTTTTAGTGAAAAAAGTTATGTCTGCCGCAGGGGCACAACCATTGGGCCCTAAATTCGTACTACTTGTATAGGAGCTAGGAGATAGTTATAACTGAAAAAAAAGAAAGAAAAAAAACAGTGTAACTCATCATTTGTTCGTTATTTAAATATTGAAAAAGTACTTACCTGTTGTTAGCCTAACTATTCCTGCATTATACCATCAAGAAAAAGTAGGTTTTGAGATATAAAACTTGCTTCAAGAAATAATTACAACCAACCCCGTAACATAGATTAAATACTCAACATAAATGTTATAAAATAATGTTGCTAAACGAGATTTTTTTTATAGAAAACTACTAAGACTTAGTACGGCATGAATTTGTATACAAAATTAAGATTTTTTACGTAATGTGTGTTATTTACGTGACGTCCTAAATTTTACATAGTCAATTTTTTTTTTTTTTTATCACTAATTAAAAATAAATAAACATATTGTTGTTGCGTTGTCTTGTAAAATATTTTAATGTTATGAGCTCACGTAGCATGATTTTAAAATTTAATTAAGCTTAAAATATAGATCATCAAGCTTTTATACATGTAACAACTGTAACCTAGTTCTTCTATTTTATGGCTTATATATTTATTATCGAATGTTTGTGACATAATAACATAACTGGGTAATTATGTGCTTGCTTTGAACGAATGCGCATTAATAACAAATGATAATATTTTCAAAAGAATAGAGTAAGAATTTTTTAGTTTTGCACAAATTTAGCCCCCTGCCTTTAGTGCGAACTATCTGATCACTTTTTATAGAAAAAAATTTTCATTTCCAGTCCTGGTGTGCTTTATTGGTTTTCCGCGTGACTCTGACTTCTTTTTTTTATCCCGTACTATACTAATGCAGCTACTACCACTAGCCGTGTGACAGAACGCCCCTGCCGGATAATGAATGCGGCGATGCACGACACTGATTAACTACTTTTGCTACTTTACAACTTTGACTGCTGCTCTGCTATTGCTATGTTGTTGTTGGTGCTGCTGCTAGAGAAAATTGTATTAATTAAATGCTATCGTAGTGCCGTTTGAATTCCACGTGCAGGGTAACGTTGTCATCTCGGTTGTCAAATAATACAATCATGTTTTACAATGTATATGTATTTCTTTCTGCTCCCCCTTATAAGAGTTACGCTATATAGCCGAATGACCAAGTAAAAGTGTTCCACCTGGAAATCCCAGAACATTGAACTCTATAATCTGGTAATTTTAGAGCATTTCACCGTAACCGTATTAGATGTCAAATTTTTTTTTCAAATAAAATCTTTGGGTATATTTTTTAAAAATTTAAATTTTTCATACTTGGTATAAGGAAGCAGTTGCTGATCTCAAAAAAATGCAGAGTTTTCTTGCGTTACACAGTCTCATGTGTAATATGATCATGATGGTCTAATCCAGAGTAATAAAGTGGAAAAAGCAAAGCAATTTATTTGTACACCTGTAACAGTAAAAAATCCATATTTGACGTCATAGTTTTGAGCGAGGTTTTGAGTATAAGAGTAAAATGAATATCCAAGAAATGACAACTACCTTATCAACAAATGAAAACAAATCATGCGGCTTACGATGAATTAATTTTTTTCTCTTACAAAATAGACAATGACTCGTCTCAGATCATCACTTCAACACCATTTTATGGGCTGGTATTAAAATTTTTTAAAACCGTTTCGTTGTTTTTTTTTTTTTCGAAGCCATGGAGCCGACAGTGACAGTTTCGACGTGTAAGGAAAATGTAATCGAGTGTTACCGAAACTGCAGAACAAAAATCCAAAGCCTAGTGAACAGAGTCAGTTTTATTACAAAATAATCCAAAAAATACGTACGCTTGTCTGCTATTTTAGAAATAACGTACGTCTTTCGACAACAGAGAAATATGTATAACACATGCTTGGATAAGCTCATTATCACTGATGGAATCAAGAAACCAAAAACTCCAACAATTTTGCGCGCTCTCCAGCGAATTTTTCGCCGCTATTTCTCTCAAAACCAGATTATTAAAATTAATCTCTGCCAGAGAGAGAGAGAGAGAGAGAGAGAGAGAGAGAGAGAGAGAGAGAAAGCTTGGGGGGGGAGCTTTTTTTCTTCTTCCCCGAGTTTTTTTTCCCCTGAAGCTCATTTACAAGGTTTTAAATTGCACTCTCCCTCGTTGAAAAAAGAAACGCATGTACCGTGGTATAGGGTATGGTATTTAAACACGCGTGGCTCTCCCACACAAAAGCCGTCACTTTTCCGGCTCGGCTGTTATGGCCGCGTTTAAGCCCACAGGGTGGGTGAGGCAGACCCGCGTACCCGCTATTATATACCTCTATGTATATGTTCTATGAACTCGCATGCAAATTGAGGGACAAAGGAAGACTTCCAGTGCGATTTGAAAGTTATACATCACACCGAGAGGGTGCGACTGGGCGAGGGGATGCACATATAGGGAGAGAGAAAGAGAAGAGCTTCCACGCGAAATCCATCCTACTAATTGTTCGTGCGGGGCTCTCTTGGTCAAGCGACATTGCCGGCGCGCCTGAGTGTGGCTCGGTGTACGTGTATGCATAAGTTATGTAATGTATGTGGCGGGCGCGGGATACGTAGACGCGTGTCCTAAAGCGGAACTACATGAGCGGGAGTAGGAAGGAACAACGATAACAACGATAATTCGACCCAGCCACCAAACTTCCGGCTGGTATGCGTGGATTCGCGCGAGCTGTCGTGTATGCACGCTTGTATGCAAATGGGGTGGGGGAAAAACGACTTGTTACCTCCCCCTCTCCGATGTCTTAGACATCTTATATACCAAAGAGATGCGTAGTCTCGGGATGACTGCTGCGAGCAAGGTGTCTGCGTGTAGATGTACAGCACAATTGTGAAAGAGAAGGGTTGAATCATATCCATATACATACATAGGAACTCGAAAAGTCAGTGTTGGTCTGTTTATTCGCTATGTTCAGCTGAAGAATGTGGGGTTGTACGAAAAGACAGAATGACACCAACGTTTGGAGAGTATTGTGCATCATAGTGGTGATTATTTTGCTTTTAACACAGGCAGTGCAGGGTATGTCTGAGTTTAAATCAATTTTTTTTCATTAGGGCGAGTCAGCTGATGTTTTCAAAATGTCCATCTCTTTAATATTCCACGAAGTACCTTACTTTCACCGGTAAAATTTTTGCTTGCTTATCAGGATTGTCAAAAAATATACTACTCTTTACAACAACCTATGCCGAACCCGAAATTTTTAGCAAACTTTATCTGACGTTTTTGATAGATGATCCAATCTGAAATTTTGGTGTAAAAGATATTTTGTAGCTCAAACAGCGAATCATTAAAATTTCATTTAGTTCTGACGACAATCGTTGCACACATGAAATCAAGTTTTATTGTACAAGTGACAGCTCAGACTATAAATAACCAGTTTGATACACGATAAGGGATAAAATATTGTTTGTTACCGAAATTTCTGTCATGGAAACTTTTTTCACTCATCAGGGTATAAGTGTCTAAAAATGATGCCATTTAATTTATCTACTTATGGCTTGCATTAAAAGTTTTCTGACAGTCTACTCATGTAATAAGTTGGGACCCAGGACCACAAGTCCTTGTCTACGCTACATATGCTAATATAACAGATAATAAAGTTATTAGTGATTTTTACTTAATCCAATCATTTTTATTGGTTGGAAAAACTTATGGTGAAATTTTGTAATATTTATTAGCATGAATCTTTATTTTGTGGTTTGAGATTTATTCACCAAATAGCATTTTTTTTTGTTTTTTTTTCTTCATGGCCATGCTTAACAGAGAGCCTGAGGCAAAAAATGTCGTCTCGCCTCTCACGCAAAAGCGAACCTAACGAGTAATAAAAAAACAAAATCATCGCAATGAAAAAAAAACTTTCCAAGCTAATCGACAGCTAAAAAGAAACAGACGTCTTCGAGCTTTCGTCTGTAATGAGCCTTCGAGCTTTTGTTACCCCTCATTCCCTGAATCCTCAGAGAGAATATTATCAGTAACATGCGTCTCTGATGGCGTTCCTTAGCCATTGATGCGGCTCACTATGGCTTTCAATCAAAATCAATGAGACCACTGCTGGAGGAAATACTTCAAGATAATATTAATTAGTTCGTTCCCCTTAACAGTTACTGCCTCAGTAGTTGCCGCTGTTGATAATGAGAATCATTAAGTGGAAAAAAATTTTGCAGCAATTCTTATCATTTTAAATACAACAACGATAATCTTAAACTGGAAGTTTGTGACGAATAATAATGATAATAATAAGTTTATTTTACTATCTTATTTTAATCTTTTGGTGTATAACAGAAACTTTTATAAAAAAAATTTTGTTTAAAAAAGCGAACAAATCATACTTTACGTCTTCAGTTGCCACTCCACCAATCCTTATTAAAATGTAATCCGTAGTTTTATTGAAACTTGTATTTTACTGCAGTTTTCCGTCAGCGCTCACGTTAAACAACTGAAAATATAAACTTCACAACTTTGCTTTTACGCATTTCATCAAAATCTGGACCTCGATCTGGACCCTAATGGGAGAGTCGAAAGCACTACCTTAAGTATAGTCGATAATCACCAGACATCAGAGAGGTTAGGAGAAGAAGTCAGTAAAAAGCGAGTACTTTGTTAGCGTTTTATTTTCATTGTCTTTGAAATGTGCCATAAAGTGCAGCAAAATTTTACTCACTTAACCATGAGTCAACAGTTGACATCAATGCATATACTTTTTTTTATCTCAGCACATTGTTACTTTCTTTGTCCGTCATTTCAAGTAGCACCACCTGCATAAACAAAAAACAAAGGCACTCGATAACAAGTGGACTAACGCAACCTTACGGACTTGGAAAAGGTTTAATTTGTTGAATATTGATACGTCCTAAACGTTTAAGATAGAGTGTGTAACACATACGTTTTTCAATATTCCAAATTCATGTGAAACATAAACTAACTATTTACATTTTAAAGTAAAAATAACAATTTCTATGAGAAATTAATGTTTGTGTTGTACACTAGTGTTACTTTTTCCCTCGCTTTTTCCCGTACAGGTGACAGTGTTCATATCACTGCCCGAAACGAATATAATAGATTACCGCTTGCAGTATCTGTCTGTCCCAAACATTCTTCTCCCAAAGGTTGTTCTTCTCATGCAATAATATGAAAGAGGGATCAAGTACTGGAAACGAAACAGTATTGAAATACATTCGTATCTTTTTCTCTTTTATTTTTGCCAAGAGAGACAGAATTGTATGGCCTTAATATTATTCTAGACATTTAGGTACTATTTTATGAGTCGAGTCATGAGTGATGTCTTCATACTACCGATTGCTGTACCAAGTGCGCTCTGCAGAATAATCCTGTACTGAAATAAAATCATAATCGTACAGCGTAATTTTGCAAGGACAAGTCACCATTTTTATAAAATCAACCGGAAATTTTTTCAATAGTTTATATTTTTTAATAAATAATGTGCGTGAATAGTAAAGTAAATTCCATGTAACAATTTAATAGTCACTATGGTTATGTGATTATTAAAATTGATGATAACACTTGTTGTGATCTTGCTCTCATCCCACTTGCTACTGATGCCAATTTTATGTTAGAATTTTTCTTTTACATTCATACGCCCTTTCCATGACCATCCTACCTTTTTATTTGTCCATATGACAATCAGAATAATTTTTTGTTCTCACTGTAATTGTTCGTCAAAGTCGAAGTGCACGCACGCGCTTCCAACTTTTCGCTCGAAAAGAATAAGTCTTTCGTTTTTAATATGCTCCGCCTGTATTGCCGTTGCATTGCAATTTGAACCCCGAGGGCTATGCCGCGGGAATACTAATGCTGGTCTTAATTTTATGCTAAGCGAGCTTTTATTTTTATGCGAGTCACGTTCTGCTCATTGATGATCGTGTCATCGCTATTGCATATCTTACTACATCCCAAAACGAAAAGATAAGTTTAAAAAAGGGTAATAGATGATGATGATGGTCATAAGAATCTTAATTGATGCGAGTTTATGGTTCGCACCCATGTTATCCAATCCGTGTCTTGACTTTATCGAACAAAATTACATTCTCATTTTCCATGCGCACCTCGTATCACGTATAATTGTCTGTGACTAATATTTTTTTTTTCTCTGTTGCAGGTGAGTTGAATGAAAACAAAGGCTTAAGCAGCTCAAACATATTTCAAAACGCTCTTCTTACGTAAGTTCTATAGCATGCAAATTTACCGCTGGTTATCCACTTTCTGTAGAAACTTATAGTTGCATCGATGTACTGTAAGAACAAGAGATTGAAGATAACAAGAATATTTTGCTCGAAACAAGCTTAGCTTGGTGAAAAAGTTTCCTCACGCAATAACAAGAATTTTATAATTTATTTAGATGATTGTGTTGCAAACTTTTCTAGGGAGTTCAAGGTACTATCGTTATGTGAAAAAAACTCGTGAAACAATTTGTTTTTCAAATGTATTTTTGCTCGCAGAGCACAATTTTATTCGTGGCCATATTATCATAACAGTAAAACTTTAATTTCTTTCGATAAATTTTGTAAACATAAAGAAATTATTATTAATTTGTCAACAAACAAAATATGTATTCATATTCTTTGGCGCATTGTCAACAAAGAAGGGTCAATGTCACTATATTGTTAATACCATAGTTTTCTTAGTAAAAAATTCGTGAAACTTTAGAAAAAAACTAAACATAAGGCATAAAGGGGATGTAAATTACCTATTATTCAGTCGTATAGTCTAAATTTATGAATAAAAACAAAAAAAAACACATGTGCAAGTATTAAGAGAAAAATTAAATAAAGAAAAATAATTACCACAACATCGATGTCAAAATTATCTGACTGCTCAAAAACTCTAAAATAGAAATGCACGTTACGAGGATTATTTCAGTGAGACAAGGCAAGAAAAAGAGGCATATATAACACTATAAAATCTCAGTAAACAATGCAATTTTTGAATGGTTTTTGCTCAGAGAAAAATAGCGGTAAATGATCATTATTTTTTTTTGTTATCGTACCAAGACTATTTCGGTCCCAGTGAGCCATTTAGAGACCAATCATACATTCTATGGTGGTTATAATTAAGCAGTTATTTTAACCCAATAACTCCCTACCCTCACACAAATCCCTGCACATTTGCTTAGGGTGACCCGGAGATGACTCACGGGTGACCGTGTGGTGTAGGAAAATCTTGCCCATGAGGGAAAACCTTCACCAGAAACAGCCGCAAGCCGTAAGGTGACTAAGACCGGCACCTTAACACCAACTGACGAGCCAACTGAGCTACGACTGGCTCTATGTATATTTAAATTTAAAATATTACGAGAAAAACGATAAAATCGTAAATTCAAATAACCTTCTGAATATGTTTCAAGAATTGTTTATCAGTTGAAGTGGTGAAATTATTTTGCTCTAATTTTTTTCTAAAAAAACTTTGCCGAACTTGAATATTCTCAAATTAATGTTGCAAAATTATACACTGTAACAGAATAATATTCTTTATAAGCTGTAATAATAATTATAGCACATTTAAGCTTGGCAAAGGATCTTAATCGATTTTTAAACGAAAATTAGAAAAAAAAAGTTTTTTGAAAGTAATTTTAATTTAGGATCGCGTTTTATCCAGCTACGTGATAAAATGACGGACGGGTCCAAAAATATTAGATATACTGCATAAGAATGTAAATATTTACAAGAGTAATGGTGTTTCGTTCCCTCCATGTAAGTATTATTTCATAATTTTTGGTTGATATTTTGGGGGGTTGAACTTCCAGATAAAAAACACAACACGTTTTTTATATATTGAGACGTTTCGTCGACTGATCTCTTCGAGCTTCATTAACATTCATTAGTAAGTTAACCCAAAAAATTTGTGTTCTTGGTTTTTGGGTTAATTCATGAATAAATTTGTTAATAAAGCCTGAAGAGATCAACGCTCCAGCGATGAAACTTTGCTGTACAAAAAACGTGTTGTGTTTTTTAATTTGAAGTTTGTCCCAAAAGATCTAATAAAAATTATCAAATAATTATATATGAGTAGCAAAAAAACCTGTGTAAAAAAGTAATAAACAATTGTTCATGAGAAGAAGAGAGGTAGAGCGTGTGTATTATAAGGTTAATGCAAATGACCTACATGCTGCTTTTTTTGAATTGTGGCAGAGGGGTCTTATTGCCACCTTAATGACTGCGTCTAATATTAATAATAATAATAAGATATTAAATAGGGAAATCACGAAGCAAATACAAAATACAAAATACAAAACGCGAGAAAGATAACACTATGATGCGAAAGCACAGGACAAACTTCTAAATTTAAGGGCAATAATTTAACAGCTAAAATATGAAACTACTTTACGATGAATAAAAGTAAATTAATTGTGAAAGCATTTGCGTTAATTGATGAAGTATAGGATGGGTTAGGTCGAACTAAATAAAGAAACACTATTTATGAGCCACTGATGAAGATATAATTTGTGGCTTAAAAGAGGAGACTCTTGCGAGAAAACCCCCTAAGAGGAACGACCGATACGAAATTGAATAGAAAGAGAAATAACAACCTAGTTTGAAGTGGTATGCAGATGTGGAGGTGTAAAGGTGTAAGAGTGTGAGTGTAACTGCGCGTCACACTGTTCCCCTTCTTGTCTTAGTACCACGGTTCCGCAAGTGCGGATTTTCGCCGTGGATTCTCTAGATTTAGACGAACAAAGACGAATTGATGCAAAAACCCGTTGATGCGTCGCGGCACAACGAAAAAACTTCTTAAAAACTCGAATAAGCAGCATTATCCAAGGCAAGCTACGTACACGATTTCTCAGAAAAACAACTGGAGACAGCTCTGTACAAAGGCACTGATGTACATGACTTCAGTGTCACTCAACTCGTCGGAGGGGCTCGCAAATATCTGGCCGTCTAGTAAACACTTTTCAATTCTCGATTGCACTAAAGTTTTATACAAAGCTTTTGTCTCAGCGACGATACACTAGAGCGTTTTGAATACTGCAGTATATTTTAAATATGACCTTTTCCAAGACATGAAATGGCATTTTTTGTACAACCTTCCATAAATAAATGATGAATAACAGTTATTTCAAGTAAAATACGACTAGCTTGGTGACTTTAGATAACACTCAGTATGGCGTCGGTTTAAATACTTTAGGTTACTATTTTTTTCAAACTTTTCAAAAAAAAATTTCAAGGTGTTGGATTGAAAATGTGAGAAAATGACGTCATTCCAACACTAGTATGGTGGATGTACTCGGATGTACGTATCAAGTTAGTGGATTATCCGTTTTCTCTACATGATTCTTGTTGTATTTATTGGTATTTTTATTATTATTATTATTATTATTATTGTTATTATTATTATTACTGTTATTATTTTTTATATTTTATTTTTTATTTTTTTCACAACCTTTTCGATATGCATATCGAAAAAATAGTACCCGTAGAATGTGATAAGATGCATGACTTGAAAAGTTTTTCAAAAACTTTCCTTGGAAATTTTAGGGACCTCTACTACTATGAGACTTAGTGTGACAGTTTCTTATAGGGATCTCAAGAAACATCACCACTAGAAATTATGACTTATAACTTGAAACATTGGATGAACAACAAAAAAGGATTCGTTGACAGTTAAATCATCGTCAATTATTTTTAATAAACGTACATTTGATGTCACAACCACATTTTTTTGTAACCGACATCACTAACACTTGATTCATCAACTGTTGACGATTGAGTACTATATTCACAGTTAACGATCGTGGCTTAAATACAAGGACTGTTTTCTATCAATAATTCTCAAGAAACTGTTGTGAATACATCGTGAAAATGTCAAAATAGAGTTAAATGTTAAATGATAAACAAAGAGTGGATATTGAATAACTAAAACTGTCAATGTATAATGAATTATATATTACCCTGCATCGATTTCTTGCAGTATACGCATACGTATGTGTCCTGTACAAAAAAAATTTCGAGCACTTCAGGGAATACCATAAGTTCCTCAGCTATACAGCACCGGTGTGCCAACGGAAGACAAAAACGAACAGATGTAGTGGCAATAACAAAAATAGCAACAGCAGCAGCAATAGAGTTTTAATGCAGGTTCGACAGGTCATCACGGCCCAGTAATTGTCCGGAGACCTCATCTTTGTTTCGTTTCGCGCGCCGCTGTACGCACTACCGTAGGGCGTGTCAGCACTTTCTTTTTCCCTTCAATCTCGAACGCATGCCCAGGCTCTATTATTCTTTCCCCTACTTTCGTTATTGTTCTTATTACCAAGGCTTATTGTTCTTCGTCGCCGTCGTGGCTCATCCGCTTGGTCGATATACGTAATTAAAATACCTATATACCATGTAAGTGCTCTCTCAACTGGTCGTCGTTAACAGGATGTTACGCCGCTTGACTGACTCGTCGGTCTTCCTCTATCTGTCCTGCTCTCTTATGCTTTTAACCTTATATACGTAAGTCTCCACTTTCCGGATTTTTCTACACACATCCTCTGCTGCAAGTTTCATCCGCTATTCGAGCTTACCGAGGCTTAGACCATGGGGCACCTTTGTTTCTCCTTCGTAGGGTCTGTAAGTAGTGCAACGCGTGTACGTATACATATCCACACGAATGCAAACCCGTATGAATTCTCAATGCCGTCGCTCCTTTTATTTGGCCTGCATGTGACTGGCTCTTGATCCACAAACAGCATGTATGCAGCTGCACGGTAACCCACGGTAACCTTACAACGAGCCTTACAATACCTCGATTACACATGTACACAATACGTGTGTTTTTTTCAAATGAGCGTGATCAGCAGTGCTTTAAAGAAATGTGGAGCTTTTTTCACTTTTCTTTCACCCTTTCTTTATTATTTTGGGAGAATAAGCTCACGAAATTCCTCGTCTTTCTCGGTCTTTGTTAGCGTTTCAAATATTTATGGCTTTCGCAGTGACCAGTATCCCATGAGCCTTAAGAATGGCATAAAGTTGTCAGACTTATTTTCACCCTTCCTTCGTCTTCATTAAAAAGATAAATAAAGGGGAAAATCAGAATTTAATCTCCAAGCAATTAAATCTATAAATCGGTTGACATAATTCTGCTACTAAAATTGTAACATTATTACCAATTATGTAAAACTACATGGTGGTAGCCCCTGCACTGGTATTACCTTCCGGAGTGAAGCCACAACTCTGTAGTTACGACTTACAGTGTTTGTAAATGAGCAAGTGTTTGTTCTGAGCGCAAGCAAAAGTAAAACAGAAAGGTACGACTTTTTAGAGTTTTTATTTTCAATCAGGAAATTAACACGTGTTGTGTTGACAACGAATAGATTCGATTTGAACAAGCGACCGCGTTTTCTTTTTCAGATTACCATAATTTTGTTTTTGCTATCGCCATGACAACGCTGGTTTTTTCGAGGGTTTTTTGTCACGCGAGTGTCATACCGTGGCATACTGGAGGCGGGAAAAGTATTTCTTTCCCGCTTCGTATTGTATCTTTTTAATAGCTTGCGGCCTCGGACAATACCGAACCTCCTTACTCTAGACGCTAGCCTCTCAGTGACTACATCTATTTCTCACTATGACGAGACACTCTCTTATACAATTTTAAAACTTGATCATCGGTAACAAGGTTGATTGCAGAGAAAATAAATACCAATAATAGAGAAAATAAAAAAAAAATTTTTTTAATGCCAAAACATACAAAAAATAGTTATTTTAGCCACAAATATACAATATTGGTACCATAATGGCATTATTCATTTTTGCTAGCGTCACATTATTTTTCTTCATCTCTTCCGATCTCGACACTAATTGATCCATGATGTAAGAAGTATAAGGTCAGCTCACTTGATAACCCAGTTTCTGTTTTTCTGCGCATCCTCGACTTTTGCCATATTGCCGGGAGAAGCTCCCGGTGCACTTTTTTTATACTCTATATAGAGCTATGTAACTCACGAAAATCTGAAATAAAATACGCAGCTGCTGATAGAGTGCTGTACCTATATGTATACAAGCACTGCTGTAGATATATGTATATGCGGGAAAGCTATCAGCAGCTGCGTATTTTATTTCAGATTTTCGTGAGTTACATAGCTCTATATAGAGTATAAAAAAAGTGCACCGGAAGCTTCTCCCTGATGTAAATATGGTTCAGAAAAATGCACAGGCCTCATTGTCATCAAACATTCAAACACGGAGGAAAAATAGCCTCCGAGTCCTATGCTGCACGTGTATATGCGTTGACTCTTCCGTGCCATGTTGAATTTATTGCCCCCTCTAGTGGCCCATATTACATCCCAATAGCCACAAATATATGTGTGCGATATATGTGCACGCGTGCCCGTGTGTGTGTAAATATATATGTCTAATGATGCACGTGTAACTTTGCTACTGATTACGATTACGGTAAGAGAATTTTGATGTTAGTAGAGCTCCATCACTTCACTTCCCTGTGCATAAAGAATCTGCCTTCCAGTTGATTTTGCAGTAAAAAATACGAGCGGATTTTGATTTTTTTTTTTTTTTTTTTCTATTAACAGTGTACGTTTCTTTTTTCACCCAGTAAGTGTTCATTTTTTATTATCCTGAAGGTCCTGAGTCTTTGGTTATAAATAATAGGACGATTGAATTGTTCTATGTAAACCAGCAAATATTTTCAACATCAGATAATACATTTCAATGTTTAGTCGAGGAAATGTTTACTTGTGTTTCATCATGAACCAAAAGTGTAAATAGTACTTTCCAGGTCACACGAACGTGCTATAACAGAAACAATCGATCTTGACGAAAATAAAATTTTTACGATGAAACTTTGAGTAACCGGTGCCTGTCCATTGTTGTGTAATAAATACATCGTGAGTTATGAAGAATGCAAGTGAACGAAGTGAACCTGAGGATACTCGCCTAAGGGATGCTTTACTATTAAAAATGTTACGATTTTACGTCGTAAAAATTAAGAGACTTCAGTGTATAACTTAAGGACAAAAAATACGGTGATGGACGAAAAAATTTTCCTTTTTCAAAATTTAGTGTTCAACGCTCTACAAAAATTATGATACATTTTTTCACCTGAATGAGCGATGTATTCCAACAAACTGAAAATTTCTCGTGTGTTGCTATATTTTTAAAGTAAATGATATTCATTCTTACTTTTTTCTACATCTATCATTGCTGTAACTTGACGTATTGATACTAGAACGTTCCCAACTTCATTTCTTCAGATAAAAGTAAGAAATAACATCAATGTGAAGTAACCTAAATTATTCCAAATTTTCCATCTCACTCCGAAAAAATTCTAAAATTATCAGTCACATATTACAAGCAAGAGTTTCTTACAAAAAGCACAAAATATATAAGTAGCTATCGAAAAGGACACATACCTCTGGTAGGCTTTTATGCATAGATACACATAACGTTCCTACACATGCACCGATAATGCAGTTGCACAAACAACGGACTACATTTTTTCCTTATAGCCGGGGTATTGGGGATATCATGTACGTCAATACCTCGAGATTCCAGCTCTGTTGCTCGAGTGCTCACATCCGCTCGCAAGCTCGCTGTTCTGGCATCGCAACAATCGAGTTAGCTGGCGTGCATTAGCCAGATATGCTTAATGCCACGTGTAATGCCCCAATAGGCTAATCCCAATAGTTATGGGGATGACGTACGCGTAGGATGCTTGGACGTTGACGTTTGAGCATCGGTGTCGAGCCTATCGCTTCCGTTGTCATTTTCGTCCGCATGTGTGTGGGTAACTACCTGCACCAGAGAGACTTCGTCCGTCCTCGTAATAATGCCCACGTGCACAATGTATAATCGAATTAAGGCTCGCACACATGCATTAGTACATAGTTTCATCAGCGTTATGCTGGTTATCCTGATCAAGATGTAAAGCAAAGGATGCCAATCCATCAAACATCCAATAGCTGGATAGTCGAGGTGAAAGGATCCCTCCCGGAGCTGCAGGCTGTGCCCTTCGCTATGACAATACTGTAAGACATCCCCTCACCTGGATCGCTTATGTAGAGATGGAGAAACGGGTCGAAGGAAACAGGTATGGACGCAGGGAGGTGGCAGAGTTTCCTTTGGATCTGCATAATGGTCGAGGCTTTACGTTACTGGAAATCTGGTCGTATACGAGCATCCCGGTAATGAATAAGTAATTTCAACATATGCTGCATAAAATCTGGATATTTTTGGACTAAAAACGTTGTTTCTATTTTGATGGAGAAATACATTGGTTATCAATGGTGGCCACGATCAGATGGATTATCCGAGCTTAAAAAACATTTGGAAAGTGATTATTGATGAAAATTTCTGAAAATGCAATTGGCAAATAACAGCCATTGTAGACGTAACATACTTCCTCTTTTTTTTTTTTTTTTTTTTTTTTTTTGTAACTCGTGAAAAAGTATCTATTATATTGATAAGTCAAGAGTTTTGTTTGCCAAATAAAAATTGATATCTTGATGAGTTTGTATTTTCTACGGTACTTTCAAAATTACTATCACCATCTTTGTTCCCATGATCATCATGTCATTATATTTGTAAGAAGCAACACGAGAAAACGAATGAAAAACAGTGAACTCGCCCGAGACTACGAATTTTTAATTGCACGAACCTCTTAGCGTCCTGCAACACTCGCAACATCACACTTACTGTGCAGTGAAGAAGCCTCATTTGTGCTAAATGAACTGCGAAAACTTTTAATGCAACGGCGGCGACGACGACGACGACGACGATGATGACGTCGGCTGGCCCGCAAGAGTTGGGACAAATACGGTCTTGCACTCGGTCGTCCATTTGCACTACTCCAGCAGCACTTTTGCATGTTCTTGCATGTTTCTCGTGTAAGCACATCGTGGTTTCTTGAAATCTACTTATATCTTGTCGAGAAATGAAAAGAAATATTCATCTGGGGACTTTCATTCACGAAACATTCATAAACATCATCAAGAAGTAGTTAAGTTTTCTCTCTTCCCTTACTCTATGGAGATACATGAAAAAAAAAAAAGAAAAAAAAGAAATAAAATAATTTAAAAAAAAAATTAAAAAAAAGATGTAAAAGAGGACACACGAAGAAATATCGTATTCATGCAGCCACCGAGTGAAAAAGCGTCATCTCAGTGCAAGCAACGAGCCCTTCTTATATTCAATTCCACGAGGCGGCTCCCCTCCTATACCACTGCAGTCACTGCTGCCACTGCCATCCTCCCATCCTCTCCCGTTCTCCCCTTTTCTTTTCATTCTTCCCTTATTCATATATAAGCTGAATCGCCTACATGAATGAAGGAATTGCACGCACGCCAACTTGTTTCCGCATTCTTTCCCCTTTACCCTCTTACACGAGCGTAGGCGAATAGGGTGTCAATGTTTCAGGCCTCCCCTCCCACCATCCTATTGTTTAGCGACGATGAGCAACGAGCGAATGAAAGGGAAGATTCCACCCATATCTCCCCCTTCGATGACGAGGAGATGATCCATCCAGGCCTTTGACAACAGCTCCATACGTAGCTGTTCCTACTGTGGGCACACCTAAACTGCCAGAAAGTCTTTTAACTTGTCCCCCTCCCCCCTACCAAGCTTGTCATCAAATTCCTTTTTAATGTTGGGACGCAGTGTATGATTTATATAAAACTATATACGAGTAATCATATAATCACTGAGCTGAGTCCGCAGTCGGTTCACTGCTCGGTTCACTGTACTGTACAACGAGCTCATCGACCTGTGTTTCTAAATTACTTACTCAAGAACTACTAGAGCATCATGCATGTATGCATTTTTTCTCAAATAAGGTTTTGCTTTTGTCTTGGCAAACTTTTTATCCCTTACGATTTACCTCGACCACCTATAGTGTGCGTAAAGGTGCGCGTGGAAGAACTTTAGTCCAGAGCTCTTCTTCTTTGATTAAAAAAAATGTGCTTGTAAACTTAGGCTGGTAGCGAAGTTCTCTCCTTTACTCTGTCCCTCTTTCTTAAATGAAGTACAAATTAATGAAGTCGAAATCAGGAACTCTTACGAAACTCACGTTTTCTTACGTTTCATTTTTATATTTTTGTTTTTCCAAAACATAATGGAACATGACATGGATTCAAAACAAATTGTTTTTTCTGATTTTATTTTTTAAACAACGCAGCTATAATAATTAATTTTTTCTCATTAAAAAATAATAAATAAAATAAACGTTGAATTTCGAATATTTCGAAAAAAATGACGTTGTGGATAGTTTTATTTCATTTTTTCTTTAAAAATGAGACTCGATTTTTTAAATTAATTTATAACATAAAGAAGAAACTGTTATTGTTTTTCTTATTCTTTAATAACTACATAAAAATATACATTAGGAAGAAATTTAGTATCGGTACTTGACTTACGCTAACGCTATACTTGATGCTGCATGTCAATGTTTGACTTACGTGGATGGAAAAAACCTCGGGAGAAACCGGTACCCAATATCTCTTGTTTGACAATAAAATAATTTAAAAAAATTGGCTTTATTGCTTCGTGAGATATGATGGATCATCTACAAACACAAATCTACGAAAAAATACAATAACCACACGCGAATTCTCTTATTTCTGTCAAAGTAAGTTTTTTTACATAGGAAATTTCACAACCTTTCAAATTTTTTTTTTTTTTAGTATGCTATGTCAACTGTTAAAAGGAAAGAAATTAGCTTTTAAAAAAATAAGTTTCTAAAAAATTAATAAAATCGAAATAAAAAAGCAGTGATCTCAAAGTTTCTTTTTCGTTAATAGTAAAATCATGAAAAAAAAAAAAATTAAATTACGTTACATCGTAATCTGTAGCCAATGAAATGCTAAAAAATGACTGATTACGTATACACGCATTAGGTCACACGTCCATACACACGTACGCATATGCATAGAAGTTCTTACTAGAGTAATGTACTTTGACTAAAAAATTTAGCAAACACATTTGTAGCGTATTATCTGGGTATGTGATATTTCTCATCCAGTTCAATTAATTTTCTATATTCAAAAATGTACAGGAATTTACAACACTTTCGTTTTTCTTTGTGACCAAAATATTATTAGGAATCCGACTTTTCCTCAGTAAAAAATAGTTATTTTTTCTATAATTTTTCTGTATTATTTATGATTAAATCATGTAAGAAAACAAAGTTAAGTATTATGAGAAACAGTTTGGCTCTAATAAGCTTATATTTTCGCTTAATTTTGGAAAAACAGATTAAATATAATAACACATACCAGCAAGGTTTTGATGTTTTCATTTCATAAGAATATACCTGTATCTGAATTAATTTGGTGCGCTGAAACCGAATCCGCCGTCATAATTAGTCTATAAGGATTTTGATTGATCTTCACCTCAACATTTTTACGTGTGTTTTACGCCGTAACTCAAAATCTTTTCGCGTCTCTCACTGATTTTTTTATCTCTGAGTTACAGAAGTTCTAATGAAAGTACCTTTTCATATACTGACCTGTAAATTTCGCAAAAATGTTGCTCCTCCACTATTACGAAAACCAATACGTTCATTATTAACATGTAACTTATACAATGTTATGTAATGTCATACTTCTAAATGCAGTGATAAAAAAGTTATTATTGTTATGTAGAATTTTTTCTTTTGAATGGTAATTTAAATGGAACACAAGCAATTGCATGATGAAAAATAAATCACTTATTTATCTTGACATTTTAATTTACTTGTTACATTTCTAGTTTATATCTGCGCTTACTTACTTTATCTCGAAAGTCAAAAACATAAAAATAGCAAACGATGCAGAAACTCATTTTATTTCCAAAAGACAAAAAGAATTCCACGCCAAGAAAATAAATGGATAAAAAGAGAGCACCACGTTCTCGCTCTTGTCATTTAAATTTGACCCAGTAAACATCAGTTTGCGCGAGTTTGCGGCCTTGCATTGTGCTCGAGATACAATCTTACTTGGAATGTAACTATATGATTACGTCATAGCAACGAGAGCTCTGTCGACAGTAATTTTCAGTTGTGACCGAAGGTATTTACATTATGTTCGCGGAGAAGCCAACTATACATGGTGGAACGGATACCTTTTAAATACTGTTTTGTATACAATACGTATCTAGCATGATTTTTATATTATAATACATCTGCTGTGCAAAAAAAATTTTTTGTAATGGGTGTTTTTTCTAGCCCATTTGATTGTGTAAAAACTTGCACAGACAAATTATTTCTATATTCTACGAATTAAGAGACAAATTCAGAAGTTATATTTTGAGATCTATCTTACGAGCTGGAAGAGTATCAATTCGATCAAGAAATGAATATATTACATGGAGCAACGAAACACACGAACAAAAATGCTGAGTATCAAAGTGTCAAATGATCCGTCGTATTAAATGTTGCATTTTTTTCTTCTCATTCCTCGTCATGTAATCTACTTTTGTACAGCAAGACCGGAGGTGTAATCGGACACATTCTTTCTTCGTCCTACTCTCTGCAATGGCATGAGAAAAAAACGACGATCACCTCCACTTCTCACTCCCACGTAACCTCGTTCTAATGCCTTTGATCTGCTTGTTATGACTCTCACGAAAACATCCGATCGTGTAATGTGATATCTAATACAATTCACGGAGTGCATGCGTGACTTTGCCCAGAAGCATCGAATGGCACGTGAAAAGACCCAAGCAAAGACCCCTTTAACCTTGTCCACGTGCAGATACGTACACGTATACGTGATTCCAAAGGAATACTGTGTCTCGCCGGGGATGCCTGTGCTGCATTGGAGAGTGAAAAAAGGGACGCGTGCGTGTCGCGAATATCGCCTCGAAACACACGTGGCCTGCGAACTGCCAAACTGCCACGTGCTAATGTATAATGCGTCGAAGTGCGCGCAAATAAATCCCCAATGTGAGACCACGTGGAGGATGGCTAAGAGGGGGGAGGGCTGTATACGATATCGTATAGGGACAGAGATAGAGGGACGTGGTAGGGCTGTAAAAGTGACACTCGAAAAACTGCGCGCGTTCGCGTGCTCAGTGAGTTTGGTTTTTAAAAAATATCTCCCTCGAAACGGGAACAACTGCGGCTGGACGTTTTTTTTTTTCTTTTTTCAAATAAACTTTTTACGGGTAGTGATGTGAAATGCCGGTTCGTCGGATTAATACTCGGTGTGTTTTTTTGTAAGCTATGATTTAGCGAATGGGTATTTTGTCTTATGATTTCTCAAAATTCAGTTTGTCATTCTAATTCAATGTGTATTTGCCATTTCCCTCGTTTTCTTTATTTAACTGAACACGGAATAAAGGATGATTTTTTTCTCAAAATTGTTTTCTTAACAAAATTTTCAGAAATAGTATAAATAAATACTTAGTGTGTGTGACTGTTGTTGGTTTCATGAACAATCATTTACATCTTTTTTTATTGTTCTTTTTATCAGAAATAGGTACTCATCGATCGAATCTCGTATGTAAGCAAAGAAAAGTCTGTAAGAAGTTGAAATGTAACGAAGTATAATAGAGAAATACGATGATTTAAAAAAGTAAAATCGGACCTGTAAATGTTGAAGTAATCAAGTGAGCGATTGTCAAATAGTTTGGACTTTAGTTGTTGATGTAATACGTGGCATATTATTTGATTAAAAAGTTTTTTGTTGCTGTAGGAAAATATTTTCCCAATATTTGCGGATGTACGAAATTCAAAAATGTCTGACACGAAGGTCATTTACCGTATTTTATCTCACTTGTATCGTTGCCTAGAATCATTTTAGAATACTGGTTTCTCACTTTTTATGCTTTAGCGTCCCAAAGTTAGTGATTTAAGAGACCTTTCTCGAACTTCAAAAAGTTTAGTAAGTAGTTCAAAAAGTTAAGCGTAAGAATAGAAAAAGAATGTCCTTACGACTTTGTTGAAACTTCGGGTACATGGTTTTCATAAGGTTACTATTATTATTTGGTAAACATTTCAAAACGCCTACCCCTGCTACATTACTTGTGGGGCTGTAGTTTATTTAGGGAAGCATAAGAAATCCTCCGTCATTTAGTCTTACTAACAAATCAAAAAGGCCTCTGAGTATTTGTATAAAAAATAATAATTTCATTTAAACTATCTTCGTAAACGCGTGTATACAAGATTTCGAAGGTTACAAAAACACTGTTTGTTGTACAATACCAGTCATATTTGACACGCCACGTCATCTTGTTATTATTGTGACTGTAATGCTTTATTATCCAACTAGCACACCACACTGTCCAAAGCAATCCGAGGACATAAACATGTTTCTTAAATTATTTCGCCCTTTTGATCTTCATGAATGAGTAAAATTTTTGCACTCTTTACCAATTCTGTTCATTCTTCATCAAGATGCTATAATATGGATCAATAAATAAATAATGATAGTACAATAATCATTTGCGTAACAAGTGCGGAAAAGATGGTTTCGCGCACGAGCAGCGACAGACTATAGCTCGAGTGTCCAAGTCCAAAGTTGTTTGTAAGAAGTGTCAGTACTTGGATCGCACGAGAGTGTTGAAATCATCTCTCACAAGTTGCGTTTACGATTTCTCTTCCAACTGTATAAATACATGTTTTTCACACACCTAAAAAAAAAAATTGCTTTAGTGAGAACAAATGAGACTTGAGTAAAACTATACATCATGTATGGTTTCATTTTAAATACACTTTAATCAAAAAACCAGCTTTTTACTGGACTATTTCTTTTAATATGACAAGCAAATCATACAGTAGCACTCCAAATTATTTTCATGTTGGAAACTCATTATATTTCAACTATTTCTATAATCTAGTGAAATCGACTGCGGTGGCTCCGATTATACCTCAAAAATTATACTTAACTTAATGGACTGAGGGAAGTGGTTAATTCTCATTACCTATCTAGAAAAAGAGTAAAAATATATCAGCTGTAGTTAGAGTTTTACATGATTCGCGTCTTTATCTTAGCTTAGGGTAGTATTTTTGTAAATCAATTCATCCACAAGATATCTCAAATTTTAAATATAGGTTATTGTTTCTTCAGAATGTATCTGTTAAAATTTTGTTGATCCAGGATGCGTGTGTGAACAAAATTGTTGATGTTTTAAATTTTGAGGAATCAGAACGCTGTCTTATGGGATTTCGTCTGTTTCATATATTATTCAAACAAGTCAAGTACTAAAAGTTACCTGTAAGATCATGATGAAAATCGATAGAGCGTAAATTGGAAACATTAGAAATATTTTACAGCTCTAAAATCGATTGGTCACCTGTAAGGGCTGATAGTAATCGATATTGATTTGAAATTGATGCTTCGCAGCTCCTGTGTTGTAAGTACAGGTATACTGAGACGTGTAAAAGTAATTATAACTTTAAAAAATGTTTTATACTGATAAAAAATTATTCACATTTTTACGGTTTAGTAATTGAAAGTTTGCATTTTAACATTAATACAAAGATTATAAATCGTATAAAAAAGATATATGAATAGATATTTCTGCTTAAAATGTTTCTTTAAACAGTACTTATTGAATTTAAGGAGGCTTGAGCGATTTTGAATTAAATGCTGGCTAGGTCTGAAATTCAGAAATTATATAGATAAAGTTTGCTAGATTTTTTTAGGAAAACAAAATAGGTAGGTCAACACATTTATTTTCGAGAAAATCGTTTGTGAAAATTCGTCATTTTAACACGCAACCTTACGGAACCCGAAATTCAATAGACTACCGTACCGCAATAAAAAGCTGTGGGCCCACACATTAAATTGGTACATGTACTTGAAAGTATAAAGAATCTATTATTTAAAAAAAAGAATAGGATCAACACGTTAAATTTTGAGAAAATAGCGAGGAAAACATCGAACATGAGAATTGTTTTGTTCAGGTACTGTAAGTGCGCATGCGCTGTACATTCATAAACATACAAGCATGAAAATTTAAGTCTAACACAAGTATAGGTATATAATAGCAGATGAGAGCAAGAGAGTACAGTGTTGTCAGCTTTATCGTGTCAGAGCCGTCATCTTTACACAAGGTACCTCGGGAAAACTAATAAATTTTTTAATATCGATTTTTCCAATGACTTTTCCGCGTATAATTGCTATTTTGTTCACACATGTGTGTAATCAAAATGATTATAAAAAAAATATTACAAAAAATCATTTGTATGATAAGTACCCTACAGGGGCCCCCCAATAGATACGACACCAAACGCCCAAGCCTCCTTAATGAACTGAGTTATTTTAATCTTAATATAATTGCTGAGGTTTACTACATTGATGTGAATTTAATATTTTTTGTTTCTTATTAAAATTTGAGTTACAAAATTATGAAATTTTATTTTAATTATTATAACAAATGTTGTTAAAATTCAGAATTTTGTTAGAAAATATCTTTTAAATTTAGGAACTTTTTTAACACTTAAATTTTTTTATCTACGTAAATAAACAATTGTTAGCAAAATTTCATCTTCAGTTGAGGTACATTGATTTTAATAGATGATTTCATAAAATTTTATAAGCTTCTCTCAAAAATGTATAATATTCTATAATAAATTATTTTAAATAACTAAATCATGAAACTCAAGGTACAAGTGTCACTTGTAACGTACGATATGCAAGGCATATCATACTGACTCTCCCTAGTAACAGCGAGGCTACTTTATCAAGAAGGCATCGACAGGTGGGGAACAAGACAATATAAGACCCAGTGAGCCTCAAATCGAGACAGTCGGGCATTCGCGCATTCGGGAATTGATTCGCGCTCTCGGCCATCGGTAGTCGATCACTATCAAGAGGGTCGGGCGTTACTAAGGGACTCGAGCGTTACCGAATCAAGACGCTGAGCAATAACCACGGAAGGACACAACGAGCCTAGAACGGAACCATATGCGCGACTTTGCCTCATAAATGTGGTATTTCGAATAAAAGTGTTTAAGAAAATATATATACTGATCATTCTCGCGACGCACCTCTAATATTAATCTAATATTTCTGTAATTTAAGAATTTTTTTTTAACAGTGCAGATAATCTGCACTCATTTGACCCGAATCGGCTGTACTACATTAAGCTCGACATTAAGTGCAATCTGCACCATTACAGTCAAATTTTTTGCAGGTAGTTCTCAGTGACACAATGTTTTTGAAAAATTTAACACAAGATTATAATACTACCTTCGAGATATTTCTTAATTTGGTTCCCATCTAATCGTTTGAGAGCTGATTCTAAATTTTGATTGTATGTTTTACAATTTCTGTAATAAATGATTTTTGACTATATAGATGTTTATTTCTTTCTTCATAGGTTCAGTTTTGGCCGAATATCACGTTCTCTATTTGTAGACTGTATTTCTCTGCTCTTAACTTCACTGAATTTTTTCTACTACTTCATCATAATTACTTAATTACACCCTGTGCCAAGGTTCCCTTAAATATTTGCCTCATCGTCAGAGATAGTTTCTCCAAACTATCTTTTAAACGAATTTTTTTTTCCTTTCTTCTTTAAATTCTCTATGAATCTACGATTCTGCCTATTTTCCTTATATTTGTACGTTGTGATCCATCTATTTATTTTACCGTGATTAAACGTGAATAGTCAAATTTTCAATTATCCATTAATGCATTAATTTATTAATTTAAATCGCAACTCAGCGGATTCTAATGACGTTTTGTATGAACACTACTCATTTAAACGTATCGGCTTGTAGCTTGGATCAAACAACTTTCGGGTACCAGATCAAAAGAACCTGTCCAACAAAGAACAGCTTTAATGAGTATTTCTTGAAACTCTTTTTACACTTGCAAAATAAATCTGACTATCTAATAGCAACGTTAATTGATGTTTGAAAATTTTATGAGCTGCAGTCTATTACTGGAGGAAGTTCAAACCCAATCAGGTATACGTCAGTATAGTACATTCCACTGCATTGGGGATTGCAGTAATGATATAAAAAATTACAAAAGCTCATGTAACGATCGAGAAAGTGCTTCTCCCTTTTGCATATTCAAGGAAACGAGATTAAGAAAAACGATCAAGAAGTGTTTCGTTTTCATTAAGTTCTTCGAAACGAAAAAAATCGGGGCGAAGAGAAAAAAATTGTGGGGGAGAAAAAGTACGCAGGTACGTAAGAGCCGTGCTGGAGAATCTCGGAGATGCTGGGAGGGGCTTTTGATTGCCCCGGTATAATTAAAAACTTTTATATCAAAGAGCCAGAGTCGAGAGATCGAATTGCTTTCCATCTCGAGGCTCCACCATAGGAAAAGAAAGTCAAAAGTATTCACTTCCAGCCCACTAGGAGTAAGTGTGCAATACTTGGTAGTGTCATCGGACTGTTATGAAGGCCATGATAATTTTTTTTACGAATTATAATTCTGCTTCTGCCCTACATAGATGATTTTGCGTGAGTATACATCCAAAGTCAACGAATAAAGCGTTATGCATATAAGATTTAGAGAAAGTTAAATGTTCCTATCCCTTTTCGTTTCTAATAACTAGGTGTACTCTCGAGTACATCCTGTTAATCCTATCCATACGTAATTTCTCGCTTTCCTTCCACTTTCAATTGGTCCTACAATGGTATTCAATAATGATGTGTATATACATTCAACCTGCATTGATTTGAATGCTTCGATACACACAGTCAAATTAAGATAACGCTATTACTTTCATTTTTTTAGAATCCAAAAGTGCAAATATTAAGTTGTGTTGGAGATTACATTTTTTCTCGATCGTTAGACTTTATCATTCGCAAATGTACTGTACAACAAACAGATGCGAAACGCAAAGGAAGATCCAAAGTGCTATCAGGTTACAAGTGTTTGCTTCGCTGTGCAAGGCGATACCAACACGTTATATACATCATAAACACAGTAAAGCGACCAGCTGCATGTACTAAAGTAAACCTATACATTACACTACGGCATACGGTTGGTTGCTGCCTTTGAGATCGCTGCACAGCATAGTAAACACGCAAATCGCTGTATGCGTCGAAGTAGATAAACACATGAGAAACTTTGCTTCGGTTGAAATGGTTGCCACTTTTTTCCCGCAGCAGCATATAAAATAATATAAACATCAGAGAGTAAGTAAATGACTCAAATTCTGGCTTTGACTCTGGAGACAAAGAGTATCAAATTTACGACATTCTTTAATTTCGCTTCTTAGGAGATAATTATACTGTTTGGAGTTGCATTGTTCTGAAAAGGTAAGTACCCTGTATCCGGACAAAAGCGAGGACAAAAGTATTTTTCGGACCTACATCCAGACAGCAGCGGTGATTAAATAAATTTTTCATAATTTCAGAGTGAATATCAAATTAATGTAATAAAGTCGTTAAAAAAAATATTTTTTCTTGTAATTCAAGATTTTTTTGTATTTTGCTGCTGTCTACGGGATCTGTATTAAGACCATTTAGAAACGTTTAGAAATGCATTTTCCAGATATAGGGGTTTTAAGACCAAATCCTTATATAATTATTTTAAACAATAATTATACGATCACAAAGAACTTTTTTGGTTTTAAGTGATGAAAAAATAACTTTGTTATCTATACCTCAGTCTTTTTTTGCAAAAACAGCTGTTTTCTTTGTAAATTTATAAATCTGGGATTACCTAAAATCATGTGTCCGAGTATAGGGTACTTTATTTCAGTCCGAAATTCTAATATCATGCAAAAATATTATCCATAACTTTTGCGTTCAATAACATACTACTGATCGCATATTGGTCTTATATACCCCAGAGAGCCTTTATTAAATAAAATAACCAAGACATGTTTAAATACAAGCTTCTCTACAACGAATTCTAAGTGTCATCCTTTTGACTGTTATTTTTTATTGACCATTATTTGGAATTTCCATAAATTCTAAGGATCTGTGTACTCCAATTAGGTAAGAAAGGATTTCATAGGTTTTTTCAATTTATTGCAAATCATTTTTTAAAGTCATGTAATATTGTCATAAATTATTTGATTTCATATAAGTTCATCGAAAGTTATTTAAGAGTCATGCAAGTATTTTAAGGTCATACGATAACCATGAAGTCACGTGAAGTCTAATGACTATAATTATTTAAAGCCACTCAAAAAATTTTAAAAATCTATAAAAAGCTAGTACGATAAGTTGTAGTCAATTTAAGGTCACTTCAAGTCATTGAGAAATATTTAAGTTCCTTTGAAGCCCCTCGAAAATTTTATAGGTATCAAAAACCGAGTCAAAAACTCTAGTAAAGTATCGAAATTGCTTCGGAATATTTATCGAGGTACGCAGCTGCTCGAAAAAAAAATTTGTGTTAAGAGTGCTTTAAAATAAAAATAAAAACAGTTCACCAGTAATATCTTCAGTGTCAGAAAACTTGTAATCCTTGTTTAACTAATTCTTTTGAATTTCACTCTTTTTGAAAGGAGTGAAATTTTATTAGTTTTTTCATACGCAAGTCTCAAATTCATTGAACAAAAATTTACTTAACTCCGACTTGATAAGATTACATCGAAATTAGAATCTTTTTTTACTCTTGTTTTCAAGTCATGTATCCCTGTAAATCTTTACAATTGTTTTGTCCACTTTTTCTATCATGTTTATCTGGCAACGTTGTAAAGCAACTATGCCAGGAACTCGTGGTTATGCTTGTAGGACCAAAAAAATCAAGTAACTCTGGTGTAATGTGATTTTATTTACTTTATTTGAAAAATTTATTATTTTATTAAACAATGTGCTCTCTGATAACCAAAAATTTATTTCCACGCTTAACATTATCTGTAAAAAGTTTTAACTACAGTAATTGTTGTTGCTATCGGATAAAGACAATGGATGATACAAATAACGTCTACACGTAATAAATAGTGGTAAACTACGCTAAAAAACAAAGTACGAGAGGAAAAAAACCATGACATTGTAACGGTGCCCATATTACCATTACGTTGACGAAAAATGCGTTGGAACCTCAGTCAGCGACGACTGCAGTGTCAACACCGTGGAATTAACGGTGAGCACAATTACTCCCATGTTTTCTTAATTTTCACACGCCAACGAACGAGGTTGTTACGCTGTTTCATCCAACAAAACAGTACGCACATTTTCGAGAGTTATCACGGCAAAATTGTCGTTGGCATACAAGTTCACATTGCATGCGAACCAGCGCTGTGGGTCGTGGGTGCATTGCCATCTAAACGAGACGAAGCTTGGCGTCAACGTTGGATATGCTTTACATTTAGTTTGTGCACACCATGAGGCAGCGAGAACGAGTGGGAGACGAAATTCACAAGTACTTACTCTACTTATATCCCACGAGAGGGAACAAGCGGCTAAAACTCGACAAACGGCATTATACAGCGGAAACGATAATGATGGTGATGATGATGATAATAATAATAATAATGACGATGATCGTTGCAGTGCTCGAGCGTACCCGCTTGAGAATTGAATTCCAGACCCCCTCCATCCCCCTATACCTCCTCGGGTACCAATAAATGCTCTCTGCACCTACAGCCATATAGTGTAGAGGAGACGTGACTCGTGACCTCTCGATATATAATGCGCTACTACTGGCTACGATCGCGTAATCCTTCTGTAATCTACATAAATCAGTTTAATAATCCTGACGCCTCCAGCTGCTAGTGCTATATCTCCCCCTTCTCTCACCCCTTTTCCCTCTTATTCCCGGTACGTACTCCGATACCAAACTTTAACGCTAATGCGTCACTCAGGATTAACTCGACCGATAAATTACTTCGTATTCTTCGGATTCCCGACATCGAGAGTCCTGCACCGATTTCACCGAGCCCTCTCGAGCGCGAAACACTCGGGACGCCCATCGATTTTGGTCGATTATTACACTTTTTCGTCACCCTCTCCTCCATGAAAGTAGGGCGCTCACCGTCTATGTATACAGTGCGTTCACGGTGGTGCTCTGTGAATAAAAATTCGCTCGTTGTAACTATGACCGACACTTGCGAATTTTTTTGCCATCCAGTTGCGTTGAACCACATTTTTTCGAAATTTTCCTCGAATCTGTATTGACTGAAACTTTTCAGAGTATAATGTTATACTTTAAAAAAGAAACAATTATAGCTAACACTGTGATTAATATAAGCATTTATTTTCAATTATTTCCAATAATCGTAAATGAGTGCATATTTATAATGATAGTAACTTTAAAAGCTTATAAAATTAATTCCTGTTTCGATATTCAATCCCCTGAAATTGGGAAGTTGAAGAGCAAAAATGTCAAAAAATCATCACAGATACCGATATTCATTGAAAAGCGGTTGTCCTTCATAGTGTAATACGTTTTTATTTTTTACCCCATCACCCGTACCCACATGTACTTGGGCTCAAGGGTATGAAGATTTAAATTGGTCAGTTGCGACTTTGGTAAACAAATCACAAATGAATTAAAAGTTGAAGAGCAAAAAACATTATGCACTTACTAGGGTTTAATTACGTGAAGTGGAGGTGGATGCAGTAATAGCAGCGAAATGAAGAGGGAGAACGAGAGAGGAGGGAAATGGTTCATGGTCCAACTTACTTCGAAGCTTACATTATGCTGACAGTGCATCCAGCCCTGATGCTTACAATACTGTATATTTACTCGGTTAATGACAGCACGTGTGCTTCGCCCCTAAGTGCTTTTGGATTCTACTAAATCCTTTTGCCGATGACACGGAACTGGCGTTGTATGATGATTACTGTCAATCAACGTGAGATGGAGTTGATTAAATTATTTCTGTTAATTGATATAATACGATTTGTTAGAATTCAGATTCTTTATTTTGGTTAAAATAATTGTAAGTACTAGACAATATTAGCAGTGTAATCAACATCATTGTCTGGAAGCTTACTAAGGTCATTCCACCCAAACTGCGTAACTTTACGTTCTAGTCAATCAACCACATCTGTATACAACAGATTGGGAGGCACAGTTAACTGGAAATGAATATTGTTATCTTTAGTACGCGTTACTCTACAGTTAATAGACAACAGTTATGGTGGTCAGCAGTCAGACAGCGTATTTTTTTGCAGAAACGTATTTCCGTCTACTTTTATTACGTATTTTAATAAAAAAGATAACAATAGTATCAAGCATTGAGTACACAATTCTTTAACGTAGTATTTAGAATATGAATGAATTATGAACCAAAAAATTATAAAAACGTAACAACAAAATTTTTTACCAAACATCCAGCATGTTTGAGTTTTGTCTTGGATACTGTCTCTAACAAAGTAGCTGTGCTTGGCCGTGTTTTTTTGTTTACGGTCCAAATGCATCGTACATCATTGGATCATCCTGTTGATCGTCTTCAACATTTTCTCCTTAGCGTTTAAATCTTTGAGATCAGTCACTTTCATGATAATCTTCTTTTATTTAAGGTGTTATTGATAGAAACAAAAGAACTTTTAGATGGCCTGAAAAGTTCTAAAAGTTCTTGGAACTTGGAGTCATTTAGTATCACGCCATCATTCTCTGTTTGTACACTTACAAAGAAAAGACAACTTTTAAAAAACAATTAAAAATATTTAAAACAGTAGTAGATTTAATACCATTTAGCAGACTAGATACATGTGACTAGATCTGAACCAAATGCCCTTACATTGCTGTTCTGGTTCACAGATTTTATTCATGCTGACAGTATTTTTATTGTTGGAGTCATTGGAAAAAAAAGGTAAACAATCAAAGCCCCTATGCTACATGAGATATATGTTTAATTTCACGACTTTTAGGAACTCGATCTATAAAATACTTCTAAGTGAGTTTTCATCTTTAAGGTGGTCCATTGTAAAAGTTAAATATTTAAAAAGGCAGGTGAGCTTCCACAGTTCATTTTCTTCAAACAAACTAGAGCATAAAATGAGGCAGATGCATACGGTAAGAAAAATGCAATAGTGACCAACCATTTCAGCCTATAAAATACTTATGAGGACGTTATTCACTTTTAAACTGCTTGCGGCAAGGAGGCATACATGGAAACCCCAATAGGTACATACACATTGGGACTCGTTGCCTCGCTCGTTGCTATTGTATATCTCTATATAGACCAAACTTGACACTATAAGTTTCTTATCGCTGTTGAACCACTTGAATTCTACTGTTTTTTTTCTAAAGTGTTTGCGTACGACAAAAAACTGTCTTACGACATTTAATTATCGAATGTAGCCAGTTATAGAATTTTCGTCCTGAATTTACTGGCTTTGCCTCAATAAAATAATCGACCGTTTTTTTGAGCTTTTAAAAAATACATTTGAATTTATTAACATGGACCTAAAAGTTAAACTGACCACAAGTCAGAAAAATAGTATAAAAATTCTAAACACTAGATTTTGGACATCCACTTGACGTATAAAAATATTTTATCTCTCTCCTGGGTGAAATTACCCAAAAGTATTTACTGTTTTGATTGACATCTCTTTATTATACCCAAATTTTATATCCATATAGTAGCATGAATACCAATTAAGTTTATTTTGTTGGACGTAAATCAAATTGTACGATGAAAAAAAATTCCAAATATCAGATTCCTGGGAAAAACCTCCTAGCCATACCAATGTACAGGAAATTCCAAGTTACTAAGCCCCCAAGCATCTATAAATCGCGTTGTACTGCGATGCGTGATACACGTTTACATTTACGTTTCCAACTAAGGTTATCATTTTGGATGGTTTCTTGCGAACTTGGCATCGCCAACCGGAAAGAATTTCGAGACAGGGTATTGAATTTACCATGTAGTTTTGGTATTTGGTTACTAATATTCATACTCAGCACTAGGAAAAAATGCTTTGTATAAATCCGTACTTGGCACTTGGGTCATAACAACTTTGAAGCTTTTTGGAACTTGCTCCATGCCAATAGGTACATCGTTTTAATAGCAAACGTGAGACTGAAGCCACGTTACCTCTGCAGTCCATCACAAAGATAGTAACATAAGTGTGCGAGTGCGAGAAAGAGATAAGAGGGAACGCTGGCGATGGAAGAAATTCGTCCGTGACCTTCTTTGCTTCAGCATCAGAGAGAATAACAATAGGATTTCTTGCGTTATGTACCATACCTCTATATAGAGTTCGCATGTTCGGGAAACATGCCTGTCAGAGTGTGGACGTGTATGCGCCAAGCTCTCCACCTTGATACATATACACCCACACGCGGATCGTCACACATCACGCGTGCATTGTCTTCCGATATTGCGTTATCTTTCACCTGCGGCGCGCTGCGCTTGACAGCTATTCGTTACGCGACAGGAGAGAGAGAGAGAGAGAGAGAGAGCTGGGAAAGGATGGATTTGTTGGTGCTACCCTCCGTAGCTGCCCCCCGTTCGAGTGCGTATGCGTGTAAGGAGGCGGTGGGTGGCAAAGAGGAGTAAAAAAAATACCTACGGTTTTTTGCCTTCATCAAAACGTCAAGATGAAGTGCGGAAGAGCACGAGAACGAGTGCGTTGCGATTGCCTGTACTGGTGACTCGTGTCATCGTGCGTGGGGTACAATGCGGAGGACGTCCGATCTCGCGCTCGTCAATCGAGACGTGTTGTGGTCAAGGGTTTTTTATTGCATACGATCGAGAACCAGTGCTGCCCTCTTTCACCACCACCCTACCGAAGTTCCTATTGTGTTTCCCCACTGCTCGTTAATACGTCAGTTCTTCGGAGAGCGTGCTGTCACTCTTTGATCTCGCCGGGTTCTTTTTACCAAATTAAAAACGTCAGGTTACGTTTCGAAGAAAACAAAAGAAAATATGGCCAGGTGAGGCGTGGATGTTCCAACATTTTTCCTCACCCATTTGCTAACTGGCTCGTTTCTGCATTGCTACAGTGGGGAGTTACTCATCATTAGTACATCAGCTCTGAATGTCATCCCAGTCCAAAAAGAGAATCGCAAAAAAAGTTTAGTCAAACGTACCTATACGTTTAGTGCTTCATTGTCGTGTGTCGATGGGAGTATTAATAGCAAAACGGCGGCACAACCGCTCACACGTATCCCGAGGCATAAATTAATAGCGTTGAACGAAATACGGGCGCAGCAAAAGAGGAGGATATAGAACGCGCTATCACGTGCGCATCAGCCAGTGCAGTTGGTGTTCTCGCGGTGGTTTGGCACTACACGAATTAAACGATGCGTCGAGCTAGTGAAATTTAATTTTACAAGCTAACGAGGCCCCTCGTTGTCGTCGTCACACTCCATTTGTCCGTGCAAATTTGATGCTCCGCGGCGCACATATCATTGAAGTATGTGTGTACAATACGCACGCATGCTGACACACAACTGTGGCAACTGTATATTACTATTATTATCTATAACGCTTTCAGCTGTTCACGTGCAAATCAAATCATATAGGACTATTCTCGGGACTATCGTCGTGGGAATCGCACTCGCAAATCGAACCTCGTACGCTTTCTCGCACTCATGTGGACGAACTGGTGAAACTAAAGTGTCCACATTTTTAGCCTTTTAAGAAAGATGTACTAGAAGAAAAATAGTCCATGACAACTTATACGCCAGTAAAAATAACAAACAGGCATTGACAAGGAAAATAATTGTTTTGTGAATTTTTAAATTAAAAAATGAGGCCAAACATTTAGTCTCTAGTCTCTGATTAATTTAGTAGATTGTAGTCCAAGTTTCTAAATAGAAATAAAGTTTTAAAGTTTACTATGTAAAACAACATTTTTTTTGCATGCGATAGCTTCGATGAGCAGTAGAAATGTCTAATCACACATAACAGAATCGTAAAAACTATAACTATCACTCAGAAAAAAAGTGGATTAGACACTAGCCTTTTTGTATATATACTATAAAGATTATTCTTGTTCCTGTACAGTTTCTTACAGACTAGTTGCTAAAAGAGGAGTATTGACTTACCAAGTGTTGATGAAGGCAGTTAGCAAAAGTTTAGCATAATCGATAAAAAACTTAAAGCGTTCATATTATATGGCTGGAAGCTAATGGGCAGAAACTCTGGTGAAAGCTAGGGACAGCAACATGACAAGTTATAAGGTCGACAATGACTGACAGCATGATGAAGTTAATGTACCAGGCAAAGCCTTGTCCATGATGGATAATGGCTCCAAATCTCAAAAGCACTGATTATTTGAGCTGCACGCGAATTTCAAACCTAATAAACGAAAAAATGTTTCTTAGCTTACCTTACTTCTCGAGTGATCCACCTTGTAATCCACTTAACGAACTGATTTCTCTCCATAGGACTGTGCATGTATGTTTTTATGCCAAGTACTGTGAAATAATGCTAATTTGACATAATTATAAGATCAAAGCTGAAGTCACTTAACAATTTTAAACTGCACTGTTTGTATCCAATGTGTTAATTACTATTTTACGCGTTAAAAATACGTTGCAACAATATTCATGAGCAGCAATTGTGAAAAAACCAAGTTGATTTAAAATTTATTGTTTTACCAAGTCTATTGACGCGAAAGATTTGATATAGAAATATTTGATGACTACAGGGTACAAAATCTCTTGTCATTGATTAAACTGAGATAAAACATGCTTTGTGAGAGGGAACAATTTATGACTGACATGTTTGTCTCTTCACTGACTTCATGTGATAGCGGCTTTAGAAATACTATGTTAAACTAGTGAAAAATTTTACGAGTTATTGATTTGACTGTTTTCAAAAAGCTTCTACTTTCTTGTTTTAATGTAAGGCATTTTTTTACAAGCAGAACTTTTAATTACAAGCTTCAAATATGTTATTTATACACACTTGGATTTCCATTACTACCGAAAAACTTTTTTTCGGTGAGAATCAGAGATTCTTATTTTGATCACAAATAGTGAAAAAAAACGTATTAGAAAAATGAAAAATACTTTCTTAGCCTCTTTGTACTTCTTCAATTAACGTTGTATTAATGAAAATATTTTTTTTTGTTTCTGATAATGGTATTTTTAGTATACATTATTTATTTTAAAAAACTTCCGTCCACAATGTCAGCTGCAAGTGGGGTTCAATTGTTTCTCTTTTGCTTGGATTTGTAAACATTTTACAACAACATTGTTCATGAAAATATTTATTCATACTCATATTTTATCATTGTTTCCTTTTCTACTTAACCTATTTCATTTTATCATACACTGAATGTAGCATATCTAACTTCTTTAACTTTTTCTATTTTTATACATCTATGCTCTTCTCGTCTTCTTCTTCACTAAATTGTAATTGTAAAAATATTCATACTTTTGATTTTGACTTGTTAACGTTCGAAGCGTTTGAAGACACTAGAATAATTAAAGGTTAATTAAATTTGATCGACTCAAATTAAATCAGATTAAACTGAATTAATCAATACTAATCAGTCAAAATCTTTAATTTTATTTTACTAAATTTTACGAAAGGCAAGGAACTATTAAATGCTTGAGATATCACGTAATATTTGTTATTAAATGTTAAAGTAGAATGAAACACAGTATTTGTTATTTTTGTTTTGATAAACATAGAATGTAAAATATTCTTCTTTATTTTATACGCAAATATTCAAGTTAAACTGCCACAAAATTATTTTACTTTACATTTGGATTGTATCAAAAATATTTAAAGTATTAAAAATATTTCTAAGCCGTTTTTTACTTCTAACACTTTTTTAAGTACTCCACTTTTTCTTTTTGCCTTGCACACTTATTTTGGATCCTCCCGTGAACCTGGGATTTCTGTCCTATCTTTGCTCTTCTCGGCCTCTATTTCCAGCTTGTCCTCCTTACGCTTTCATTCTTCAGAGCCATCCTCCTCCACTCCATTCTCTGAAGAGCTGCTTGTACCTGCAGGGGTTTTTCGATGGACTCCTCCAGGGCCAGCTTCATTTTTTCAGCTCGTTCTCTAAGTCCTTCAGCTTGTTCACTGTTTCTCCTTCGTCCTCTCCTTTTTTTTTATAATTTACTCTTGTGCACCACGCTTTCATTTTCTCAAGTGTTTCTAACAGCCATGAATTGTTCCATCTTTGTCTCTTATTTTCGCCTTCAATACCTACCACCATATTTATTGTCAGTTTCGTGGTGTCGTACTCGTTGGCTGATGCCATTACAAGTACACGTCCGAGTGATTCTTTCGCATGATGAATATCCTTTTGCTCCTCTATCATATTTTCCCATACTCCTTTTAGCAAGATATTTTAAAATCTTTTTGATAATGGAGAAAAAGTATTAAAATACGTGGGCTACATAATGTAGAGAGGATTCGTGTTTGAGTTGGAAGCATGTTTCGATAACAAAGAACGAATGGTGTTCAGTAAAGAGAGAGAGAGAGAGAGAGAGAGAGAGAAAAGATGGAGGTAGAGCTTCAAAGATACAACATGAAAATGTTGCATGTGAGAAAAAAAGATCAATATAAAAACGATTGAAGTTGATTTAATTGAATGAATGAAAAAGTTGGAAAAAAAGTGTCATAATTTCAGAGTGCAAGTCAAAGCTAGACGATTTCAAGGCGTTTGTTGATAATGTCGGTAGTACCTAGTTGTTCAGAGGTAGGGAAAATGGAGGAGAGGAAAAGTAATAAGGCGGTCGACAGTGTTAATTTAGAGGGCTTGGTGGGGTCGGTATCTAACGATGGAAACTAATAAAAAAATCTGATTATTGATGTAAATGAAGGTCATGTAAAAAAAGTGGAAGCGTGTTAGTTGTAGGGTTCAGCAAAGAAGAGGATAGAGGTCGAAGGGCTTGAGGCAGGGGTATGATCTGGTGTGATCTAAGTTTAACCCTGTTTTGTATTTATGTAGTAGCTTCAAGAAGAGAATATAAAGTAGAAATGTTGATACGGTAGTTGTTAGTGGTGTAAGGGTCGAGGTAAGGATCTTCTAACTTTTTTTTTTCTATCTTGTAAGCCTTTTCCAGGCCTTAGATGTCGACCTAAGCCGTTTTTATATGGTTTTACAAAAATAGCCAAGAAAAGTATAGATGTATAAGATAACCTAGGGAAACTTGAGGAAGAGGAGATTATTGTTGGAAAAAAGAGATTTGGGGACTAAATGTTTTTAAAGAAGGATATGCTTTGTTTTTGCACCAATAATTGACAACAAGAAGGTTTACTTTTTGTTATTATTTATTTGAGGAAATACAAACTGATAAATAATAAATCGGTTTCTTGAACAAGAGAGCTTGCAAAGCTTACTGTTACGTTCACGGTTTTTACAGCATCTGATCGGTTAAACAAGCTTGTCGTTGAAAAAATAAGGTGTAATCATAGCAGCTGCAAATGAAAAGAAACACGAACTAATAAAATTGACGAGCGCTTCAGAGCCACCGTCTGCAGAAGCCCCTGGGTATATACACAGGGCGCTCTCTCGCTACATATTCCTGGACAGTCACAGGAAAACTGTGCTCCCAATGACCTTTAATTGTCATCGTAGCACGACTCGCGCAACTGGCAACTGTTCAACCAGCTGCGATGAAACACAAGTCTAAGAAATTAATAAAATACAATTGGTTGAATGAATACTTGTTTGAACCGTAACATGCTTAATTGTCTGGTTCGAAGTGTTGTTTAGTTTACGGTGGGAAGCTTAGAGTTTTCTCAAAAGGAAGGAATTGGGAAAGGTACAATTACATTCTTTTGGATGTACATTGTCGGTGAGCTTTTATACACCTAGATATATAGGTGATAGGGAGTCCAGCATGGAAAAATTTTTGTGCGTAGTACTGCGGAGTATAAGAGCGTTGAGACATGATGAGCAAAAGATGCAAAATTTAAACGACAATAGACTACTTAAGGTTTTTTAGTGAGAGAAAGAGAGGCGAGGCGAGCGTGATTTGAATAATACGAAAAAAAAATTTTTTTGTCACTTCGCGAGTATTGTTACGGTAGAAGCTTCGGGGATTCTTGTGTAGATGAGGAGCAGGTAATTCCAGTATATTAAGTAAATAGATTAAAGTGTCCGAATCATTGTAATGAGAAGCTCTGCTAAAAAGACGTGGACCTGGTGCTTGAACTGATCAACTAAGGATTCTCGAGACTTGATGCTAACTGCTAAGCCATGACTGCCGCTGAGAGCGGCTGTATTAATTGCACTCTCAGATGCACTATTGTATCGTCAGTTGGTGTGCTAACACGCGGGCACTAGCTTGGGTGGCCGAGTCAAGCTACGTCCATGACAGTAACTACGGTGGTTGTTAATCTAGATTCAAACCCTGCTAATAATATTCTCTCGGACGTTATTCAAAGGATAAAAGATCCAGCGAGTCAAGTATGAGATTGCCAAGTAGAAATTCTAGATACAATGCTCAATACGTTAATACCATGAGAAAAGAAGGACTGAAGTAATGGACTAGATGAAAATACAGTAATATTAGTACTATCAGAAAGATAAGGTGTGGTAATTTTGAAGCGCCCAAAAAAATATTTTCTAAATGTGGAGTATATACTTTGTATCTTTTGAAAAAGAGAATCAAAAGCATTACAACAAGTGAGACAACAACATATGATGAAAAAGTGCAAGGTATGTGTGAATCTGCATGAAAAGACTTGTGAAGTAAAAAGTATTGTTGACAAATTTATAACTAGGGAGCTTGAAATAATTTAAGTAATTGGACTGTTGAAAATGTATTATAAGAAATGTGTAAAGAACCGACAGTGACGGAACGACTTTGCTTGCAATATTATAGATGGTAAATAGCTGTCTAGGCCAGGTATGTCATGTATGTTGGTATGACAATATTGGATTTTATGAGAGTAACTTTATAAGATAGAGTGGAATGTGTGGGAGTAGATGGATTATTAATTTATGTAAAAAAAACACATGTGCACACTGTAATGAGTGCAATAATAAATGTAATGTATCATGATGCAGACGTAGAGAGTTTTTAAAACTAGAGTTTTTTTGTGTACAAACATGTAGATACATTCTTCGATGCGTGCGTGACGACAGCGCTTTATAAATTTTTTGATCCAACATCTATACGTCATATCATGTCACATGCAAAGCAAGATTTCGGTTAGAAGAAATAGAGGAAGGCTACGTGTTTATCATTTCTCGAGGCTCCCTTGCACTAAATATTTTACTCTCATAGCTGCTACATCAAGTGTAGTAGTAGGTGTCTGGCGAGCATGAGGGAGTTAGGAGATTGTTACGACGAAAGGTCGAACGGAGAAGTTTTTTGATGGATGGTGGTACGTGATAAATGCATATTTTTCACGCACGTTTTTTCCTACGTTTTTGGTGCTGATGCTACCGCTGCTGGAGCTCGTCGCTTTCGGAAAGTTTGTACTATGGTGAGCGCGAGATTTGATTTTTTTTTTTTTTTTTTTTTTTTTTTCATTTTTTATGTTAACTTTGTCAACACAAGCGTGAATAATTTAGACCGTGTCAGGGGTCCAGGAAAATATTGTTTGCTCGGCTGAGCTGAAAGTTGAGTGTACGACCTCTCAAACATTTCATAGTTGAACTTTTTAAATTGACAGTACATTGATATTACGTGACATAATTTTACTACTTTAGGGTTTTGTTAGCTTTTTCACGAGTTTTTTCAGCACATGGCTAGCTCCAGGGCACGGCGCAACCAACTTTTCTTCTACTCCGTGGACTTACTTCACTTATAAATGTAAGGAAAACATAGTCAAGTGAAAAATGACGTATAGTGCTGTGTACGATACCTATTTAATACGTTTATAAGATAGAGCATGTTAGTTAAAGAATTGTTACCTATTACAAGTATTACTTATTTTGAGTTGGATGTGTGAGCTTTTGTGAGGTATCCGATTCAATCAAGATTATCTCCTTAGTTTAAACCGATTGATTTGTGTGATCCATCAGCCATAAGTAATAAATTGTTAAAAAATCTGTTAAGTGATATACATGTCATTCACATGTTTACATGTATACAATGCTTACATGTTTACATGTCATGTACCACACGAGAAAACGCAGAAACGAGAAAAAAAATTTTGAATCTTAAATTGAGAGAACCTTTTTTTTAGAAAATTTTGATGTTAAATATGCTATTTCGTTTAGAATATTGCTCCAAATAATTTGATCGTTGTGGGCATACATATTTCACCTTTATCTAAACTAGAATAAAGATAGGCACACGATTTCTTACCGATTCTTTGCATTTGTTTACAAACACTTCATCCAAATAAAATTCAAACAACCCGATAAAATTATCAAACAACAGCTTCGAGGAAAAACAATCACCATCACTTTTTATTTAGGTTTATATTTAACAGCGTTACAAAGTGAATACCTAATTATTTTTCTTCAAATCTCCTCCTTTTATGTTCAGATGAACTACTGCTTAATTATTGCTCTATAGTATATCGACTTAAGAAGTAGTTTACAAAAATTTTCGAAGCATAAGTGCATGTCTAAGTGAATCGTTTTGTTTCTAACGGATTTTATGTACCATTTAATTTTAAGTACTCCAAACAATCTGAAACTTTTGGGCTCTGGGACGGAGTTATCTATCCAAATGGAAAGTTCGCTCGACAAACAGTGAAATTAATTTAAACTCCAAGCTCGATGGTTTTTATTTGAAAAACAGTGATTCACCTCAAGTTCCTTGTTGCTCCAAAGTTTCACAAGAGACCCTTGTAATTTTCTTATAGCATAATTATCTCACCCTTCGTATTTTGTGTAGTCCATCTATAGATCTTTGCCCTTGTATGTCTAGCCGACGAAAAATTGTATGCGTACTATTTATATTTTTAGACCATCTCTGTATGTTAGGGTATTGCTTGATACAATAGTAATGTATCTTTAAACATCAATGTCAACGACGCCCGGATGAAATATAGAATTCATTGATAAACTGCACGCGTGAGTGTATTTTGCCCCTTTGCGGAATTGAATCAGGCCCCCCGACAAAGCCATTCTACGTGTAGGTGTCACGCCACGACGAGCAAACTTCTGCTGTCACGATAAGGCCGAAAGACTCAATTGGGCGGGGAACCACGTACCGCCGCAGGATATAGCGTATGGTGTACGCCGAGTGCTGTATTCTACACGTAGTTGAAAGTTGCCAGCCGTTTGCATGGTAATGGAGAATTTATCGTGAAACAAGCAAGATCGACATCTAGGACGAGCTTATTTCTTTATTCACTTGTACCGAGGATTACGTATTAACTGGTACTAAGTAGTTGTTGCTTCGACAATTCCCGAAAAAGCGAGTTGGTCGCTTCAACATGACATTGTAATATTCTTGACGTGTTAAACATGTGGTGATTATACTGTTATCTATGGTGATTCATCTTCAGAGCTTAATTAATTACTTTAGTCAGATGTTGGAGATTAATCGAACTGACGTCGAGTGACTCGACACTAAAGTCCCTCTTTACCAGAGATAATGAGGACTCCTGCCTCAGAGCTAGAATGTCATGCTCGAGGAGAATGACCCCCCAGTTTTATTTCGAAGTTTTTTTTTTTTTTTTACGAAACCACACAAATGTCACTAATTTTTATGTAAGATGCTTCTAATATGTTGCAGTTATTTGATGAGCAATTTACAACTCTAGAATTGTTCGTTATGTTTCCTTACTAATAATTTTTTTTTTTTCTGTTCCAGGTAAGCATGAAATTGAAATTCCCCTACTTTTTTTCACTACAACAACGATTGCAGACGAAAAATTGGTAAATATCACTCGTAGATAACTATGCGAAAACTGTACAATTTTTACAACCTACATGGCGATTACTTGATAACTACGGGACAAACGGCTACTTTGTGGTTGGAATTTAATTTCCTTAAAAATCCGTACACTCTTATTCACTGGACCCTTTTCTTTATAAAATCATATTTAACTTGTTTAAAATCAGCTGCACAGCAATGAGATTTCAATTTCAAAGACAGTAGCTAGTTCTCGAGGCCTTATGACTCACTGTAACGCATCAGGATTCAAGAAAATGTTGTCAAACTTTTTGCAATCGATTGGACTGCAATACAAAAATTTCACTAACAACTTGATTGAACCCGGAACATCAACGAAATTTTGCTAATGAGTGAGTACATACCAACGTGATTGTCTCTTCACGTGCTGTCCCTCCCTGTCCCTCCCAACCTTGTAACATACAAGTGGTTCCAGCGCGCGAGCACTAAAGGGGCAGAGGCAGAGAGATTATTTGCATTTAGAGCAATTTATTGGCCCAGGATTATTTACCAGGGGAGGACATGGCCTAGCTACATATATAGACTTCACATAGAATCACCAAAGATTTGCGTTTGTGCACACCACGTGCACGTACGTATGATGCACACGCATTACGTGGAAGTTACTTGTGGGTGAGGGTATACGTGCGCAGCTCCGGGGCGTTTACGGAGCGTGGAAAACGTAGAGCTCATGCACGATTCGAAGGGCAACGGTGCGCTCGTCTATGCAGCACCCGAGTCTCGAGCGCCAAGCAAAAACCAACGCTGAGTCGCCCTTGTAAGCTCGATGTTATTATCATGTACCTAAGTACACGGAATCCATATCCGGAGGAAAGGCGAGTTTGGCCGATAACTCATTCAAGCATCTAATTTAGACGTTGGTACATAAAGAGTACGGCGCGAGTGTGCAGCTTCTGAAAATTGACGGGAGGTCTGGTGTTGCTGCTGCTCCGAGCAATTGCTCCCGCTCCAACGCGCGGAGCTTGGCTGTAGTTTACGACTGCTCGTAAAGGGATCCGACCGATTGCGCGTACATGTACACATGGGGAGGCGCTTCTCCGCTTCGAGATCGGTCGCTTCCTCTCTCTCTCTCTCTTTTTCCCCTCCGTGCCGAACGCCGCGTTACTCTTTTATCTCACTTTTATAACGCAGTGGGTCCGTGCCCCGTATTTACGTTTAGCGCGTGGCGCTATTCCTGATGCTTTTTCTCTTCCCTCCTCCTAAGCGTATGATCTAATCAAGGCCGGAGCCAATTACCGAACCAATGGACCATTGCTCCCTTCTTCGCGCGAGACGTGCAGCCCGCGGTTTGAGAGCGTATCACCCACTCCTTTTCTTCAATTGACTCTTGGGAAATTTCAGAACTGATTAACTCTTTGCGATTTCCCGTTTCGGACTCCACCCCCTTCATCGGTTTGTCTTTCTCTGTATTATACATTGTACGTCATTTTTCGTGGGATTATTGCTTGCTGGGTACATGAGACGCCTGAAATCCTCGAAAGGGCCGCACTATGTTTCAAACCACTGGAAACGAAAGTCACTTCGTCGTAAATTAAATATCTGAAAAAAATGATAGAGACGTCAATGCTTAAAAAGTTTTTTTGTGATCCAATAGCAAATATAGAAAATCAATAAAAAAATGACCTAATCTTAAAAATTTAAGAGTTTTCGCAATTTCTTGAGAACAAGTTGAACTGGTGTAATTTATATGTTTAAAAAGTATACTGTGACAGAATTCCGTGTTAGTTATTAATATAACAATTCAATAATTCATAAGTGCCCATCACTGACTGCATCATTATAAACATGGCAAGTGTTTTAACTTGACAAACCTTGTTTTATATATTCAAGTACAATAGAAAGAAAACCTATGTTTTGTAATGAAAGTAAACGAAGGTGTGCCACATATTTTTCCCACGAAATCAATCACTATTTGTGTCGTTCTTGATTTATACACTTTGGTTGTAGCTACAAACTTTCAGCCGCCGAAAGAAAGCCCAAAGTATCGATTTTCATTTGAAGCAAACTGCATTATAGATTACCCGAGTAATATTCAGCAAGCGTGAGAGCGAGCGCAAATTTAATCTTTCAAATGCAATCAATTCGAATCGTGCCTCGAAAATATAATGGAAAAAAGCCTTCTCTAGTCGCACGAAATATTTACCAGCCTCGATGCACCTGAGCAATTCCTCTTCCTCTCGCCCTCTGTTCTCCCGAGCTGTGTTGTTGCCGCATCGACGTCACGTCGAATTTCCAGGCAGGTGATACTTAATGCCGTCCTTTTTCATTTCCCTGACAGCCTGCCGCAGCTCAGATACTCCCTGTATTTGTTTTTTTCCAATGTTTTTCCAAGGTCTCGTATCACCTCGACTTTTCCTTCACCTCAACTTCGTCGGAATTCAGAATGTTATTTTTCCCCGCATGACGAGCCAGCAAAGCTGAGAAATCTCGGCGAAATCCCCGCCCGCGTATCGAAAATAAATATGTACACGGCATCTGTGTGAGTAAAAAATTGGAGCATCAAAAAATAAATAAAGTTGCAAATAAACACACACGCGCTTTTTTCTCCAGATTTCAGTCATTTTCCAATTTGAATACACAAATTCTTTCGAGGTTTGTTTTCACTTTCACGAAGCCCTTCGTTGGGTAATTTTGATTTTCATTCAAACCCGTATTTATTCGAAAATGTAATCAAGGGTTCGTGTGAGATTAAAACTTTCCATGTAAGCATGGAATCTACATCGTTCCGTCTGTCAAAAAAGTAATTTAATTAAAATTTTTCTCGAAATTTTCTCTGCACGTCATTTTTACGTAAAACGAGCAGTTGCGTGTTTAATTTCCTCCACTCAATTAAATGGGATTCATGAAAATAAATTGCATGAGAACCGTAGCATCAAATTCATATGTTTAATTTAAAAGTTTTTTTTTCCTTTTTTTTTTTTTTAAGTAAGCGATTGAATTTTATTCCAATATTGGTATTGGTATTGGTATTTTCGGGTATTTTGATGTCTAGGACTCTTTTCTGCTTTTGCCATATCAGAGACCTTTTTTTTTTGCTTTCAACTTTTGCCCTAACCGTACGGTGTGCAAGTCTTTCGTGCGGGCCCCTCAGACGACTCGGTCATCCATTCTACTGGGTACTATTTACAGAATGCAACGATTGTCTCAAGCACACCCCAGTTATTATCAAGTTTAACGGAAAGATATTTTCCAATAAACCATCTAGATTGCTGTACCGTCACCTTTTTATAACCAACGGTGACTTTACCTTATTGGCCAGGTGTTGGTTTTCCTATAAAAAGGAAGCCCCTGGAGGCCCAGACATCATCAAAAAAACTCGACTTTTAGAAAAAAAAATCGGAGCAGTGATTTTTTGGCATCCTGGGTACTCATCCCATCGAAAAAGCCCGAGAAAAAATCTCGAAAATATTCACCAGGATTTGAGCACGATCCAGCGAGTAAAAGGCTAGCATGCTACTAATCCATCGAAGCGCTATAATTTTATTGAAACAATTGACCCACTTTACTCGTTTTTCGATATAAAATCGTGTAAAATCAAGTTTCAAAAGTTTCATGAAGAAAAAACAAACTCAATAGAACCAATTAAGTTCAGGTCAGAGCTTACATGCAAAAATGCTTTATAGACAGCGCTTGCATAATACAATTTTTATAATTCAGTTTCAAACCTGGATTATCGTACAAAAATATGGTAGGTTAACCATTCGAGTTTACGAGATGGCACCTGTATTTAAATGTTTCTACAAAAATGTACGAATATAAGCGAAGAAAAAAATGTATACGAAAAGAAAACTTTATGTATATAAATTAATATCCATGAACCAGAAAGTATGAAACAATAATTTATTATGTGTATACGATTGATAAAAGTGTCAGAAATATAACTGTGTATTCATAACAATGATCCATCAATCATGCGTGCGATGAAAAATGTATTTCAACTTGAAAATTGATTAGCGACAACCTGCTATTTATAATAAACTTATTTTTAATGTTTTATATATTTTTATTGGTTGTACTTAGTCCATAACACATATGACTTGCAACTTGAGTACTATGTAACGTTGGAGTCCAAGACGCCTACAAAAAGTATTGTAGCCACTAGCCGCAACTATTTGTTCAAGATCTTATAACCATTTACCTAATGATATATATTATTTGCCAAGTACATGTGTCTCTCTGGCACCACAAATAATATAATTATTTCGCAAGTGTGTCATACGTAGCAATTCTCACACACTATTTGAAACATCATTCCATCGAGTGAGTTTACAAAGTTATAACATACATATCGGAATACTGTCGCCACTGCCACGAGAACTCAATTATTCACATGACTGACACTGCTGACTCAAGAGCCTATTGGATGGAGTGACTGAAACTGTATGTATTCGTTCTTTCATATCACTGTCAATGTATGAAGCTTGAGCTTCTCGATTACGTATATTATGCATTTGTAAAAAGAGACGGATATAGGGGGAAAGAGCAGACAGTTGTCTAGCTGATGAGCAGACACGAGGAGCTCGTTAATATGAGTGTGATAAGACAATATGATGTATATCATGGATCCATGGAAAAATTTTTATTTGCTACAATTACATTTTTTTCGTGATCTAGTTTTTGAGATATAAAAAATATCACTCAAGTGATGTCTTAAAAGCTTAAAATTCATTTCATATGTACAACATGCAAATTATGAAAGTTCATCATACAATTTATATTTTTTCACTTTTAGAAGTTGACTGGCCTATGGGTCCTTACTACCTGAGTTACTTCCAGTTAGCACATACATATATATTATTTTTATTTCACTATCGTGTGAGGTCCTTACTACAGTCCTGGTATGGGCTATTATGTACAACAGTATGCCAGTAATCAAAAACTGCCTTATATTTATTGTTAATGACTTACTCGTACAGAGCGAGTGAGTAGAGGCCGGGGTTTGATCTTGCGAGGCTATCTTACCAATCCCGCTGAGCTGCAGTGACCGCGCCCTAACCAGCTTAACTGCCATGACCGCCAATGTACATATACGTAAAATATTTATCCCCAAAAATGTTAATAGCCAAAAAGCAAATCATAAAAAGACTAAACCTTTAGTCTACAGAAATTATGTTGTATTGAAAGATGAACGTTTCCACGTATCGCACTTTCAGTTGTGAGGGTCGTGCTTCGATTCGATCATAAGGGATTGGTTAAATGTTCAGGTGTGGAGATAATTTTCTTTGTGTAGAACATGTTAAAGGATTGTAATAAGCATAAATAAAAATATACACATTTGTTAAATGTGAGACTTTTTTCCGATGACCTAAGAATTAACGACTGCTCGAAAAACTTACAACTATAATTAGTGTACTTTTCAGTGAATTGTAATGTTCAATGAATTTAAAAAAGTTTTGGATCGATGAAATATAACTTTACATATTATCAGTTACCATAAATAAGAAGTACCAATTCTACTAAGCTTTACAAATGGTCACAGTTCGAACAGAATCTCAAGATGTATGGGTCCATAAAATTTTATGATAATATTTTCAGCAATACATATCAATTAAGATATGGTATTTTTCCCAGACTATTACTTTTAATTGTGCTCATCTGAATTGTCTCTCTGTCAAGCAGTGGCTAAATGAGCACCCAATCCAATATCAAATCTAAAAAATGAAAAAAAAAGTAGTAAATGAGTTTTAAGACCGCTCTGTATCTACATTTGACTGTCCTTGTGCAGTAGTTTTTTTATGATCAGTAGGTACATGTTTTTGTTACTGTTGTAACCTAACGAGGCTCCAATTATTTAAAATATTTTCCGTAAAAAAAAAAAACTCCCAGTTCGTGGGTTGATTATCGTAAAAATATCTCGTTTTCTATTTTTTGCATCTGCTCAACAACTGGGTGCGCGCACGTAGGCGCCCCATTGCGCCCTTTTTCTCTTGTTTTTCTCTCAGTTCTCTCGGATTTTAAAAGTCATTTCTCGGTCTTCGTTATGCACGCTTCGAAGGAGGGAGAAAGCTCACTCGCACACACACACACGCGTATATACATATATAAATGGGTATGCATATGTATCCACGCCCTCGGCGCTGCAACCGCGCGATCGTGCTGGGGATACGGGGCGCTACAGCCAATGCCACCGAGTGCAGGAACAATAACCTCTCGTTGGCCCACTTTTCGCGGAAGTTTAACCGCGGAAATGCGCTCCTTCGAATGCCATTAGGGAGCCCGAGGGAGCAATGGGCGAAGAAGCAGAAGTAAGAGGAGGAGAGATGACGAAAAAGAGGCTGTTGTACATTGGACCTCCAGGCGTATAAGGGTTGAAAGGGAAGTTGAGAGGACGGAGTGAAGTGAGAGAAGGCTGCACATCGGAGAATGGAGCTTCAAGTATTGTGGCAATCAAGTAAAATATTTTTAATTGCAGGCAGAGCTCAAATTGTCTTACTTTCGGCTCAAACGACAGAGATGAAGAGCGATGATCACTCCTCCTTCTGTCTTTCTTTCTCGGCAAGCCGAGCGTAACTAAACTGTTGGACAACTAGTGTGACGTGTTTAACAGCATTCAGTGCGGACGCGAGAATGTGATTTCCAGAGGAGAGCTTGACGCGAGCGTGAAGACGTGGCATTGCAGAATCGGATGCTGTTCATCCTGAGTCTGTATCGCGCGACTCTCGACGTGTATACATTTTGTGCTGGTAACATATTAAAATAATACAAGACAAACCAAATTCTCATGATTACTTCACCCTCGCGTCCCTTTCTCTATCCCGTCATTTGTGATATTAATGTCTCGATAAATAGTCTCAGTACAGTGTTGCACTTACTAATTAATTACGTACCACTTTTGAAAACTCTAAGAAGTCTAAATAAAGAAAAACAAGTTACTTGTTTTATACGCAGTATGCATGACTAGACGAAATAGGTGTGCTTTGCGCACTCATTAATGAGATTTTCTAATGATATATATTTTGATGAGTAGTTTTTTAATTCATTAAATGTACATGGACTGTACATTAAATTTTTTCCACTTCGTAGTACGTAAATTTTCCTTCTATAACAAAATGGATATTGGCATCGAATTGTAGTTTTAACGATCGAATCGAAATTGAAATTGTGTTTATTCCTGCACTGATTGATTAAAAATTCATGGCAGGCACAATCTTGCCAAAAAAAATACTGTGTTACGTACTTAACCTACAGATTATCGTAATTAGAGACATTATAGTTGTACCGTCACGTAAATTTTACGTGTTAATTTTACACGAATGTTTTTTGAATCATAACCACGTGATCTTAAATTGAACCAATCATATTCCGAATAAAAGATTTTAGTTGAAATTGTTATCTTTTTCAAGACAAAGAAATAAGAAAAATCTGCCATCTTAGACATTTTGTACGCGCACGTGGAAAAAATTTCAGTTAGCCTTTGCGCAATTGAATGTTTCGATCAAATTTATTGGTTGGCCGCACCAAAAGACATTATTACTACAACAAATTTTTATTTGACGGAATAAAAATCTAAGCTTCGAAACCGAAAAATGATTTGCGGAATTATTTAAGTTGTACCATAATTATAATTTTATTTTTAAGTAAATCCAGCCATTTTCCAGAATAACTTCATTCCATGAGATTATAAACGGAGAATAAAATTAATTTATTTGCAACATTTGATTTGTACGTTTTAAATTTTAACAACAAGAGCAAATTTTTTGGGACTGAGCTGCTCGTGAAGGAGGCCATGCGCTTATATACCCAAAGATCTTGCCTCCTTATCATTGCCACTATGGCCAGAGACGACGAGACGCACATAGGTTCTTAGAATTAGTCTGCATCATCTCGTGTCAGGGAGAGGGAAAGATTTTCTATATGCTTTCCGTCTTTCTTAACATATGCTGTTTTGGTTTCGGGGTGATGCTTACTCAGTATTTGCTTATCGAAAATAGGTACTACTAGCAGCCCCCCGTCTCGGCTTCGCCCGAGACTTACTAAATAAAACACCGTAGTGTGTTGACATGTAATGTGAAACATTTTTAGTTAGAAAATTTTACACATATTCCCGATACATCTCAGAACAAAAATCTTCTTATTAAAAAGATTTTTTTCGGAATCCATATAGTTTTATTTGGTCAAATAATAAGGTATAAAAATTCAAAAAAATAATTATGCTGAAAAGTACCGTGCGTTCTTTAAGCCATAAAATAATCGGTGTCCATAAGAAGCCGTTGATCTACAGTTTCTCCCGTGTAATTCACGAAAACGGCTATTTTTTAAAGCTGTTAAGATTTTAAACCCCCAAAAAATGTATATTAAAAAAAAAATTTTTTTTCTCATATCTCACAATTTTATTACCAGAGCAACAAAGTCCTGGACCTTAAACCGTACATTTTTATTGCCACAAAAACAGAAATACATTTTCTACTAATTTAAAAATCTGAAGTAGGATCTTTAAAGATTTCAGAGATTGCTGTGAGGGTACAATTAAAAGCTGATCTCTCACGTAATGGACTCTTAAGTTGTCGATTTTGACGCTGCTGTTTTAATCTCGATAAATTTTCTGCGTCAGTTTCTTGACGCCTCAAATTGCATTCATTAGATACATTTGAAGTTTTCTTTCCAATATACCCTTTTGCGACTATTGGCATGCTTACGACTTTTATGACCCCTAAAGGCTATTTTCAGTCAACTTTGTTAATTTTAATACATTTGTTGGCAAGGAAGTTCGACGTCCAATGGCCCTAAAAAAGACCGGTGAGCTTCTTAATTTAACTCTTTCTTGACTGCAGTTAACAGCAATTGTGACTGCCTGGATACCTCAGGGTGATCTTCTCTGGCCTGCTGTTGAAGATGCAGACTGATCGGGAGAAAAATTACAAAGTCCGAAGCTTTGGAGCTAGTTGTTGGGATCTTTCCCAACTTCTTTCGGTATAACGTCGAAGACGTTGGTGTCGAAAGCACCTTTTTTATTTGCAGATTCAGTTGTTTTGGTGATCTTAGATGGGGATATTGGTTAGTGATACTTGCCCAGTGGAGGCTGTCCCGTTGGCTCAAGTTTTTTTTCTTTTATAGCTGTTATAGGTTTGCCCAGCGAAGACCTTGGAGAGGATCAGTGATTCCTGGTTGAATGCTTAGAGTCGAGAGGGTAATATAGAGTCGTTGGTCACCGGGTTTTCCAGCCTTGCGAAGAACAACTTCGCAGGTGACGTTGTGCGTCTGCTAGTGAATGGCTGACTTGGTTTAATAGTGCCCGTTTTTAGTTAATATAGTCTTTTAGTCGCCGAATCGCTTCCGGAAATAGTAATAAAAATGTATTTGTTGGCAAGGTAGCTTACACTTAAGTGGCCCCTAAAAAGAACCGATGAAATTGATGGTTAAGTAGGGAACGTAAATACTTATAATGGCCCTAAAAAGCGCCAGTGGTGAAACTTCCAGGCTATTCTTTATTATTGTTCCTGATGATGAAGAGCTGGCTACGGGTTGCTTGATTTTTATCCTGGGAGTCTCGATGTACGGAGACTGTGATGGAGGGAGGTACGCCGCTGACCAAAGAATATCTCGTCTCGGGTCGTTCCCCGGATAACCAACTGCTCATCTTTAGACGGGAACATGTGGGTAAGCGCGTTGGGGACGCGACGACCAAGAAGGTAGCCGTTGTGGCTTCCCGTGCCCCTCAGAGCTGTTTTCCCTTGCTTACATTTGTAGCCACAAATTTTCTAACTACACCAGGTGGGATGGTGGGACTGCCACACAACTCTGAAGAGTTGGTGCAGATTGTGCTCTGGCTAGATTTGTCTCCTGGTATTGTGGCATGGACGGCATCGGTTGGAATTAATTTTTTTTTTTTTTTGATCGCACTCGCCGAGATTCAGGGTGAAGGGACACTTAAGTCCCTTCCCCTTTAGAGAAGAGTGTCGTCCGTAACCGGGATACCCAGCTGCAGGGCTATCACTTGCAATCGTTACACAGCTTGTTGAGCTGCCGAAGCTCGACTATTCCACTATTGATACGCTCCGGCTTATTATAACCACACTTATTTAATTATGTTGCAGGTAGCTTCGATTTTATGTCGACGCCACCTAGCGGATTTTACTGAACTAAAGTGAAAAGCTGGCGTATTTTTGCAAAACTTTGAGCTCATTTATTGCTATTGTTATTAAATTTTTTGAGATAAAAACTATACTAAAACCATCTAGGAAGTATCATGAATCAGTGTGCAAAATTTCAGCAAAATCGGTTCAGTAGTTTTCGCGGTTAGCGATTACAACGGTTTTAGCGACTTTGCTTTATATATTAGTAAGATTACAGTTCACGTTATTTTTTGGCTTAATGGCTTTGGCTATTGTAAGTGTTAGGGGAAAGAAAGTGGTAGAATTGTAGCATGCTGTTGTCAAGTCTCGTTGCATGAACGCTGGCCGATGTGTGGATCAACATCCTGGCTCGAGTATCGGCTTATTTACGAATGGCTAAGACATAGAAGAGGAAAAGGATAGAAAATAATTATTAAGTGTTATCAGGTGATGTAAATAAGTCTATCGACGCATAAAGAGGGAAGGAGATATAGACTAGTTCTTGGGTCTTTATCTTACTTGGTCTCTCTTTATACGTGTGTCACGAAGCATTAGCTCCGGTACTTGGTATAAGTGTGATTAGGTTTAGGTTGACATGAAAACGTGGCTTTGCGAGGAGGAAAAGAAGAGGAGGAGAGGGGAAAAAAGATATGTCAAGCTTAGCCTTGATGTAACATTGGTATAAAATATTTGTTTGTGTGGATGTACCTTACATTCCATTCTAAGCTTTCTCGTTTTATAAAAATTACATTTACCCATCAATATTAATTACTCGTTAAATGTCTGGACTTTTAGAACGAAGTTCTTTATGTCGCGTTACTCGGGGGGCTGGAATTTTAAAACCGGCAGATTTTTTTTTTTTTAAACGAAAGTGGTTTACCCGGAGTCTCTTCCTCTCCAGTTTCCCCCCTTACCTCGTCCCCCTCACCGACTGTTCTCTATGCACTTCCCCTCTCCCCACTATATATCTTATCTTACTAATATATAAAGCAAGAACGCTAAAACCGTTGTAATCGCTAACCGCGAAAACTACGGAACCGATTTTGTTGAAATTTTGCACACTGATTCACGATACTTCCTAGATGGTTTTAGTATAGTTTTTATCGTAAAAAATTGAACAACAATAGCAATAAATGAGCTCAAAGTTTTGCAAAAATACGCCAGCTTCTCACTTTAGTTCAGTAAAATCCGCTAGGTGGCGTCGACATAAAATCGAGGCTACCTGCAACAGAATTAAATAAGTGTGGTTATAATAGGCCGGAGCGTCTCGAAAGAGATGTAGTTGAGCTTCGGAAGTTCAACGAGCTTTACAGAGAATGCTGATGACAGTCTTGCAGCTGGGTATCCCGGTTACGGACGACACTCTTATCCAAGGGGGAAGGGACCTAGGTGTCTATTCACCATGAATCTCGACGAGTGCGATCAAAAAAAAAAAATTACTCCAACCGATGCCGTTTCTGCCACAATACCAGGAGACATATCTAGCCAGAGCACAATCTGCACCAACTCTTCAGAGTTGTGTGGCAGTCCCACCATCCCGCCTGGTACAGTCAGAGAATTTTTGGCCACCAATGCGTAAGCCAGGGAAAACAGCTCTGAGGGGCACGGGCAGCCACAACTGCTACCTTCTTAGTCTTCGCGTCCCCAACGCGCCTACCCACATATTCCCGTCTAACTATGAGCGGTTGGTTATCCGGGGAACGACCCGAGACGAGGTATTATTTGGTCAGTGGCGTACCTCCTTCCATCACAGTCTCCGTAAATCGAGACTCCCAGGGTAAGAATCAAGCAACCCGTAGCCAGCTCTTTATCATCAGGAATAATAATAAAGAATAACCTGGAAGTTTCACCACTGGCGCTTTTTAGGGCCATTATAAGTATTGGCGTTTCCTACTTAACCATCAATTTCATCCGTTCTTTTTAGGATCCACCTAAGTGTAAACTACCTTGCCAACAAATACATATTTATTACCATTTCCGGAAGCGATTCGTCGACTAAAAGACTATATTAACTAAAGACGGGCACTTTTAAACCAAGTTAGCTATTCACTGGCAGACGTCACCTGCAGAGTTGTTCTTCGCAACGCTGGAAAACCCGGTGACCGACGACCCTATATGACCCTCTCGACTCTAAGCATTTAACCAGAAATCACTGATCCTCTCCAAGGTCTGCGCTGGGCAAACCTATAACAGCTATAAAGGAAAAAAAAACTTGAGCCAACGGGACAGCCTCCACTGGACATGTATAACTAACCAATCTTCCCATCTAAGATCACCAAAACAACTGAATTTGCAAAATAAAAAAGGTGCACAAGTATCACTAACCAATCTCCCCATCTAAGATCACCAAAAAACTGAATCTGCAAAATGAAAAAGGTGCTTTAGACACCAACGTCTTCGATGTTATACCGGGAGACGTTGGGAAAGAGCACTACAACTAGCCCCAAAGCTTCGGACTTTGTAATTTTTTTCCCGAGTAGTCTGGGTTTTCAACATCAGGCCAGAGAAGATCACCTTGAGGTATCCAGGCAGTCACAATTGCTGTTAACTGAAGACTGAAAGAGTTTACTTAATAAGCTCACCGGTCTTTCTTAGGGCCATCGGACGTCGAACTACCTTGCCAACAAATATATTAGAACTTATCAAAGTTGACAGAAAACAGCTTTTAGGGGTCACAAAAATTTTAAGCATGCCCAAAGTCGCAAGAGGGTAAATTGGAAGAAAAACTTCAAATGTATCTAATAAATACAATTTTGCTTAGGCGTCAAGAAACTGACGCAGAAAATTTATCGAGATTGAAACAGCAGCGTCAAAATCGACAAATAAAGAGTCCATTACGTGAGAGATAAGCTTTTCATTGTACCCTCACAGCAATCTCTGAAATCTTTAAAGATCCTACTTCAGATTTTTAAATAAGTAGAAAATGTTTTTGTGTTTTTGTGACAATAAAAATGTAGGGTTTAAGGTCCAGGACTTTGTTGCTCTGGTAATAAAGTTGTGAGATATGAGAAAAAAAAATTTTTTTAATATAAATTTTTTGGGGGTTTAAAATCTTAACAGCTTTAAAAAATAGCCCTTTTCGTGAATTATACGGAATAAACTGTAAATCAACGGCTTCTTATGGCCACCGATTATTTTATGGCATAAAGAATGCACGGTACTTTTTAGCATAATTTTTTTTTTTTGAATTCTCACACCTTATTATTTGACCAAATAAACTATATGGATTCTGAAAGAATATGTTTTTAATAAGAAGATTTTTGTTCTAAGATGTGTCAGGAATATGTGTAAAATTTCTAACTGAAAACGTTTCACGTTACATGTCAACACACTACGGTGTTTTATTTAGTAATTCTCGAGCGAAGCCGAGACGGGGGGCTGCTAGTGTACCTATATCTGCCAACCGTCTTCTACTCTTTTGCATACCTTTAATTTTATTTTTAAACAATAATTTTTATTTCACTTTTAATTTTTTCTTTTACAATTCTCGAAAAAAAAAAAAAAAAAAAAAACATTTTCCAATAAAGAGATATGAACCTTCGATCTTCTGCATGTGAGTCCATTACCTTACCCACTCTGCTGCAAGCGCTGCTGACTTAAGGAACTCGGTTTCTTGTACTTGTGGTGTGGTTCGTAACTATCACATTCCATTTTTAAATGTATTCACTGATAATACATTCAATTATGTATTTGTTTTATAAATTATGTATTCGTTTTCGAAATAATACATCTAAAAAAAAAAAAATTAAAATAAACATGTAGAATAGAGTTGAAGAACGTATCGATGGGGTTTAAAGGCGCTTATTTCGAATTCGACAAATAAATTATGTTACGTTATCACATAATTACATAAATAAAGTAATTCATTAAAAATTATAAATGAATTATGTAAGATCATTATATAAATATATTTCGAGTTTCATATCATTTTAATGGTTTTTATGCGCACTTTTTATTAGTTTGATGATTATTTAGTGGCACAATGTCATTAAGTAATCATATAAAAATAGAACAAAAATTGTATTAATGGGCTATAAAATCGCAAAAAAAAAAAATGGAAAAAAAATTTTTTTTTTGATGAAATAAAATATAAATATAACATAAAATAAAATTACAAAAGACATGAATAAATACAATAGAATGAAAAAAAAAAGAAATTAAATAAAGGAAATACAAAAAATGAAAAAAATGTTATCAAATGAAATATGAAAAAAAATAAAACAAGAAATGAAAAGAAAAAAATACAACAAGAAATAAAGAAAAAAATAAAACAAGAAATTAAAAGAAAAAAAAACAAACGAAAAAATTATAAAGGAAATTAAAACAACAAACCAGGGGGTATTAATGGGTCATGGGACCCACGGTAAGAACGAAGTTCTTTAAACATGAGATGGGTATAGACACAATTTCTCAGGTAACAAGGGGGTCGCTAGACTCACAGGAAGAACGAAGCTCTGTAAACGTTAGTACTGCATTCATGTTGTTTACTAAAACAAAAACTTGAAAAACGAATGAAAAAAAAAAAAAAAACGATAAGTAGTTTAGTACTCACGATGGTTGAACTTCGTGAGTACTGTATTTATGCACGACGTTCTCACGAAGTTCAACCATCGTGAGTACTAAACTACTTATCGTTTTTTTTTTTTTTTTTCATTCGTTTTTTAAAATTTTGTTTTAGTAAACAACATGAATGCAGTACTAACGTTTACAGAGCTTCGTTCTTCCTGTGGATCTGGCGACCCCCTTGTTACCTGAGAAATTGTGTCTATACCCATCTCATGTTTAAAGAACTTCGTTCTTACCGTGGGTCCCACGACCCATTAATGAGGCTCTTTTACAGTCAAGCTTGAATCAGATGGCGCCAGGGCACTTCGCGGCTGTCATGTCCGTCTCACTCACACAACATTACTTTTCAGTATTGTATGTATATAGGAAATTAAAGTGTAGTGGTAAAGCGCAATATTTGAAATTTTGAAATGAATAAGGAAGACTAGAAAGAATATTATGGGAGCTTAAAAGTTTCAGAATTAAAAAAGCTTTTAAAAGGGAAAGGAGCAAGAGTCAGTGGAAGAAAAGCAGAACTCGTGGACAGGTAAGCCATGACTTGGGAGCGGCAAAAATGTTGGTCTCCCAATTGCTTCGAGCCACTTTTTTTTATCACACTATCAGAAGGAAATTTAAATTTTACTTTCTTATCGCAGGATATTGCACTGCACTTTATTTTTCCTACTATCTTTAAACGTAAATGCAAACAAAAATTGTCTGCAAACAACAGCAATCATTTACAAAGGTTATGTCTTCTGCTTTGCTCATCACACAGATAGGCTCACGGACACAATACACAACTGTAAATTTGACAGTGTGTAAGTGCGACGGCCATGACAGCCGCGACGTGCCCTGGCGCCATCTGATTCAAACTTGACTGTAAAAGAGCCTCATACCCCCTGGTTTGTTGTTTTAATTTCTTTTATAATTTTTTCATTTGTTTTTTTTTCTTTTAATTTCTTGTTTTATTTTTTTATTTATTTCTTGTTGTTTAAATAAAGATAGGATATTTACTATTAAAGTGGTACATGTTAGTGCAAACATCTCATTGTGACTTTTCCAGACTTGAGCCCATTACTATTTGACAGAATTTACTATCTTTAGAACGAGGAGGAGACGCTCTTTTTATGACCTTTTTTCCACAGCAAATTGTTTTTTCTTTTTTCAACACAATGAAACTGGTTTTCTCCGCTAGCAAATTATGCAGACCAAATAATGCATGATAGTCGCATCTGTGTTGCCTTTGGCTTTCTTATTTTTGTTAACGTTTTAACTTTGTTAAATCATCAGGCTGCTGGGTTCAGATTGTTTTTCTCACTCAAGTTAGCTTTAACAGTTTCGAGAATTTGTTAAGCTGAGCAGCTTGCGTCATGACTCTTTCCTGCGGTTTGTGTCCCACAGTCCGCTGAGCGAAATACTTTATTATCATCAGAATTTTTTTGCACAGAAATTTTGTAATCGAGCACCCTAGTGCTATGATGTGTATCTGTACAGAGTCACTCCCTAGATAAAATGCACTACCTCCTCCCTAGATTCTTAGTGAACTACTGTGAAGTAGTAATAAGTATTTCACATAATAGACAAATTTTCTATGATTATATTCAATTCCAAGCAGTTACGCGGTTGAGTTTTCTCGAACTGTTTAATCTTAGCTTGGACGTTTGGTTGTCAGAAAACCCTATTTTTAATTAAAACTCAGTATCTAGTGATATCCATCTCTGCGATTCTATAGTTTACGACTAATAAGTGGTTTATTACAACGTAGTTCGTCCAGAACATGGTACATGCTTTCAAAGTGAGACAACCCCAATATTGGTTAGTAATTTTATTATTTTTGCTACATTTTCTACTTTGTACTCTGATTTGTTAAGAGTGGGGTGGAGAGGAAAAAGCGATTGAACCAAACATTACTCCTCGGAAGAAAAGAGATAATGGACATATTGTGCTACATTCAAAAGAGTTTGCCAAGTTCCTACATGGGTTCATTTAAGAGTTCCAATTACCCTTGAGAGTCAACAAATGCCTTCAACTTCAAGGGCTTTTTCCACAACCGAATGTAAATTGTAAATTTACCTCGACTAATTGGAAACAGCTAAACGCTTGAAATAAACCGTGAAACTACTTTTAATAAAAACTCAATGTCGATGGAAATACCGCAGCTAAATGTAATTAATATTACTTCCTGACTATAGTAATAATAAAGTTTAATGTACACATACATAAAGTTATTCGTGATTCATGTGTAGCACATTGAGTAGTTATACTATAACCACATGATTAAAGTTAAAAAACATTTATTAATTGATTTGTAGCCCACCAACTAAACACCTGCAAGATTGAGGTTTCAATAATATTTTTTTTTCTACGTGCAAAACCTTTGAAAAATCCACATTGAATTTTCCCAATGGTAGATTGGACAGTTAGATGTAATTTTATGTCGACCTATTTGAGCCGTTCAGTGAATTTGTGTGAAAGATCAAGCTAGGTTCATCGCGAACTTTTACGTGCGAGTATCTGTACATGTGTGTAAATACACGCTCCCAACCCAGCGGTACTCAAAGGGATGAAAAAACAAGAGGACTGTTCGTCGAAATCACGTCTCGCGTCTCCGCGTGCCGGCAGCTGAGCAAAACGAGTGCAAAGTAGTCGGCTAAAGTACTTAGCGAAAAAAGAAGGACAAGCATGAGCTCGGAAAAGCTGTGGAATAGGTCAGAGGTTGAAATGGAAAGAGGAAAGGAGAGAGCGAAAAAAGGAAGATTTTGTTGGGAAATTCCGACGTTACAGCAATGAGAAAAAAACTGAGAACCGGACGAGGGGAGGGGCGTGGGTCCACTCAGCAGTTGGTGAAGGAAAAAAGGAAAGTACACATACGCACGATCCAGACGAGCCTCGTAACTGGCGCTGTTTTCGCAGACGCTCTGAAATATTCACCCCGCATAAGTGCAGTGCGAGGCGCCTGCCACTGTAGCTCCCCAACCTCCCCGACTCTCTCGTAACGAGGGCAATTTTCTTTTGAAAATTGAGTCGCTGCTGACATCGCCTCCTTTTCCACCATCGACTCGCGTTACCGCGGCGCTTGGCTCGAACGCGAGTGCGCACGTGTGCCGCGCCAGTGTAGTCAGCGTATGCTGTTTACTGCTCGGTTTACTGTGGTTTTTCCTACTCTTTCATTTTTCGACCAACCACGGTCCGAGAGCCGCTCACAAAGGGAACTCTATACCCTACGTTCCTTCAAACTTTTTGCAGGAAAATCATCCACCTTCACATAATGTTTGCCAAGGCTTTGTTACACGCACGTTGTCTAAATAATAATAGCTAAAATCCAAAACTCATGGTCCACTCTTTTGTGACCCTTGTTTATCCGACATATTTTTCACGTCTTTTCAATGCATCGAGAAAAGTGAATTTTCAAAGCAAGCCACAAATATGAATGCACATACTGAGACAGTTGTACGATGTAATCTACCATCAGGTATAGCTGTTCCGACCGAACTCTGACCAGTAGACATAGTTACGATTAGTATAGCATTTTCTCTTGTGGTAAAGTTGATTCAATACTGAGATTTTCCACCAAAATTACTGAATCAATTCACCGCCTAGATACATCGTATTGAAAGAGACTGATGTAGAAAAGCTATGCGTACATTTTGGAAAAGTAGCAACAAGATTTAATGAAAAAATGTACAAGCAGGGGGAGGACAGGCTCACGAAACTGTGCTATAAGGAAGCGTATGAAAACGAGACAGGAGGGATGTTAAAAAAGGAAAGGAATATATTTCTAAACAATCTAGGGTTTAGTGAAAAATTATTAGAGATATGGAAAAGTCAAGGTATATTAGTAGAGGATAGGATGGGATAGGATAAGAGAACGTATGAGTGATATAAGCAATCAGGTAACGGAAGCTAAAATTAAAAACTTATAGTACAACCCTAGGTATAAGGATATTATGGGGATTGGAAGGGAGGAGTATTTAAGCAAGCAAATCAAAGGAATTTGTATAAGTCAGATGTCGGAATCTGGATGGAGAAATAGGTATTGGTTATAAAAGGATAAAAGGCTATGCGAATTGTGTAATTGTAAAGAAGGAAGTTTGGAACATTTAATAAAGGAATGTAGAATTGTAAAGGAAAATAAGGTATGTAACCTAATGGACGGAGAGCTAGATGTACAAAAAATGTTAAAGGAGGTTAGCTCGTGTAAAATTGCAAAAATATGGGGTAGATTAAGTAATTTGTATGAGAAAAAAAGGGCCGAAAACTGTAATAAGCTGAATGAATATGAATATTCATATGTATGTAGTAGCAAGTAAGATAGATGGAGTATTGAAAGTTATTGTGTAAAAAGTGAAAAGATTGTAGAATTAGTAAATAAAAGTTGGGACTGTGATTTAAATTAATTTATGTAAAGTATGGAAATTATGTAAATTGTGTAAATTATGTAAGGGTAGAAGACCTTAGGATTAAGGAAATGTTACAATTTTTGTTTGCATTGATCACTGTACTGAGTCCGTTTTCTGGACCTAATTGGTTGAAAACTATTATATATATATATATATATATATATATATATATATATACACTGAAACAATTTACTGTATAAGATTTTCAGTGTGTTGTAGGACTTATATGGTATTGAGCACAACACACGAGGTCAACCTATATCATTGCGAGTATCATTGTCCTTATTGAGTTGAAGTACATTTTGGCAAGAGTATTGTAATTTTATATCACGTTAAATATATTTTTTTGATACTTTGCTTACTGAATTCCACTCCGTACCAACTGTCAAAAGATCTAGAAAACGATGCACATTGCCCACGATGCACATTGTACGTGTATGCACACTAAACCAGCCTACGGAGACGAGAAGAAGCTAAAAAGCTACGGAAAAGCGAGAAAGGGGAGATAAGGAGGAAAATTAGTCAACTTTTCAGCCTACCTGCTTCTTCTCTTGACTCAGTTCCCTTCTTTCTTCAGCCTCTCAATCTCGCTCTCGTCTATTTCGACACGAGTCTGAAACTGCTTCGTGTGCTCTCGCGTAAACGTGGCAAAGTCGCCGGACGTGGAGTAAATAATTAGAGGGACGGCAAGGAGACGGAACACATTGCATGATTTCTTTTTTTTTTTTCTTTCACGTAAGTTATACTTATACGCGTGTTTGTGTCTCTCTCAACTTCTGACGAGCAAACAGCTCCTGCTCTTCTGACCTTTGCTGCCTCCGTCTCATACTTTTTTTCTTTTTTTTTTTTTTACTTCTCTGGTAATAATTAATGCTCTAATTTGAATTAAATGATAACATTTTTTAGCTGAAGGGTTTTGTTGCAGCTGCAAAAGCATATATCATCATCTTACATTTCAATGTCTTGCCTTGAATGGTTTTGACTTACCATTGTCTTTGATCAGTGGCCCTTGCTCGCATTTTTACTAGAGTGTGGCAATTATCAACGTAATAGTGAGGTGTGCCATATTCGCACCGTGGCACCTGTGAGGTGGATTACTGGGCTGAACGAAATCAATTCAATAATTGAATTAATCAATTACTTATGATGCTTATGTTAAATAACCAATTATCATTTTGTAAAGGAAATTAAAAAAAAAAAAAAATTTGAAATATTTGACACGATAAAAGAAAACTTTTTCATTAAATGCATAAAATTCTACGATCCCTTTTTAAATGAATACGGTCTTTTGTTGAACTCCAAAAGCTGCCGTCACCCTATGTGGGGTATCATAATACAAATCATTCAATATACCTGTAGGAATATGTACATTATTGGCTAGAAGTTTTTAATATCTAATCATAAAAGGTGCCGATGTTTTTCTAAAATAAAAGGTGTGATATAGTATCTGTTTTGTACTTTATATTATTATAATACTAGTGTATAATAACTATTTGTAATTATTAAAACAAAGAGCATTAAGTTAGTACAGTATGAGCTCCCTCTCGTATGCCCTTGATAAACTTAACAGTTGAACGAAAGAATGGAAATTAACTCAAAAGTGCCAAAAAATGTCAACCAATCAGTGACGTGAACAGTCTACATGTATTTAATAATCATACATCTAAAGCACCAAACATCGATAAAAATATATTTAGTACATACAATAGTTGGTAATTTAGAGTCCTTCCTACGCGTGTTATACATCAGAAGCTTCTTATGACTGTGAAAAGAAGAAAATGTAAAGATGCTTATGCCGCATATAAACTGCAAGCCATAATGTGAAGAAATAAACAAGATTCCCGCAAGAAACATTATGAGAGAAGGGAAACAGGATTGTGAAAACCACCAGACTAGTTTGACGGAAACACAAGCATATTCGACACGTAGGGAAAAACTCTGCCCGTAAGTTCTCGCGCACGTGCGCCTGCGGACCTCCAAGGGAGTAGAAAAACTCCGGTTCGTCCGACTTGTATCACAGCTGCATAAAGATTCGCGCGAGCAGGTATAGGTACGCAGCGTTGTGCTTTTAGAAATGAAAAATAAGCCGCGACTTATCGGATAAGTTTTTCCCGTTTAAGTTTTTCCTCAGTAGGAATGTGTACCTACACGTGTGGATTTGTCGTGCGTGTGTACAGTCGCGCATCAGCTCCAGCCGATTAGTTGGCGCGCCGTGACTCTCTTGTCTGCGAAACCATGCGGAAGTCCATGCATGCCCAGGGAGTCGTTCCTTTGCCTGCTTATGGAATACCAATCCGACGAATTTCCCATGGGACGAGACGGGGCTTCGGCAAAGCTCCTCGGCTCTCGTGTGCGGTATGACAGTTCTGGAACGCGTGTACGAAAAGCTCTAGCTGTTGTGTTGATTAGGTATTCCGCGAGACACTGCGACCTACATCCCCATTATTTCTTCTTAAAGTTTGGAAAAATATACGTGTCTGGGCAAAACCAAGGAATTTCACTATGTTGGTCCTTTACTTCGTCCGATTAGAAACGTAAGAAGTATCGACTGTCGCCGTAATATCTGCTGGTTTGAAGACAAGATGAAACTTCATAGATACATATCTTGTTACTATCATCATAAATGTTTAAATGTATAAGATATGAGTATATCCATGCGAAATACAAATATGTTGTTACACATTTGACGCTTCAAATCTACACTAGATTGTCCACTTAATAAGTGTTGAAGTCTGGCTTCTTCAGCAATATTTTTTAATTTCCTGTCCTGTTAAATCCATGTAATGAAATAATTTAAAGTTATTTACCTGCAAACTCTGTTTTCTGTTTCAACTATTTTTGTTTTGACTGCACAGCTGTTAAGAAAAAAAATTGCTAGACTATAATACACGTACATTAGTAGGTAAAATATATTTGGAAAATGAAAGACTACTTGTCAATATGACGTATGTTTTTGTAACTTGAATATATCATACAATCAAGTTGCTGGCTTGAACAGCTATCATCTTAGCTGTTAATTACTAGTTAATCGTTTAGGAATAATCAGTAATCACAAAAAAGATTTTTTCAAAGATCAAAATCTCACTCATCGTCTTTACTTTGCTGTTGAAGTTTACCCTGAGATCCAAATATCGATGGACTTGGTACGGCTTTCGACTTTTTTTTATTGTGAAGATTCACGTCGTACGATTGTGTTTGGTCATGTAACATTAACCCATAGGGACAGAAGGTAAAAGCATATGCAGAGATAAAATGATATATGGGAAGCGGAAAAGTGGAAACAACAATCGCATCGTGCGCAGTAACAAATTGCTTTCCTGTGCGTGAAATATTTTCGCTCATAAAATTTGATGCATCGTATCGGATGCTTGCAGTTTTTGTTGCATGAAGTACGGGTATTCCAGGCGCTCTAATTGATGTTAGGAATATAGCTTTTTATTTCCTAGTTGCACGTAGCTGAATTTATACGGTCTATGTTTTGAGAAATCCTACTTCAAAATAATATGATATTACGAGCTAAAGAAGCCGGTATTACTGGCTTCTTGGACAAACCAATTAAAAGCATTTTTTTCAAAACTGAATTAGGGCCGGAAAGCATACTTTTTTTCTCGTGTACTTTTCCAAACAAACTTTTGAAATAATTCGAGTCACCGATTTCCAGTGTTCGGCCCAAAACCTAAATAGTTAACTGCCATTTTCCCGGCCAAACCGATTACCTGATTTCTGTCTCGGGCCAATCGAATAAGTGATGGAAAAAAATCGTTGCTGCAGCAAAAAATGATGATTTTAAGGTGCCAAAATCATGAAAGAATGTTGCATTTAGCCATTTTTATCCAACCAGAAGAAAACATGATGTAAATGTGTGGTTTTGACAAATAATTAATCAAAGTTCTTATACAGTATGCATACGGTATGGTATATGCCACTCGCGTCACATTTGGGGTGTTATAAAAAAAAAAAAGAAACTAGTAGCGAGACGTCAAATTTTTACCGCAATATTTAAGGATTATGTCTTATTGGACTCCAATAGCCATAATTTTATAAAATTTTAGTACAGAGGTATAAAATATAGGAGCTAATATCGGAGTAAAGCCGTAAAAAAGCTTACTCCTCTCGCAAGGGTAAAAATTCATCACTGAAAGAGAATCTATTTTAAAGATTGGTACTCTAGCGAAGTGGAAATTCCAGCAATTGCATTTCAAGACTTGTTTCCGACGACATTAACCAGATTCCAAATTTTCAGTGTCATTTTAAACGAGGAAAAACGAATCGTGTTACTTTTCGTTAAGATTATCGTTTTGTCGGCCGAACTGTACGAAGCACTACACTGCTATGTTTGAGTAATAAAAATCCACTACTCGATAACAAGTAATCAGTAAGCAGGCAAGGCACATAACTTCGTGGTTATATACATTATTTTGTTAAATATTCATTGAATAATCGAATAAGTTGTACGTTTCCGGCTTAACCGAGTAACTCCAGCATCGACTCGTAGCAATGAAGTTCATTGCAATTTTTGATCACCTACATGAAATGATAAAGTCTTGTCTTAGCACCTAACGTTAGGCACAGCAGGAAACGCGCAGTTTCTGTGCTGGCAGAAAGTAGCTTTTCAACCTTTGAAGCCATTTTTCTTGAAAATCACAAAAATCAAGTTAATCGGTTTGTCCGGGAAGCCACATGTATATAACTTTATCTAACTCCGGATTTTCTTTTACATTTGTTGCGCCTTCGTTAGGAGAAATAAAGTTTTCACCTAGTGATGTGCATCCATCTAAGACTGTCACGACGATTTTTCGGACGTTGTTTCTCAGCTACTCCCAGTCTCGGTAATCGCCCTTGAGGAGAAGCACTGCACGTGTAACCAAATCTGTTTATTCTTACCTCAGCCCTCACAGCCCACAATAGCTTTTTTCACCTCCAGTGATATCGAAAGGTATGATCTTAGTATTTGGAAACTGTAAATATAGCTTTGTTATGACTTTAACTATCATGAATCTGATCATGAGGACAAATTGTGTCAAGTTCAAGACAAAAGCCAGCGTTTGAGTTTTGTCGTGTATAGGTGTATACAAACTTTATTTGGAGCCGTCATTGCAGGCGCAGGTTTACATTCATGAAAAAACTTTTTCTAATTACAGATATAAAGATTTCTAAGCTCAGGGCTCAGTTCTTCGTTGTTGCGTTACTTGGGGATACAATTCACTTAAATTTCAAAAAGTACAAAATCACTCTTCTACATGCTGAGGAAACTAATTTTTCTCAACAATTCAATTTTTTAATTTCATCATGAAAAAAATTTCATCAAATTTAGGATTATCGAACAAGACTTTTTTTATAAAAAAATATTTCAAATACCTACTCCTGCAACGGAAAAAATCAGATACTTTTATTTTATTTATTATTATCATTTTTTTTTTTTCAATTGTCTCACGTCTTGGTGGAACAATAAAAATGTATTGATTAATTAAGTCAGTTTATCGTCGAATTGCAGTAATTTATTTAAAAAATAAGTAAAATAAAAATAACATTAAGCGTGCATTAAAAAAAAAAAAAAAAAAACTTATCCTGTACAATTGTCATGCAAGCCTGTGTTGATTTGGCATACCCCATGAATGTCTTTTTAACCCTCTAATAATGATAATTTTTAAATTTCAAATAAGGCAGGAAAATTGGCAAATGACTTTTTTTCCTCCAAGTCAAAAGTTTCACGAAATTATCCATCCACGTCTACATACTGGCACTTTAAGAAGGAGAGCACACACGGGCAGAGCTTACGACTCTCGGTGCTTAGGAGAGCTTTGCAGCGGCAGGACGAGCGGTGCTTTTCTCTTATTTCCAGACATACTTCCAGTACCAATCTCTTCTCTGACCTCTCCAGCCTCGATCTCCTTGTTTTCTCTACGCAGGTTCTTTCATTGTGCCCCAGCAGATCGCGAGCAGAAGCAACACGTAAAGGGTCCGGGGGTCGCTGCTGTTGTGTGCCACTGTTGCTGCCAAGAGCCCGTTAATGCATCCAAGCGATGCATATATGCACGAGAGAAAAGCTCGCTTGTGGTATTATTGCTGATGGCTCTCCTCCCCTACTGCTACACGTATTTTCTCCTCGTCCCTGTATTCATGACTCCTCCTTCCTTTTGCGTAATTTCCACTAACATCTCGTTTCCTTCTCTTTCCGCTCTTCTTCTCCGCTCCCTTACTTGACCGCACCGAGCAAGCAAACCCCCATTCCGTTCTCTAGTGGCATCTGTACACTACCACCACTTTGTCTTTTGTTTTTTCACCTCCGTGCACTCCACTCTTAACCATCACGTGCATATGCTGATTTTGATTCTTCCCCCCCCCCTCCTGTTTTGGCTACCCACACTGATACTTTTAACAAACCGGATGCTCTTGCTCAACCAACGGAGGAAAAGAGGGCTTTATTTACATTTTCCGCTCGTTGTCGTCATTTCATCGATCAAATTCGCAAGTTCAGCTTCATACCTTTGATATTGGTTTGTTTGCACGTTCTCGATACTTACCAGGACATTCCGAAATTCCTTGATGGATGGGAGATGAATTTTTCTTTTTTATCTCACTCACCTTAGTAGTTATTAATACCAATGTTGTTTATGATCAGACGTTTCAATTTAATACGAAAGGCTTGTAACTAATGACAAGTCACTCATTCGCATTTTTGTACAGTTAGTGATACATTCATTTTTTTATGGTTTTTATAAGGTCTACTTTAAAGAAAAAAAAAAAAACAGTTGCATTCACAAATGACGAATATTTCGACGCCTCGGACGAAAACCAGTCCAGTTCAGAGTTTCCTGTTTAGAATAACATTAAAAACTCTGAACTGGGCTGGTTTTCTACGAGGCGTCGATTTAAGGTCTCTACTCGATAAAAATTAATGTTTAGAAAAACAATTGAATGAACTTGATGTATGTTTCATTATCTCACAACTTCATTTTTAGAGACAATTACATCTCGAATTACATTTACATCAACTTATCGATCCTTCCAATTTAAACACAGTCATGTAGATATAAAGGAGAGCGAGGCGTATTATACAAGGGTAAAACCGCACATTAGTCTCATTGACTCAGCGTTGACCTAACTATAAGTTGTCTTTAAAGATATTTTCTAATGTATCTTAATCAACTCAGAAATAGGTTCAGCTATGTACCATAATTACTAAATTTCTTTGTTTATACATTTACATAGACAAAATTTGTTACCTTTGTTTAGCCTAACTTTCTAGAATTGCACTTTAATGCTTCCTGTACGATACCAATTTTTCTGTAACTGCTTCATAAACAAAATTCCACAATCCGTAAACAAAAACTCTTTCCTTTATTCTTTGATAATGTTGATCTTTCTTAAATTCAGTTTTTGTCTGTCTAGTATTAGTTGCGCATAGTAAATTTTGTTAAGCAGACAGGCAACTTCTATTGCTGTCATGCAATGTGTACCCAATGATTTATATATATATATATATATATATATATATATATATATATATATATATATATTATACAGCACGCACCCTCGCGTGGTCTGATCATACCCACCGCGACTCATTGTTTAAACCGCTGTTAAATGAACCACTACGCAGCATTTGATTACCTAACATTGTTTAATTTCTGTGCTCAGAGTCATTAATTTACTTTAGTTTGCTGTAGAGACGATTCATTGAAGTTGCCGTTTCCTGGATCACGGACACTGGCTTCACAAGCTCAACCATAGGCTAACCGCCTCGCTAACCGCCGTACAGTCCACTACAGAATCAATATCGAACCGCATTATCGGGTTTACAAAGTATATACTTGTCATTCGATTCATATGTTATGTAGAACATCAGATACGTCAGAAGTAGTGTGAATAGACTTGTCCGGATCAATAGAAATGTGGAATTGAGTTTTAAAACTTGTTGTACCAACTTATTTTTCTTCTTTCGTGGACAACAAAAAATTGTTCCTATCTTGTCTTCTTTTTTATTTTTTCGTTTTTTTTCAACGTTAGATATTTTCTGGGCCGCCGCCGCCGTTGAGAAAAATCCAAAAAGCTCCTGGAATGGCAACACATAGTATTAACGTGTATCAGACACTTGCAAAAAAGTTATATTTCATCAAAATGTATGTTCAGTTTGAAGTAAACTTTTGCTTTGTGCAGTAAAATCATCATTTTTCTCGGTGCTTTGCGAAATTTCTGTAATACGTACAGGACAGTTACTTATTTCAATTTTACATGCTGAACTTTAATATAATTATATTTTGCTTGAATTTACATTTTCTTACAAGCAATCGGCTTATACTCGGATTAAAATAATACTCTAGACACTGACATTTTTACCTTAAAGACATTCATACGTTCATAATCTTTTTAATGGTTTTTATCAGTTGAGACCAAATATACTTTTTTTTAATCAAATGTTACTACTTTAAACGGAACTTTTCAAAATAGCTTGTACATTTGAGCTTATCCGCTTATAATCCCGATCCTTGTGAGGATTTGAGTTGTGTCTAGCTAGCATTAAAGACCTCCACGAAACGATGTAAAAAATTGGAGCGTGTTGGAAATCCGTGGTTCAAAATCTGGATTTTTTTCTTTGGAGTGCAATAGTAAACATTTTGGCGAATTTTTCCTTTCAAAGCATTTCCAAAAATGAGAACTGTCAAGTTTGATACCAATTCTAAAGTTGTCTGAATTGGTCACAAATGGTAAAAATTATTTCTACCACCCATAAACAGTGTTGTAGTGAGAGTAATGCTACTTACTTGGACAAAAATGTAAGGCATTCTCGATACACTCATGTTTAAAAATAAAAAGTGTACAAAATTCCGCCTCCTCTTTCCTGTCTCATTTCACATTTAGAGTATAACACAGAAGTTGCAGTCTTTCAGCTCAAAGAGTTGATGATACACAAGAATCTGAAACATTAGTCTTACAAAGTAAGTAACCGTGTAAAACGATTACTGAGCACAAATCGTTAATAATGAATCGCCGTGGATGCCACGAAGTCCTATATAACCACGATGCAACGTTACATACACAGCTGCTGGTACCTCATTCAAATCGCATTAGGGACAAAAGGAGGGGGCGAAAAGGGCCGAGCAAAAGAGTATCTTACGCTAATCCCGACGTGATCCTCCCGAGAGTGGTATAGCAACAGCCTGGCTCCGGGTTTTTCGATGGCTCGGGAAATTCGTGCAGCTTCGAGAACATATACCTCAGAAGCCGCGGGATTTAGTTTAAAGTTCCACAAAAGGGCTCCGGAGATTCGATCGATTGCGCGCGCGCCGACACACCACCGCCACAACCGGCACGTGTGCCCGGGATCAAGCTCCGAAGCCAGCCCGCGACGACGTTTCACCGCAAAACCGCGAAACCGACCCCTTTGTGCGCGCGACGGGCTCCCCGCACCCACAGCGCCCTTGTAGTTGCTCCTTATTTATAATGTACGGAAACGCAGGAGGAAAAAAAACTTTGGCCGAGTTAAATTTTTTAATCGAGCTTGGCCGCGGTGTTTTTTTTTACTGGAGGGCGATTTTTTTCGCCATAAAAATAAAAAATCTTGTATCGGGAAATGAAAAACACTTGACTGGGTGGGGAGAGCACCGTCTCGGTAGGTAGAGTGTCTAATAGCGAAGTAAAGCAAAGACGTACTGGGCCTGTAAGTAGTGGGACACTGATAACTATTTATTTTTATTGTTGATTAGAAAAGCAAAAAAGGTTTGTCAGTAAAAAATTACTTAATTCACTTATATGAGACTCATTTTCCTTTATTCATAAAACATTTGCTCTAACCATAAATAATAAGTTGATAAATCGATAATACCAGTTACGAACTGTATGAGTCAAGAAATACTTCATATCAATATTCCTCACTTCCTGCAGTTGGATATTAACTGAAAGATTGTCCTTATTTTAGACACACATTGTTAAAGTTGTACTATTTTTAAAAAAAAAAATACTTGATTGGGTTAAAAAAAACTCTTATTGTAGGTATTTTATCTTGTGCGTCCATTCGCTATGACATTATTCTATACTCATCCATTTGACATCCATTGTTTAAATAAAAACTGTTGCTCAAGTTTCATTAGTTTTTCGATAGCTATGCATTCGGTAGCTAATTAAGGTTATGTTTGCAAGTGCTTATACTTAATATATAAGTGTACCAGAGTATACTGTTGATTATTAAAATATTTTTCCGCCCTCGGTTAGTTTTCGGAGCCTGGTACTTCCTCGGGCAAAAAAGCAGTTTTCCAATACTCGTTTGAAAAGTCTCCTTTACGAACCTCGTTACGGACCTCGTCTTCGGCTCGGGCCGCAAACCTCTCGGTTCGCAAACAAAGACTTTTCAAACTCGTAAAAAAACTACTATTTCCGCCCTCGGATGGTTTTGAGAGGCTGGTACTTCCTCGAGCAAAAAAGCAGTTTTCCGATACTCGTTCGAAAAGTCTCCTTTACAAACCTCGTTACGGACCTCGCCTTCGGCTCGGGCCGCAAACCTCTCGGTTCGCAAACAAAGACTTTTCAAACTCGTAGGAAAACTACTGTTTCGCAATAGTGTGCGGAAAATGGGTTTTTTTCGCACTATTTTTAGTATGGAAAATCGATTTTTCCGCATCGTGTGCGGAAAAAGTGTGTGGCAAAGATTTTCCGCACAGTGTACGGAAAAGGTGTGGCAAAGGTTTTTCCACACATCGGAAAAAAATTTTTTACATACTAAAAATCTCGCGGGGTACGAATTAAGATACCGTGTGTGTACAACTATCATAACCCTACCTGGTGTAAGTTTCAACTCTCAACTAAAATTTCAAATTTTTTTGTTAATTCCATTAAACTACTTCATATTATAATTTCAGAAAATTTCACTGCGAACCACAATCCCATTGTGTTGGTGTGGGGTCCTTTAACAACGTTTGTAACAGTTGTAAAATTCTTTAAAAATATTTTTGTTTAAGTAATTCAAAGATCATTTTTTAAAATAAAATTTAATTCAATCCAATTGTTGCTTCTATGCATTTTTTTTTTTTTTTATATTGTAGTGGTTAACTTCCGGCTCCTATAAAAGGCACTACTCTGGGCACTTAGCACTTGCGAGAAGGAAGGGAAGAGACATTGGAAGGCCTCCCATTTCTGGAAGGGAATAGGGGAAAATTATGTAATTATGCTGCGAGAAGGGCGCCTAAAACCCTCCTCGAGGTGTGGTGAAAAAAAACATGTGCTTCTATATTTGAGGCATGAAAATAATTTTTTTTTTTTAACGATCATTTGTTACTTTTGATGTCCGGGCTAGGGGGTGGCGGGGGGGGGGAGGCGAAGCCTAGGTTGCCATAACTGAACCCCGCACAATCTCTTTATATAATAATAAAAAAGTAGGATAACTCGTAGAATTGGGGATAAAAGTAGGAATTTTCAAACACATCTACCTATCCGCTTGTGACATTAGGATAAATAGTTATTTACGTAACAAGTGCGGAAAAGACGGTTCCACACACTCGTGTGATAGACTGACACTCGTAGCTACTGACAGTAACTCATGCCTTGCTATCACACTTGTGTGCTCAATTGGCACTCATTCCCATCAACTCCAGCCACTTGTGCGAGTCAATCACAACTCGTGTTCACAGATCACTCTGAGGTATCCAGGCAGTCACAGTTGCTGCTAACTTCAGTCGAGAAAGAGTTTACTTAAGAAGCTCATCGGTCTTTTTTAGGGCCATCGGACGTCAAACTACTTTGCCAAAAAATATATTAGAACTTAACAAAGTTAACAGAAAACAGCCTTGAGGGGTCACAGAAGTCTTAAGCATGCCAAAAGTCGCAAGAGGGTGAATTAGAAGAAAAACTTTAAATGAATCTAATAAATACAATTTTAGGCGTCAAGAAACTGACGCAGAAAATTTATCGAGATTGAAACAGCAGCATCAAAATCAACAAACAAAGAATCCATTACTTGAGAGATCAGCTTTTCATTGTACCCTCTCAGCAATCCCTGAAATCTTTAAAGATCCTAATTTCGATTTTTAAATAAGTAGAAAATGTATTTGTGTTTTTGTGGCTGTACAAAATGTAGGGTTTAAGGTCCAGAACTTTGTTGCTCTGGTAATGAAGTTGTGAGATAAGAATGAAAAAATTTTTTTTCAATATATATTTGTTGAGAGTTTATAATCTTGACAGCTTTAAAAAATAGCCCTTTTGGTGAATTATACGGAAGAAACTGCAAATCAGCGGCTCCTTATGGCCAACGATTACTTTATGGCATAAAAAACGCACGGTACTTTTCAGCATAATTATTTTTTTGAATTCTTACACCTCATTATTTGACCAAATAATCCATATGGATTCCGAAAAAATATGTTTTTAATAAGAAGATTTTTGTTCTGATCTGTGTCAGGAATATGTGTAAAATTTCTAACTGAAAACGTTACACATTACATGTCAACACACTACGGTGTTTTATTTAGTAAGTCTCGGGTGAAGCCGAGACCGAGGGCTGCTAGTAATATATTAAGCAAAGTCGCTAAAACCGTTGTCATCGCTAACCGCTAAAACCACTGAACCGATTGTGCTGAAATTTTGCATACCGATTCTTGACACTTTTTAGATTATTTTAGTATAGTTTTAATCTTGAAAAATTTAATAACAATAGCAATAAATAAGCTTAAAGTTATGCAAAAATAAGCTAGTTTTTTATTTTAGTTTAACAGGATCCACTAGGTGTTGTCGACACAAAATCAAGGCTACCTGCACCAGAATTAGATAAGTGTGGTTGTAATAGACCGCAGCGTCTCGGAAATTCCTGCAGTCGTCTACCGGCAGTTCATCGAACTGCATCGAAAATGTGGATAGTATTCGTGCAGCTGGGTATCCCGGTTACCTTTGACACTCTTTTCGAATAGACAAGTGACCTAGGTCTACATCCACCCTGAATTCCCAGGATTGACGAGTGCCACCAATAAAAAATTATTCTAACCAATAACGTCTCCATTGGAAAACCAGGAGACGTATTTAGCCAGAGCACAACCTGCTTCAACACTTCACAGTTTTGTGGCCGTTCCACTATCCCGCCGGGTGCCGTCTGAGAGTATTTGGCTACAAATATAAGCCAGGAAAGACAGCCACCGCACATAGAGACTTTGAGGGTAAGAGTCAAGCTACCCACAGCTGGCCCTCTATCATAAAGAATAATAATAAGGAATGAATAGAAATTTCACCACTGACCTTTTTTAGGGCCAATATAAGTATTTACGTTCACTACTTAACCTTCAATCTCAGGGATTGTATCCGTTCTCAGTTCTTTGAAGGGCCACCTAAGTTTAAACCACCTTACCAACAAATCCATTTTCACTACCATTTCCGGGAACATTATTCGTCGATTGAAAGACTATGTAAAGCTGGCCACTATTAATCCAAGTCAGTCATTCACTCGCAGACTTCACGAGCAGAGTTGTTCGTTGCAAGGCTGGGAACCCCGGTGACCGAAGACCCTAAATTGCCCTCTTGACTCTAAGCATTCAACCAGCAATCACCGAACCTCTTCAAGGTCTGCGCTGGGCGAACCTAACAGCTATGGAGAAAAAAAAACTTGAGCCAATGGGACAGTCTCCAACGAGCAAGCATGACAAACCAATCTTCCCATCTCACATCACCAAAACAACGGAGTCAGCCAAAAAAAGAGGTGCTGTAGACACCAACGTCTTTGATGTTATACTAGGAGACGTTGGGAAAGATCTCTACAACTAGCTCCAAAGCTTCGGACTTTGTCATTTTTCTCCCGATCAGTATAGGGCTTCAACATCAGGCCAGAGAAGATCACCCTGAGGTATCCAGACAGTCACAATTGCTACTAACTTCAGTCAAGAAAGAGTTTACTTAAAAAGCTCATCGGTCTTTTTTAAGGCCATCGGACGTCGAATTAACTTGCCAACAAATATATTAGAACTTAACAAAGTTGACAGAAAACAGCCTTGAGGGGTCACAGAAGTCTTAAGCATGCCAAAAGTCGCAAGAGGGTGAATTGGAAGAAAAACTTTAAATGTATCTAATAAATACAATTTCAGGTGTCAAAAAACTGATGCAGAAAATTTATCGAGATTGGAACAGCAGCGTCAAAATCAACAAATAAAGAATCCATTACTTGAGAGATCAGCTTTTCATTATAGCCTCACAGTAATCTCTTAAATATTTAAGTTTTTTAAATAAGTAGAAAATGTATTTGTATTTTCGTGGCAATAAAAAATGTAAAGATTCAGCTTCAGGTCTTTGTTGCTCTGGTAATAAAGTTGTGGGATAAGTGAAAAAAATTTTTTTTTAAATATATTTGTTGAGAGTTTTAAATCTTAACAGATTCAAAAAATAGCCCTTTTCGTAAATTATACGGGAGAAACTGCAAATCAACGGCCCCTTATGGCCAACGATCATTTAATGGCATAAGGAAAGCACGGTACTTTTCAGCATAATTATATTATGAGAACTTTTCACTTTACATGTCAACACACTACGGTGTTCCATTGAGTAAGTCTTGGGCGAAGCCGAGACGGGGGGCCGCTAGTTATTATTTAAAGGGACAGCGTTTGTTCGTATGTTCGTAAAAATCTCAAAACCTACTGAACCAATGGATCTTAAATTTTGACAGAAGTTTAATTACAACTTTTAATCGGCTATTAAAATTAACGATCCTTTTATAGATTTGTTTTTATATTACTCATAAAAACTAATTGCCAAACAGCTCTGAAAGGAAGCTCTTACTTTTGACCACTAGAGGAAGAGTGATTATGTTTTTAATGTTACTTTACATTGACTGAGCCGCTCCCACAATCAATTTTATTGAGTTACTTCAATAAGTAAAAGTTCGTAGCAGGCTTCAGTAACGTGTGACACGCACATCAGCACATTGTCGATGTAGGGTGATAATACATCTCATAAAATTATATAGATTCTTACGCTCTGATTGTTTTTCAAATGGACAATTGTATGTTGGACTTTCAAAATCAGGTAATCTAAAGACTAATTTATACTAATGCCACATAGTACAGAAAAAACCAAACATGTAGGGTAATCTGAAATTTTTCAAAGTAGGGTATATTTAAACGAGGGTATTATTCGCTCTGAGGGTTAACAGATATAGATAGGTCACGTGGTACCCCCCTTCAAAAAATGAGGACGCTTTATCATCGTAATGTACAGAGATATGATAGAAATTGTATGTATGTATATTTTTATTGGCAAAAACTTAAGTGTTTTTAAATTAATATGTAATTATATGTTTTACTAGTAGTTTTTATCTCTAAACTCATATTTTAAATACAAGAAAGTTACAATAGATATACTCGGGTATGACGGGGATCGAGAAATCTGCGGACGTTTTCATGTTATTAGTATATCGATACCAAAAACTAATTCCTTTCATTGAAACAAAAGTGAGGTTAACTTGTTTCTTTGTACATCATTTGTACATCTTGGCCGACTTTAAACACTTTTTTTTAACGGGGAAAATCAAAGAACCTAACTACGCTACTTCACTCCGAATAATAACATGTAACAACGCAACAATATCCGTGATGAGGCATTAAAAAAAAAAATATCTATCCCAATAAGCATTAAGCGTCCTCACTTTTCAAATCGTCTGCCACCTTGCGAACCACTGTCGAACTCTTTATTCCCACCACGCTAACCCTCGGAGCGAATTGCGGTTGCTCCAATTATTGCGGTACTCTCGAATAATGCGTATATTTTAATTGAACTGATGAGTTATGGCTAGTAAACACTTGAAATCATTAAATCAAGTTATAGAGTTCCTAGTTCATAAACTTCAGTTCCAAAATAGCCTTAAAAACTTTACATTTGTATAACAAAAAATCACGTCCGCAATAACTGGAGAACTCATAACCTCTTCCACTATGATGGTATTATTTCGGATACCCAGTTGATTTAGCATTGAAATTGATCATAATTATACGTGCACAATATTACAGACAGGCCTGCAATAATACCAGCATTGGCAACTGAACTTTAAAACATCTTTTTAAATCGACATTCATGAGTTTATACATTTATAAAAATGGAATTCAATAGTTTTTGAGTCCAACATTAATAAAAAAAAAAAAATCACAACGATGTGACGCACTTCATTTCTTAAGGCTCGGGCACATGGAACCACGTTAAGCGCAAAGCGTATCGAGTATTGCTTAAAATTATAGGATCAGGAAAAGTTAGGTAAGGTACGCTTACGCGAAAAAATTTGTCATCGCGCACATGGGAGTAAAAAATACACGCGTAAGTGTTTTCAAACCAATCACAGCGAGTGTTTTGTTGGCTTTGCACATGCTGTCTCGCTCGCACTCATGGCAAAAATAAAGTTACGCCTGTATTTTTGTACCCATGTGTGCGATGACAAATTTTTTTGCGTAAAGCGTAAATACAGTATGCAACCTGTAAATATAGTCAGCAGCTAATGTCAACAACAACTGTTAAAGTATCAATCGTATAATTAATCGAATTTCTGACATGGATGAAAAACAAATTGTAAGAACTTTGGGCAAATTGTGGAAAGTCTACACGACCTATGCAATGACCCAATACCGCAAAGAAAAAGTGAGAAGTGTAATGATTAAGCTGTATGAAATGTATTTACGGCTCTCAAATAAAAAGAAAAAAAAGAAGTATGTGGGTGCGCCCCATTTTCTCAGTGCAAGAAAGACAACTTCAAGGTGACAGCGACAATCTGGTGAAAAAATTAGAATCAGATCCTTTAGTGTACTTCAATTACTTTAGAATGACTCATGACATTTTTGAAGAGTTGTTGATAATAGTAGGCCCTGTTCTAACTAAAGCTTTTGTTGTGAGAAGACCCATTTCAGCTCGAACAAGACTTCAAATTTGTCTATCAATATCTTGCATCTGGAGATAGCATGAAATACATAGGGTACGCTTTTCGAGTTGCACCGAACACTGTATGTGCAATTGTTCAAGAAGTTTGCACCGTTCTGTGGCTGAAATTGAAAAGAGAATTTTTAGCAGTTCCAAGCACAACTGGGTGGAATATAATAGCAGAAGAGTACGGGAACAAATGCAATTTTCCTACATATATTGGTGCCATAGACGGTAGACATTTTGCAGTTCAAGTAAGTAAACATTCATTTTCATAACAACATATTTTAACATCCCACTATAGGTGACAAAAAAAATTTATGATTTCAGGCTCCATCTCACAGTGGATCAACCTTTTACAACTATAAAGGATTCCACAGCATTAACTTAACTGCATCTGCAGATGCAAACTATCGCTTCACCTTAATTGATCTTGGAACCGAAGGCCGAAGAAGTGACGGTGGTGTGTTTGAAGACAGCTTAATCTGTAAAAACATTCAGAATAATACGTTGTCCATCCCACTACCTACTCAAGTTGGAAGTTCTACATTGCCATTTGTATATGTCTGTGACGACGCATACCCTCTTACAGAGCATACTATGAAACCGTTTTCTCGTAGGGACACATTAACTGTGAAACAAAAAATTTTTAATTATAGACTGAGTCGTGCCAGACGTATGATTGAATGTGCTTTTGGTATACTAGTTGCTCGTTGGAGATTATTTCGAAGACCTCTTTTTGCTCCAGTTCGGAAAGCGGAAAAAATCATTTTAGCTGCAGTATGCCTACATAATTTTGTAATAACTAAAGAGCTAGATAAACCTGCTAGCAAAAGATCATATGGAAGAAATACAGATCAAAGTGATAGTGCTTTGTCACCTAATAGGTTCCTTCGTGTCAAACCTATTTCCAAGAAAACTCAGAAACAAAAAGCTGATCAAGCGACTGCTGTGAGATAAACTTTTGCTCAGTATTTCTTGACTGAGGGTTCTGTTGGGTGGCAATGGGATAAAGCAAATGATAATGAATTTTAATTAGAAAAAATTTTTAACTATTCAGTAATCTTTCTTGTGTCGTTTTATTTATACAAATATTTTTTCAGTAAAACAAATTTTGCAACTTTTAATAATTACAAATAATTTACTCAACTAGTCCCAATTCCTTTTCCTTTTCATAAGCCATTTGAAGTAGATGCAATTGAAGCATTCGTCTGTGCGCATATGGCATTTGTCGTAGAACTGCTCTTAGCTGAATTAGAGTTCTCTCTACCTCATCGGGAGGTTTGACAGCGTCACTTATAGACTTCAAAAATTCGGATTGAAAAACACTGCCACTGGAGTCCCTTTTCAGCCCTGCAATGCAAAATGAAACTCAGTAATTATTTAGCACAATGATAACTGTACAGATGTATAAGCTACAAAATTTAATAACTTTTGTTTTTTCGAGTTTGTAGCACTGAGCTTGTTGGTGATGATGTATCCGTAATGATGGAACTGTCACGACGAGCAAAAGATTCTGCTGTGGAGACACTCGACTCATCATCATCAAGGCTGAAGTTGCTGTCATCAGCCGTCTGACTGTTGTCTCCGTCGTTGTTGTACTCACTGCCTTCTCCATCGTTCATGTTACTTATAGTCCTATAAAAAAAATGTTATTAATGCTGTTGCAGAACAGGTAAACTTGAATGAATAATCATTACCGACCGTCTATGTTCCAAACATTCATCCAGAAACTGCATCAACTCGAAGTGTCGAAAGCCCTTTTTTTGGAAGAGGTAGAGGCAGCAGATCCACTTGGGATGTACTTTTTCAGCTTTTTATTTTCTCTGGTGAAACAATCCCTGAGGTACTTCCACCGTTTTTTTAAGTCGCCAACAGAAAATCCACCTATAAGAAAAATTATTTATTAACCGCTGATTTACTTTACTTATGATTTTTAAGTACATACCTTCTACTTCACGTTGAATTTGTTTCCACAATTCTTGTTTGTTGTAAGGGACTCTTTTTTTAACATTAGTACTTGGATCCCGCAAATGAGGTTTTTGTTTAACTGATAGAATTAATGGAATGTCACTTTATCGGAAGTTCCTTCACAATTTTGCTCTTCAACATTTTCTGGGCTAGGATAACTTTGAGAAGAGCTGCCTGTGACTCCAGAATCACTGCTCTCTTCTGTTCATTGCTCTGACGTTGTAGGGGGTAAAGTTGTTAAAACTCGTTTTTCACCTTTTATCCCTAAAAAAAATAGAATCTTATAAACGATTGCCAACCACAAGTACTGCAAAACAAGCATTATAAAGTAATTACTTCTAAACAGCTGCTTCCCAATGTTAACAACTTCTTCAACATTGAGATTAATGCTGCTAAAACAATTGTGTTGTTTTATATCGTAGCTTTACCCCTATATAAAATACTTGAATTGAATATGTAAATCAATACAAACAAAATCAAATATTTTAAACATTTATGGATAAGAAGCGGGCAAAGCTGCGATAAAATTTACTATGTTGTGCATTCCTTAAACATTTGGGATGTACAGAAGTATTGTAGGAAGATATATTTCAAACATTTTATACAATGCGGATGAAGTCGCGTCGGGGTACGGTAGTGTGTGTTATATGAGGAAATCCACAAAAAATATCCCGTTTATGTCTGCCATTTTAATAGAAAAAATTATTTTGAGCCACACCTTCGAGATAGGGCTCATTTTACTTGTAATGCTATGTACCTACGAGAAAAAAATTTTGAACACAGGTTTCAGTGAGGGTTACACCCTTTTTCCCTGATTTACATGTTAAAATTATATTTATATAGATGATGTATAATAATGAAAAATCCAATACATGGCTAATGGAAATACTCATCTTAACGTGTCATCATGAAATTCATAAAAAAACGGTACGAAGAACGGTGGCTTTTTCATGTATTTTCTTCGAACGAAGCCATAAATCGCTGCGTAATTCGCACGAAACTGCGAATTGTATCCTTATTCGCCGAGGGACAACCAAAAATCTCCAAATCCCGCTCCAACGCCCAAATTTACCGCGACCAGAGGCACGTATCACATGATATACCCGATACCGTACGCTTTCGCGCGGAGACATACCAGGTGTATTCGAGCCCTTATCTCGTTCACCCCTGTACCCTTCATGGTGTCGGCGCTGCCGTAAATTAAAATCAGCTAAGCTTTCACGCGCGCCAATTATGATTCATCGCCCCCACGCGTAAATCATCCACGGCCAGCTGCAACCTCAGCGTTGTGCCACGGGTGCATACATGTGTGTGTTGTAGCGCGGGGATATTCGTGGAGTATGGGGAGGAAGGGTCACCCGACTGCTAACCTTGCTCGACGAAAAAACGAATGGAAACTACTACATAGAAGAAGAACAAGGGGAGGAATAGTGATTTCACCCCGCTACAGTCGCGTCGTCGAGACCGTATAATTTCATCACCTTGTTTTGACAAGAAGAGAGTACACCTTATTCGCTCACACTTTTTTTCCCTCAGCTGTAAAAAAATGTTTCGTCAATCTCATCTGGGGAGGAGAATCGTGGAAGTATTGGATCTTTGAAATATTTTTCTCCTCCATTATGTACGCGTATCAAGTATCAATCCGCGATGGTCATCAATTATTGCACGGGCCTCTCCATGAATTAGTTAGCATACACACACAGACAGCTGCCAGTGCTTTCCGCTAATGCATCTTCCTCATTTGTATGGATTGTATAGGTTCGTGTTTTGTACTTTGTGAGCTCAGCTTTCGTTCAAAGTTTGGCTAAAATGAAATTGTTTTCATAATAGGGTTGTGCGCTAGGCATTCCTGATAGTCATGCTTTGCGAATATCCGACGATTCAAAGCACAGCAACCGAAGCACGTCCCAATCGTATCGTCTAAGTTTTGTTCTCCTGGAAATGTAATATGTGTGGTATTGTGAAACTGATTATAGAATGTCGAAAACTCAATTCATGATCGCATGTAACATGGGCATTTGTTGTTTATCTAAATATACAATTACGTCAACAGTAAATATAAAATTACGTACAAATAAGTGATATGCTTACAGTCAGTACTAGCTCATTTATTCATCTATTATTCATGTACCACCAACACACGTAGTTTCTCAAATGTATTTTTTTTTTTTTTTTTAATTTGGCATGTATAGGCTATCCAACCAATCAATCAAAGTTAAAAATTCTTTAAATAAAAAAAAAGATTTACTCACTTTTGGGACATGGCACAAGAGAAAAAATATCATGCTAATTTTACAAAAAAAGTTAAATTATCTCGTGATGCACAAAATTTAAGTATTTATATGATATCGTGGCTCCAGGAAAGAGGAAACGTTTTTAAAGTATTTTTCTGAAACTATAACTAGTTACTTGTTAAAAAATCTGACTCTGCAAATTTTTTCCACAAAAATAGAGAGACGCACGTGAAAGTTGCTCACAGCACTTACATTTCAAATCAGTAAAAAAATCTTGAAAATCGTATCAGAAGTTTACAAAATTTTTATTTTTACTAATAAAGTTAAAACTAGAAAGTACATTTTTCATTGTATATTCGTACAATAAGTAAAACATAAAGTCCCCTAACAATTATTTGTTCAGAAAAAAATATGCTATTAAAGATATCAGCTTGTATTATTCGTACACCTGACAGTTAATATTTGAACAAAGCTGTCTATACGACATATTTGATTTTTAATCCGAGAGACCATAGTCTGCCAAATGAAGTAAAGATAATCGAGTGCGGTATACATATAGCTGAGCCAAACTGGATCTGTAACTCGAGCTAATTTTTCGAAAAGTGTGCATCGGTGTATGCTGTTGACGTATAATGTGGATATGTGGGTACCCGCGGTTGCACGATTTTGACACCAAGGGTGGCGCTGCATGAGATGCACCTGACCAATAGCCATGTCCTTGCTTTTAGCATCCACTGGAGGGAGGGCAGGAGGATGTATTTTCGACGAAAATTCCCTGCGTTACGCCATCGCTTCCGTGTTTCCGTGAGTGTAGCACCTCGTGTAGGACCGGAACGAGATGGAGCTTCCTTTCCAGCACTGGTGCAATTACTCTCCTGCGCGATGTTGCACCACCTATACCCATACCCTACGGCGCCCGTATGCGTCCGCTGCAGACACATCACTGTGTCCTTTTCTTGGTCCTTTTCTCCCCCCTCCCTTCCTTCCGTACGGTCTGGAGCGATCACCACCTTATCGCACAGTCACTTGGAAACTGCAGGGCGTTTATTTTGCACAAAGATAATCTGCAAGACCGAACAACCCGTGTTAGGGGCTGCGTATAGGTGCAAGTGAGAAAAGCACGAAAAACATGATCCGCACGAATGTGAGAGTTGATGGGTGGGTCGCGCTCGCGAGGATGTATGGACGACGAGAAGGAGGGAGCGAGGAAGACGCGCTGCCGCTGATATGAAAAGTTCGCTGATGTTTTTCGGGCGCAGTCCGAGGGAGGAACTTGTTTGCGAGGATCTCGAGAGAGGAGAGGGAGGGACGATGGAGAGCTTGTTCTGCTAAGATGACACGAAAACATAAACTTTTTTAACTTCTTCAGCACTTTTTTTCTCAACTTTTTCCTTTGGTCCCTAATTATATTGAGAGGGCATTAATCATCTTTTCTCAAGTTTTAATGGCATTTTTAGTTCATTGGAAAATCACGATGAAGATCTCACGGTTGGCACACCAATGGTTAGGTGATAACGAAATAATGCGGGTGGTGACGATGACAGATGGTTGGAAATACAAGTGGTTGGAGAATCGCGTTGATACTGCTAAATACTTTGGTCCGATTGAATTTTAAAACGCTTAGATATTGAACAATTTTATGAAAAGGCACACTTATAATGTGTGCTTGCACTGGCGACATGCGCTACCAAGTATACGAAAACTGCTATTTTAATACGAGTCGAAGTTACATATATTTTTCTGATGATGTGTAGTTAAAGCTGAGCTTTCACAACTACAATTGTAAGAACGGTATGTTGTAATATTTTCACTGTTAATTTAATTATAATTATTTTTAGTGAACCCTACAAAAGGGTAGTTTTATACTTAGGTTTGGATTAAATAATCCCTTGGGTATGGGTAAGATAATTCCACTTTTCTCAACAGTTTTATTGATCCTACCTTCCTCCAAAGTCCTTCAGACCGCGGCCAGGGACTCTTCTCGCCAACTCTGGTGTCCTGTTATTCATTTGTACTTGTGAACTATATCTGTAACACAATACTAAAAGATACATAACGTGGTGAAATGACTAAGTGTTGTACAAATCGCTGGACGTCATTTGTCCGAATAGCACCTCTGAATCGTGACTGTAGAATACAATTTCAAACAACACGTGGCCAACTAATTGGTTACTTTTTAATTAAATACTCATCTCTAAGAGCACGATGGCTCGGTCGGACAGTTTGTGGGTCGGTTTGTGGGGAGACCGCGGGTTCAATTCCCGGCCAGTACGCTTCTTTTGAGCAAGTACCTCTGTGAATTTTCACATGTGCTTTTTCACCACGCAATGCTTCTCGTGAAGGAATGGGTGACCTTCTCGCAGCAACACTGCCTATCACCTAGATTCTTCGCTAAAGTGGGCTTTGTGACATCATCACCGCACCAACCAATTGAAAAAACTTTATCCAATATTTTTAAATATATGAAACCAATAATGTAACATGTAACCAATACTGTATTATGTAAACCAATAATAACAAGGTGAATGTACTCGCTAACAATAAAAGCCTAAAAATAAATATACTACGTTAGTAAGTATTTATTAAAAAAAAAAAAATCTACACATCTAGGATACTCAAAATAGTACTCAGATGAAGCAACATTGATTATTTTTATTTCTGCTAAAATATTTCTGCGAGAATGATAGTGAACGGTTCAATTTTATTGCCAGCACAAACCTCCAGTGATTTTGACTTATTGCATGGAATTTTAACTACATAACTAACGATGGTTTATCTACTGAAATCGAGAGGGATCATTTTTCCCTGGGGAATCGTTATTATTTTCGGCTATCTCCCCTTACCTGTGAGTCAATACAGTGCCAGATAACTGTCATAAATTTTAGTGTCCATGACAATTTTTCAGCGAAATACGAATATAGGTAATGTCATACTTTTAAAATTGTAGAGGAGCAGTGCTGTCTCAGCCGTAAAGGTGCTTGGTACTGATACAGCACCGTTCTAGGGGTCATGAGTTCGAGCCCCGTTGGGTGAAGATTTTTCGGAAATATTTGTTTCGGGACGGATTTTTCCGTGGAATTTTCCATGAGAGTGATTTCAAGGTTTTTTCTTTGCCCCACAAGGGGAAACATGGGGCTTCTCCAGGGACGCTAATTAGCCTGGAACCGATGCTTCGGCAGAGAGCGCTGGGTTAACTGACGAGGAGTGGAAAAAAAGTTTAAGTATACATTCCATCCGTTACAACATTAAATTAGTGTTGTCGAAACAGTGGAAATCAAATGAGTGCGGATTCACCTAACCACTTATCGCCAGCCGAGTATGTGTATCTTTGTATTACACATAATAGCCGAAAAAGCATCAATTTCAAACCATTTAGCCCTCACAGCTACCCAATCAATATTTTTAGAGATGCAAAATATTTCTAATGAGTCCAATTTGCGCTCTATCGATTTTCGATTTTCATCATGATCCTGCAGGTAGTTCGTGTGCACTACTTATTTGAATTATGTACATAGCAGATAATACCCCATGAGAGTGCATGCTAACTCGTGCTAATTACCTAAAACTTTTTTTTTTTTTCTGGTGGAAGGAGCGAAGAGGAGAAAATCTTCATAGACACCCCGGCTATTCCGGCGGTAGTGTCGGATTCACCCGGTGTGCCTACCGACTAAAAACTAACCTCCCCGCACGGGACAGGTCCGTTAGGACTACTCCCCTAGAAGACAAAAGGGCACAAGAGGAGAGAGAAAAGGAAAATAACGGAGAATTTCGGAGGCCGACTCGCTCTCGAAGAAATGAGAGGAGGGGCACTTACGCATCTGGGCGAAGCTCGAGCAACTACCTGAAACTACATAATTACATGCAATAACTTTTTTTTACATGTACCCATAGTTCAAAAAACTTTAACAGATTTATTTTTGGATGAACGTTTACCTATATACTACTGACTTGCAAATTCTTTAAACAATTTCCGTGACAAAGTAGTTTGCACTTTACTAACTAACTAAATTTTGATGTTTATAATAGAATCTCAGTCAATTCACTTTCCTGTCTGAAGTGTTAAAACATATACATCTATATTGACAAATATTCATAAAAATTGCGAACTGCAACTATAAATACATAAAATTGTTTGCTCACAATCATATAATGCAATTAACAGTCTTCATTACCTTACAGGCAAAGAGCTGTCGCTACTTCCGAAGGTAAACCGGAGCTTGGAATATAGATGATGTCAGCTGCGTTTCAACCTTAAAAGTAAGATTGCAAGATTTCGTTTATTATTAATAATCAAGTTACAAGAAGTTATATTTACAATACGATATGAAAATAAGTTTTTCGCCTTCTTTAAATAACACATTTCTGTTAATACGAAAGTATAAAAAAACCAAGCAAGTTTCATTCCGATAAGGTCTAAGTAGTCCTTTTGAACAGAAGCTTTCTTTTTGAAAAAAGTTTTTCAACTCTCACATCTTTCATAGTCACGCGTATCCCGCAGAGTCATTATATTTTATAATGGGATTAACGAAAACCTTGTACCCATTAGAGTTCCACGATCGACTGTTCTCGCCAACGAACTTGGCCTCGAGAATACCAAGAGAGAAGTCGAGCTACACCTATACACGCTCTCACCATAATCTGCAGAGCTCTTGACTCAGTGTCGGTTATTCTCCAGCGGATTCACGACAAGATTGTTCGTGGCGACTACTCGCAATCCTGTGTACCTGTACACACCGATCGTCATTTGCTATGACCAAATGGAGAACAACAACAGGCCCACGGGACGTGGCTTCCGACTCCTTGGCTGATTCCCAATGCCTCGTATTTGCCTTCACCCATCAACCGAAATACTTACTCGTGCTTCTGTGTTTGCATGTATACATTGCGAATTTGCACGTGGAAAATCTCCAACTTATTGAAAATTAAAAGATTTAAATACTCGGATTTCAATAGTTGATAAAACAAAAATAGGGTGGTATGCTATATATAAATCGTTGGTACATGGGTTGCTTTACCACTCGTGCAAAAAATCGTTTCTTCCGTACTCGTTGCTTAAATAAGTATACGCAGTCTCAACAACACAATAAACACATAATAAACATTATGTCACAACATAATAAACTGTAATTTTTTGTCATAAACTGGTAAGAAAAAAACACAATCTTTTTAAGAGAAAGAATTATTGAAATCCTCTACGATCAGTATGTGAAACAAAACAATATTCAATGCACAAAAACTGTGAAATTGCAGGCGAAAAATCAACATTTCTTATTGGGTCTATACTTCTGAACACATTTTAAGGAATCGATCTACTATAATCATACGGTTCGCTCGTCTTAAAAATTAAAAAATTGGCTATAAAATATAATCTCATGCACAGCTTTGTTAACATAGAATTCGTGGCTATTCGTAGCTCCTTCCAAACAGAACCCATTAACATCCACACGATTTGTACAGCAGTGCTGATGACACTACAAAACTTAAAGAAGGAAACAAACTTTCTGATGTATTTGTCCTATTTTAATTAAAAAAGTAAAATCTGAACTTGTACTCAACTTGTACTGAACTTTTACTTGGGTGTCAAGAGAAAAACGCTGATTATTTAATTAATTTAAAGTTTTCAATCTTACGCTGCAAGAAATGCAAGAAAAAAAAAAAAGAGAAAGTAAATGTAAAAAATTAAGGATCTGTTGAGCTGTGACAATCCAATTTAAACGCGCTTTTCAGTAAATAGAAGCGGAATGGTTGCGCCGACGATACCAAAGTCAAAATACTGCACACGACCGCTCGCCCGACCGTCGACTCGATAAAGTGCTATCGCGTAAGTCGCTGTCGTCGTCTTACGTATTGGTACTCGTGAACAAATGCGTGTACTTTCGAATAGACTCGTATTTGCTCTTATCGTCTACTCGCTGATCTGCTTATTGTACAAAACGTGTTTACACGTACATGTCCCGCGCTCGATCAAGATTTGGCTTTCATGCGAAGCCGCTGCCGTCCGCTGCCGTAGCGTCCGTATAATATTCTGATATGTATACATATAGGTACGTGGATCAATTGTAATACGACACATGCTTGGCAGTACATAGCGGCGCGCATGGTCGTGAACGTAATCTCGGAGCTTAGTTTTTATTTTCTTCTTTTCTCTCTTCCTTTTTTTTTCGTCGGCTAGGGCTTAAAATTTCAAGCCTTCAGGGTGTTGGCTTACATGTTCGGGACGGTCTTCTGTTGTGGTTGTTTTTGTTGTTCTGAAATTGACCGTAGAATTTGCTAAACTGATACGGTACTCTTGCCGAGTTAATGTATCAACTTGTTTTTTTTTCTGTAGGAGGTTTTTTTTTTTCTTAATAACTTATCAGTAAAGGTTTATTACGCAGAGCCGTATTTTTAGCATACTATAAATCAAAAGTGGTGGGAATGGTGCTTTAGTTGTACCAGAGCACTGTAGCTCTCTTTTGATAATTAAAATTGCTAGGATGAGATGGGCAGTTATCAATTTTCAAATAAAAAATTTATGGTTTTATAACAATGTAAAAATTGGGAAATGTTTAGTTACCAAAAATGTTATCATATCAGGACTTCTTAAGACTATAAAGAATATATGTATATGAAAACCTAATCGGAAACTCAAAGTTCCTTACAGTGTTACGTTATTAGCAAATATTTGCGAAGAGTTTTATCATGAAAAAGTTACATGCTCCTAATTATAATTATTTTTAATAAGTATTGTGTTACTATTTAATTTTTTGATTTAACGATATTTTGATTCTTGAAAGTGTGCGCTTGGCAAATAGGATTTTTTAATCTCCAAAACGAGTTTAGACGCTTTAATTTTAGAATGTTTACATGGATTTTTTTTTTTTTTTCTTGAAAAAGAAAACCGTAACTAAAATGGTTCAAAATAGTACTTTAATCTTAGTACTTTTAGTTTTCATACTTACGTGCATTTGTGCGTGTGAAATAAACTATTTTTGCAGCACAAGGACTAAAGGCCAATTGGCATCTTTAGTTAATTTATCCATTAAAATATTTTTCTCTTGTTTATTTTTAGCTGCATCAAATTTCACACATTAATCTTATCGTTACATTAGTTTGCTCAAAAATATTTTTTTACTTGTACCCTCGTGAGTCAACGTTGACCCTTAGTGTTGTAGCGTTTTGACTAATTAGGTTAAAGCAAATTATTTCAATATCAATGGTGTATGAATAATGCAATTTAACAACGCCCTATGCCACAGTTTCATTATCGTTCGTCATGAACTACATTGATAAATTGAATGGAGTGGGGGGGGGGTTTATTTACATTTTCGCGTAAGGGGGGTCCCAAGAGCAAATCTCAGCTACTCCAATGTAATGGCTTATTCATGCATACATGTGATTATACATATCCACACTCACATAGTTTAACATAATATAATTATAATAAGAAAATCAGAGGGGCTTGAAATGTTATTATATTTTAGTTATATGACTTACACATGGTACAGACGAAAATCTGCACCCATAATCGTTTAATCAGACTAGTGGAATCTCGCCATTAAATGAGTGCTGGTTGCTTTTTGTCGTGTTAAACCAAAAAATGCTTACATATCTAATGTTTTGAATAGTTCGATGGAATCAAAAGAGCATATAAACGTATACTCCAACTCATTACGATAAAAATTAATCATCGTCTTTTGTGTTTTCAACTTTTATTGTACCTATATTTTTGTATTAAGTACTCTAACAGGAACAACCTAATGTCTCGTCTGGCTTCCATCTTGTGCGGGTGATAGATTAGAAACCATTGGCTGACTTGAACTTATCTTAATGAGCACATTTTAAAGTTGCTTATGGTAGTTCAGTCAACAAACTTGTCATCGAAATGATTTATTTCCGTTAGAAGAATTGTAACGAAGTAAGTTTCAAAGAGTTCTAAAGTTAATTAGACCATAATTTCATATGTCGTTTGCATCTTCCAGTGATCAGTTGATAAGATGGAAAAAAAAGAAAATTATTCACAACGACGCGATGCCTTGATATGTTTATTGTCGTTATGGTACTTGTTTCTGTCGTTCGGCAGAAATAAAAAAAATAAAGGTGAATTTCCTGGTTGACCCACTTCCACTATTTGCCTACCCGGACATGAGTGGACTCTTAATCAAACTTGAATAATTTCATGCGATAGTTAATACGATTTACCTAACCAATGGAAACGAACACGGATGCATTTAAACGTAAGCCAGCCGTGGTGCCAGCATACGCTACGAGTCGTCCTTTTCCTTTTCACAAAGTTAATTAACGAAATTCAATAGCGAGTCTGAAATTACCGCGTCACGATAACGCAATTTATGGCATACTTGTACGTGGGTCACGATTATTGTTTCGAACCACTATCTTTGTGGCTCACCCCTGCTATTCGGTGCTGCGTATTGAAAGACAATAGAAGACGTTAAAATAATGGCGAGTTTGTGATGCTTACTTTTAAACGCATTGCTGTAACAAAATGGAACCGTCTTGAAAAAATTCATTAAGTGCGGATGAAATGTAATTTCCGAGTTTTCGATTGGCTTAAAATATATTATATTATAAAGTCACGTAGTGTTGTATACAAGAGAATATCGAATGTCAAGTTTTTACTACGAAAAAAAAAAGAATAAAATAAAAATAAAAATACCGCTCTTTGGTGTATGATCAATCATAAGTATTTTAGTTTACGAGAAACTTTGAGTAATAGTATATTACTCATCTAGGGAGGAAAAATAAAGAATGTCTTAGATCGTAAGCAATTGACGCCCGAGGCGAAGCTGAGGGCGATAAGCATGCGATCTGAGGGATTCTTTGTTTCCTCCCGTGGTTTGTGTACGATTTTTCATCAATCCTGCGCCGAGAGAAGGGATTTTCGTTCCGTGAAGCAGGACGAAAGTTCCTACTTTCAGCGCAGTATGATGAATATTAGTTTCTTGTTTCTTGGTTAATACAAACTTTTGTTTCTTAATTAATAAAGACTTTAAAAAGCTAAGATTAGAACATTATGCTACTGATAAAAATAACATTAATTTAATACCTACGTGATATTGTTTTCATAAGGCCAATCATAAGGCAGTTTACTTTGACTTTCTTCTTATACTGCTTCGTGATTGGTTGTCGAAATACTGAATAGTCGCTGCACTGAGCTATCGTTGTCGTCGGAGTACACGTCGCTAAAATGAACATTCATAGTTTTACTGCAAAATTGAAGTGAACTGTCGATATTTCGGACCCCACCCGAATTTCGCGAGTAACCGATCCCACATACTAAGGTAAAAGTATTAGCCATGGAACAACTTTTAGTTAAGCTTTTTAAATAAATTTGTATAAAATTACTTGCAACAAGAACTCTGAAAATTTGTGCAGAGATGAGTAGACTCTACTCATCTCTGATTTGTGTCTAGTCTCTCCGATTGATGTCAAACTTTTTGGAATGTTTAGAACCACTTCTAATAACTTCAAATTCGTAAAAATTTACCGTATATTTGCGTATATCAGATGCAATACCACTAAAAAGCACATCCTACCAGCGAAACGTAATGTCCCCAATTATGGAACAAATTAATATGATTAAGTGGAGTCTGTGTCTGGCAACACCTCGACGTCAAGTACGTTTCTAGTTATACATGTGGTGCATTGACTTGGTATAAAGAATTTAAGATTTATTATTATGATTATTGTTATGATTATTATTATTATCATTATTATTATTATTATTATTATTATTATTATTATTATTATTATTATTATTACTATTTTTAAGATCATCAAAATGATTCTTTTTTATAATAAAACCCTCAAAACTGTGCTAGTTCAAAGTACTTTCAATAACTACAACTTTTACCTTACACATATATAAAGTAACTTTCGCCTCTGCATCGTGTATCCGTATGCAGTATGGCCCTCGGTATGGCCCTCATGTTCCTTTGAAGTTTTTCTCGTGAGCTCGCATTGTACCTTAATTCCTATACCTAACTGTTAGGCTCTCTCTTCTCATCTCGCTAATATTGTTTACTGGCAGAGTTGTCTAGATGGTCTCGTGGGCTACGGATTACCTAATACCTATATACGCAGGCACGCTTGCGGGCGAGCTGCACAACCTAACGAAATACACGCTGCACATTCGGTTTATTTTCACGCGCGCATTGCTTGGCTGACGGTATAATACATGTAGGTGCATTGTAAAGGCGCATGTGAATTTAGTGGCCCTTGAAGATCCGAATTTAGTAGATCCCAGACGGAAGCGGAAAAAAGCGCTAGCTCTCTCCTCAATATTGCAGCGTGCCTTCGTACTAGATAAGTGGAGTTCGATTTTTCCGTCTCTACACCGTTCTTGCATGATTCCTATCTCTGCTCTCATATTCTCTTTCATGTTTCCTTCTCCTTCTTTTTTCACTCCCATAATTTTTTTTCTCCATAACGCTACTGCACGAATGCTTTTTATTTTTGATCCAACGAGATAAACATTGACGTGGAATCCGATGTACTGGAGCTGTTTTTTTCTTTTTCTTTTTTTGCTCCCGTATTTTTCATGTTTTTCAGAACTTACGTTGGCTTCAACAATGCTAAGCGAAATAAAAATTGCTTTTTCTTTTTATTTATTTGTTGGAATATTTGTATATTTTTACAAAAAAAAAGAAAAAAAAATGTATTTCATGTCGCTTTTTTGAAGCCAACATAAGTCCTGAAAAATATAAAAATTGAAGCAAAGAAAAAAATTTTTTTAAATGTTGGTCATTTCACCAAAAATGGAAATTACTGTATAGCCAAACATTGTTTGTAGAAATTTGATAATAAAATCTTTTTAATATATTAAAGAGTTATTTTCGCCAAAGTCACAATAGAATTTAAATCATAAAAAGGTATTGCTTTCATTTAGAACGAAAAGAATTGGCTCATTGCTGGTATGGGCTCACGTCCCACTCCAAAATTTTCACTTACCAAGAAAAGTGCGGCATTTTACCTTTTTTTCTATTCTGTGGAGGTTGAGTATATTGCAGAAATTTTTCCATGTCTCACCCCTGCGACAGGCTAATGAATTGTTTAAGTCAGTTTCTCAAAATAAATACTCAAAATTCGTAACGAATTACAATTCCGCGTATCTTTCCTCAATGTTTAGTAATTTACTCGGGCGGTAATAGGTTAGAGTATAGCTGATGTGACGTATATAATATATATTATAAAGAAAGGCCAAACTTTGATTTTCATTTAATTCGTCAGAATTTTAATTTTACAAGAGCGAGTAAATCTATTTTTTTCTCAGAGCCTGTAATTCTACACCCAGAACATAACTATTGGGAATTAAGTCTTTAGTTGTTTTGGCGTATCTTTGGACGTTTACTGTGTTGTAGAAAAAATTTTCTTCGCAACTAGGGCGTACTCAACCAGGGCCACCTCCGATAGTACAGAAACTGCCTCTATTTTTATGGTGTATTGTTAATAAGTCACAACCATTGATTCTGTAACGGTTACAAAATTGGGCTACTTGAACTGAAATAACAGGAATAATTTTCAATCAATTCTTAATGTTCCAAATATAGTAAGCTGGAGTTGCAGTGCAGTGATCTATAACGCTATTATTGGCAAACTTGTCTAGACAGTTAATGAATATAACTGAATAATACGTTAAAATCAAAAATTTGTCCCTTCCAAAAAAAGCAAGAACGTTGTCGATGTTTCTCTGTTATTATTTATTTTTTATTATATTGTTCTTCTAATTCCACTTTTTACCAATAGTTGAATTTAAGTTTTTTTTTATTACCCATGTATGAGAACCTACAGCACTTGTTGAAAGCAGCACAAACTATCAAATGTTTCAGATGACCCTCTCTCTCTCTCTCTCTTTCTCTGTGTGTGCGTGTGTGTATATTTCTGTGTGTGGACGTTAAATTTATGGTATCAATGACATGATAAAATAAATTACATAGAATTAGCATTACTGTTCGCGACTAAACTTTACATCTGCTATAATTTCACGTATAACAAAAGAGAGAGAGGAGAGCCTGACGATACGTGAATTATTATATTTATTCGTTGCTCGTCTCAATAGATATAGGTATAATTTTCAACCCTGCAGCCTTAAATGCATGGTTGGCTCAGACGACGGTCTCGTTTACCTGCATACTGTTATGCCAAAATCATGCAGGTTTGTGCTTCGAAGGGAAACGATTCGAACGTAAAGTTTCACGTGTTGAAATCAGGTGGAGGGGTTACGGAAACTTTATTACCCGTATTTGGTGCGCTTGCCAGTGAAGGCAGGGGTACGTATAATGTATACGCAACGCAAAGATTCATTTGTCATGAGTTGCAAATCACAGAGTCGGCAGAGGTCACGATTATGGCCACGAGGGTGGACTGAAATACTGCCCCACACCTACAATGTATGGTGTCGCCGGTGGCGCGGCCGGTGAGCTTTTATCGCTCGATGATGGAATATCGAGTTTATCTATCTGGATAAACGCATGGTGGATTGGATTTTCATTTCCCGGCGCCTGCAAAACTTCCGATGGCTCTTTCAGATTGGCTCTTGAATATTTGTGTGCTACATGCGGTTGCAATCTACGACCGGATGTATGTAAGCACTCCTACCGCTTGACTTTCCACAAAACACGAATCCCGCGTGGTCTTGCGACACTTGAATGTACACGAGTTGATCATGAATTTTTTGCTTTGATCGATTTGCGCTATTCTCTCTTTTTTCCCCTCTTTTTTATACCCTTGATGGAAATGACAGATTCAGCGCTCGACATTCTATGCTCTGCAATAAACATTTTTTTCGATTTTTCTCAAATCCGTCGTGTTGAAGTGGGAAGTAGGAAATGACGTTTTAACGTGAGGTATCGTTCGTTCTTATTACGTTTGATGCATTTGGATTCGCAAGCATCCAGATGCGCAACTGTCAGTTGCCACCTGCGGTGTTCTTTGAAATACTTCTTTTAAACTTAGATCATGCATTTACAAGATTTTTTGCGAGCGGATAATCGTGAACCAAATTTGGCATTGTCTTACATAACATTGATGAAAGAAGTAAATTTTGCATGCATAATAAATATAATAGAGGTATTTTTTTTAGCTATAGCTAATTAATGAATAAATAACTTGGCCAATAGTCGATCTTCACTTCATTCGTTATAAAACGTTAGTACCATTTCGGATTGTTTCACACACATGTCTCAAGAAGGTACTGTATTATTAAAACAGCTATAATGTTTTACAACGAACAAAGTGAAGATCAATCATCGAGTAAAAGTCATTTATCTATTTAATTGAGTTGATATAGATCTTCATTCAGGGATGATCAATACTATCAAATTCTAGAAAATTACAAATATAAACTAATAGAAATAATACATTAAATTATAGTCTGTTTAATTCTTGTTAGTGATTTTAATGTTGATTTAAATACAAACAAATACTCGTTCATTAACTTCGTCCCTCGAGAAAGGGGCTTGCTCTGCAGGAGACGTGTGCCACAAGGTATGAAAATAACCATTTGTCATCTCGGGCGTATTTGAGGATCGCATCAGAGTACGTAGTTGTTTTGAAATATCTTAAGATTCGATGAAAGTGAGTACTCTCGTACTGGCCAGCCTGGCAGCACGTCATGCCATGGCTATACTCTGTACTTTTCTTACCTACATCTTATATTCTTTATAATTCTTTATTTTTGTTAATTATAATATCAAAATATGTTATTCCAGCGTGTCCAAGCACCTACTATTAACAGATCCACTGTACTGTAAATGACGATGGATCTTATTCAAAATACAGAAAAGACTTACAATACAGTAATTCCAAATGTAATTTTTTCTAGAAGATACAATGCTTTTTTTTAGTAAATTAAATTTTATGACTGTAGTACGAGTGGAATCACTTCAGATATGCTCGTAGATAATGAACAATTCCATTTATTCTGATCAGTAAATAATGAAATTGAAATCATAAAAAAAAATCAATCAATCGATCGTTACTGTCGATAAAAAGAAAAGTATCCATTTGTCACGTGGATATTTTATTATTAGTTGATCGTGCGTACAATAGTTTCTCACTTTTTTTACAGAAATCGATATGGATTCTACGTTTTCGGTACGTGAGCTTACACAAATGGGTAGATACAAAAAGTTGATTGGAATGTGCGTACATAATATGTTTCTAAAAAATAAAGTATTACAAAAATTTAAGTCTCTCAAACAATTTATGCGTTATATGTACGGAAAACCAGTTTTAAAGTTATTAAATTTTGTAGCGCGTTTCTTATTTAAAAAGTTTTAACTGTTTTCAGTACTATATATGATATTATTATTATGTACAGTGCACAACAATATTATGAAAAATCACTGCTAAATATAAAGAATGATGATCTGTAGACATCATAACAATCCCTAATGTCCTTTGTTCACTAATCACAAGTCTTTTTCGGAGCAGCAAAACAGAATCTTTCGCAGCCTCCGTTATTAATGGCGCAAGGATTATTCTCGAGACCAGTAGCCTGAACGGATGAACTAATTATTCTTGCGCCAACAATTTTCCCTCTATCATCTTCGTACGTGGGTATAATCCTAACAAGACCTAGACCAGTTTCTTTATGGACTCTCCATATGCTCGAGTCGTTGGTTACGTAAAGCCACTGGTGGTGCACAGAAATAGTCCTCGCCATTCTCATTGAATCAATAACAATAATTTTCTCATTGTTACCATCGAAATCTGCATATTTGACTTTCGTGAAAGAATCCTCAGTGCTGTAAATCCAGTACACCTTGTCCTTCTCGTAGTCTAATGTGATTAGTCTATGCTCATGGACGTAAGGTATTTGGAATATCTGTGTTAACTTCGTGCCATTCATAGTCATCCGTTGTATAGATCTCTGAGTGTCTTCTCCCGCTGTATAGAAAAGGAATCCCTTGGTTGGATAAAGAGCAAGAGCATAAGGACAAGCTTGTAGTCCAAATACGCTATCGTATAGAAAGTTTGCTATAACCTTTTTGTGCTCACTCCCACGATCAACGTTAAACATCATTAAATAGTGGCGTCTGCTGTGCAGCTTTGAGCGGAGAGAGTAATACATATTTCCCGTGAGCCAATCATAAGCAAGATCCTCAATTGTGTAAAACAACTCGTTCTGCATCAAAACTGTCTGGTTACTTTGACTTCTTAGTTTGATTTGACAGATCTGCATGTCGTCACTGAAATAAAAATTGTCGTTGGTCAGATCGTAATCAAAGTCTATGGTTCCTTTGGTTTTTACACTTTCTACGCTGTATAGCGTAGGCCAGAAGACATCAACAAGGGCTGTTTTTGTATTGTCCACAATTCGTCCTCTGATCAAATCGTCTACCACATAGATAATAAAATCAGTGACTAGACGACAAGTTTTACGGTCAGGATTTAGCTGCCAGCCGAGCTTGCAGGCACAACTTCGACCACCATCTCTGGTGGTCAAGCAAAGATGCTCGCAACCCCCATTATTCACTTTGCAAAGATTTGGAGAATCCTCATTCTGGTCCATGCTTGGTTTTATGTGCTTAGCGTTATGAAAAGAATCAAGCTTGTGCATGACGTGCTCCTCACAAGTGTCGTTGTGAAGTTGGCACGACCACAAAGTAGCGTTGATATGCCCGTAATTTGGCCACAGCCAAAAGAACTGGTTGTCAAGGATAGCAAGACTAACTATCACCACTGAGTCAGCGAAGAAGAGCTTGCGATCGTTACCTTCGTAATCTGAGCTTTCAATGCTGATAAAGTCTTGAACCCAGTATACACGTCTGGTTTTGCGGTCTAAGGTAATAGCCGAGATCTCGCTATTCTGAACAATCTTCTTCAGCGAGGTACCATCCATATTACCTTTGAGTATCTGAAAATAAATTACACAAGTAAGAATAGAAAAAAAAGTATCAACTAATGAGATAAACAGTTTGACAGTTACTGAGTCGGAAACTTGACAGATGAACATGAGACCTTGAACTGGATCCAATACGATTTCACGAGGTTTCTTGAGATCAGATAAGAGAATATTGTAATTTTTAGATTGTGGATTTATAACGACTACGAGCTCTGAGATTTCATCAACCACATAAATATTTCCAGTTATAAAATCTATCGCTATGCCTTGTGGCTTAATTCTCCTTTCTTCAAAAATAAAACTTGTATTTTTTTGTATTGGGTTTGAGTTTTTATGGGAAAGAGAAATGATTTTTGATGCATCAGTTGCGCTTAAAATAATCATTTTTCTTGAGAAAACATCAAAGTAGTTTATAGAAGCCACATTGAATAAAAAAGCTGCCTTGTCATTTTTTATATCGTATGACCAAAAGCTGTCGTTATTGTGCAATATAAGGCCATGGGGTAAAAGGCCAGATGAATCAGTGCCTTTACCTCTGTCTGAAATAAAAATTTGTATAATTATCTACTTAAAATACTTTTAAGATTATTTTTGTTATCATCTATAACTTGCAAGTTCAAAATAGTTTTAAGTCAGTGGCGTTGTGTTTCATACAATAAAAAATACAGTCGTGCCCTTCGCGGCTCTGAGTTGTAAATTAACCTAAAACGAACTTATGAAGCAACACTGCTTATTAATTAACCATAGTATCGTACCGCGGATAATACATAGTGTCAATGAAAACCATACTTAGGATGCGTAAAGCATGAACACCAGGAACAAGTATACTTGAGCGTACCCTGAAGAAAAAAATTATTCAATGAAAATAATGATCAACTTTCTTTTTTGCGTCCAAAGTAAAAACAAAGAGAAAGAGTCACTGTGTTGTAAGAACACTTATTGGTTAACAAAGTTAACAATATTTTTGTTGAACAACAGAATTTTCTTACTTGATGCATATATAAGCTTAAAATGCTAAGGCCGAGCATGCAGGTGACTTATTATTATTCGTAGAAAAGTCATGCTTCTACGTCACATTGTCTTAATTCCCAATTGTCCATAAAAAAGTTCAAACTATTACTTTTCCACTAATGTTAAAAAAAAAAAACTTACTGGAACCTGTCACGCTGACAGTTATGATGATGATGATGACTATTATAATAAAGGCAGCTATGCCACTGGCGATGTAGATGGGTCTCAGATATTTTTGACTCGGCCTTTTCGGTATATAGCTTTTTATGCCAAACGCCTTACTCCCATCAGCATCGTGTATACTATTATTTATTTCCAAATCACCATCTACGAGTATTCAAGTATTTTAAAATTATTCCCATGGATAAGTTGTAATTAAGTGAAGTTTTGAAGGCTCGTAGCACTGTTTATAAAAAAAAACTCACCACTATTGGTTAAAACATTTACGTTATCCCAACGCTCGTCCGTATCCATTTTAGTTAAAACAATACAACAAACTAGAAGTGCTAAAAATTTACGAAAAACATTAATGCTCAATGAACCATTTGTTTGTAATAAGGGTGCTCGGCACAGCACGGCGTATTTCAGAGAACTGACTATCTTTGTCAAGTTGCGCTAGTATCTGTTGCATTTTCATCCCGGAAGAGTGCTTTCAGCGGTCTTTTGATATTTTGATCCTGATAAAGATATTTCCGTTTTGTCCGGCACATCGTTATCTATTACTACAATTCACATGCCTTTACGCTTATATTTTTTATACAATGAAATAAAATGACATTAATGCATTCTAACAAGTACTGATATGCATTATCGCTCAAAGATGTTGCAACACACAATATTTATTATGACTTGTATTTTTTGGTGTTATAGGTACACAGAAAATGGCTGACAAATTTAAATAGATTTTAAATGTATCCGTGGTTTTATTTATCAACGTATTAAGGATATGAGTGGGACAGTTGTTTCCTAAATCACTAATAAAGAAGTTTCCAATTTAACAGTACAAGGTAGCGATTACAGCCATCTGGTACTGACATTACGAAGAAAAACTCATGCTATTCTTCGTTGATATCAGCAACAAATTTTTTTAGCTCTTCTTTTTGGACTGCTAATTTGGATAAGTGTTTTAAAAGAGTTTTAGGATGATTCCTATCGGATGTTTTATCTAGTCACGTTCAATATAAATTTTCGAATGGATGAGGACGCCTTGCATCACGGAATGCTAAACTGGCTTGTTTATTTATTTAGTTGACTCATCCAGAAAATAAACAAAGACGTTTTAGGTCACGTAGTGATTCGTTTGTTTGCCAATGTATGATTTAATGATGTAGAAAATAAATTACGGTCTCCCTTGTCTCATGAAGATTGATTCTTTTTTTTAACAAATAATATTATAAATGTATACATTTCTGATAACTGAAGCAAGTCAACGTAGATGTTTTGATTACGTTAGAAATTTTTGATTAAATGTTGTTATTAGACGTGAAATTTTTTTGTCAATGTCACATAAAAAATAAAATAAATATAATATAAATAAAATATTCCTTAAGGAAGTTCACTCGCTAAGAAAATTAATGTCAATATATTGATAACACTTTAAACGGAGGTGAATTAGTGTATGAAAAACCTTTGATTCAAATTTCAAGTCCCTTTATAGCTTATAAAGTGAGATACTTATAATTTTATTTTTGTACTTTTAACGTGCAGTCTTATGAAAATCACGGAAAATCAGTACTGTTCTGATACATAAGCTGCAATATCTGGATAATCGACGTCGAGATTTGATTGGAAATTTTTTTGAAAATAGCTAAAAACTTGCTAATTACGTAGCTATAGTTTCATCTTCATTCATGGCTTATAGAATGAGCAATAAATTAGTAAATAAAATAATTTTCCTTTGACAGTTACTGTTAATACGTCATGTTATATCTGTATATGTAGTCATACAGGTTACATAGACAGCTGATATGCGTCAAAAAGGTTGGGTACGAGTGAACTTCCTTAACCGTTATCTTTAATTTACACTGTCTTACCAACGTACAACTACTATTTTTTTTCGTACGAGAAAGCTTTCAAAACGTACAGGCCGCGATTGCATTTAATCCTTAAAATTATTAAGCTACATTTTGCACTGTGTTTATCGATTCGTCGTCATTCACAATGACAGTCCTCGGTGCTCTTGGTGAACAAATAAAAGATAAGACCGCGAAAGTGAGCCGCCACAGCGACAATAGAACAAACGTCCGAGGCTAGATAATCGAGTCTATACGTTATGCACAGTGTGCGATGTCCTTCCCCGAGCACCTCCTCCCTACATTGGCGCTAACCCACGGCCACTCTATTCGATGCGTGCGAGGAGTGTGGTGTATAAGAGTATGCAAATAATTTCAATTCTGTTCCAACATCAGTCTACCAGCATAAGACGATATGAGTGGATATACACCCCCCCCCCCACACACACATATATATATATATATTCTCTCTCACACACAAACACACACACACACAGACATACTTGTACGTACATTTAATGGTTGCGTTGCCGCTACCTCTATGCTTAGCTCGGGTCTGTTGGGAGCAGAGTGCCGTACTTTTCGTGCGCACAAGTATGACTCTCTCGCTCTTTTCCTTCGAGTTCTTAGCGCTATGTAAATAAGAGGCTATTCAGGTAGCTTTCGTGTCCATGCCTGTCTTTGCGTGCACTATCGTTGGGGATCTGCGATTGCAGCTACTGCATTATTCGTCTTTCCAATTTTTTTTTTGCCAAGTTTCTCGGGAGTATTCTTATATTTTACAATATTATATGCAGCTATTTTTCTTCATTATTCAAAACGGGTAACACAGGCACGGCGTGCACTGGAGAATCAATTGAAAAAAAGGCTTTTTTTATTCCTGCTGTTTTTTTTATCTCGGTTTTTATTTCATACCTGTATGTACAAGGGATTTCGCAAAAAAGTCTTATTTTATGTCAAATTAATTTTTTGTCAACAATAAAGAAATTCTCAAGATTTCCTACGTACTTTTTTGAGACGTCTTTTACTTTTTTTGTAAACCTTTTGGCTATAAAGTTTGAAAAATAAAAACCATAAGATAAAAAAATAATCATGGATCAGAAATTAGGATGAACGTTGGTACCTTGTACTTAAATAGAACAAAAATAAAAATAGCTTTATCAAGTTAATGCTTAGTTTATAGAAAAACTTGAGAAAAATCTTTCTCGAAACCCACTTTTTTTTTCTTTTTTTTGTAATCCTTCATGCGTATGGTAAAATCGATGGGCTTGACGGCCTGCAAGTAGTAAAACAAAACTGCAATCACGTGTGTACTCTTTTGTAAAAAAATCAGCACTTTTTTAGAAAAAAAATACTCAGTTTAGTTCAAAACTTGATTAAAGTTTTTGTTACACGCATCCATGAAGTAAAAAAAGCTCGAAACTGTGGTACAGAAAAAATAAAACTAAAATAATATACAGTATTGTTGCTCTAAATATAGATCGTTACGTTTGACCATCCAAACGAGAAAATAATGTTTCGTTCTTTTTTTTTTTTTTGCATTTTTCTGAATAAAAATATCTTATCAATTTTTTTCAATTGTAACCATCACTCTTTTTTAATGAAATAAGCTTTTATTTTACTACTTCAATTGTTGAGAATGTTAGCGTGATAAGTAAAAATTACAAATAATTTAAATTTAGTTGATGAATATGCATATAATGTAGTTTATACTGTACTATTAATTATTAAGTATGACATCATGAAAAATTTCTGTATTTGGTGCCCACGGCAAAAAACCCAACACGTGATAACCGCCGTCCAAAAAAAGTGCAAAAAAAATGTTCTGTATCCCATAGTAATGTAATTAGCTAATAACCAATAACCAGTTGATTCACGCCATTTAAATAACATCATCACTATAACGTGAGCAAAGTTTCTTAACCAGCTCAAAAAAGTCAAATCCATCGAAGTCCCAATTAACTTAGTGCAAGCTTGCAAGCATGCGAGCGTCTTTTCATGTCGCACTCGACCCCTTCCCTGCCCCCACGATTCCTCGCACGTTTTTCTCGCAGATAGTCGTGTTCTCCGTCGTCCCCAACAAATTTAAATTGAATTCCGCAAAGTAGTTTCTCTCCCGCTGCACCGCCGACGCCACTTTTGCGCGTGCTACTTTCCTCCTTTACCCGGCCGAACTTTTGTTTGGGTGCGCTCAGGGAAATCTCGGCAGAGCTGCTTATTCCTTATCAAATCTCTTGCCGTCGCGCTCGTACATATGACGCTACTCCATAGTAACAGCAATACCGGCACAGGATGACGCGAAATATTTTCGTGCTCTATCATCTTACGCGACAACTTTTGTTCCCCTGCGCGCAATGCAAAACTAGTTTTAGCCCCTTTTTTCCTTCTACTTGATGGCATTTCAAGGTGTTTCTGTTCGTGCAGCCCGAGCAAGTTATTGTAGGGATGTTATTTTGAATAGCAAAGGTTTCATTAAACCATGGCATTGTATGCGTACGCCTACGTGCAGTTAGTGGCCAAAGTTTCGTCGTTACCATTGAAGTAGTTGTTGCTCGCAGGACCATACCGTTCAGGGTCTTTGTGTTGTCATCTTTTTATTTACAAATAATAAAAGACTTTTTAGTATCAAACTTGTCATGAGTATGTTTTCTAGTAGTTACAACAGAGATGAAGCTGTGAAAACATATTTGTCACGGTCAATAAAGTTTCGTTGCGCTCCTTGTTTTGTAAGTGCTTACGTGTAAGCTTTTGAAAACAAATTGTGAAAACTATTTTCTTTTTTTTTTTTAAACTTTTTATTTTAGTTATAGTTGAACATAACAGAGATATCTGATAGAAGTCAAGATATTGTTTTGGAATGTGAAGAAATAAGTCAAGGGTTTCGTGGTTATATCTATTTAATTATTGTAAATAATTCAATCACAGTATTCTATTTCCGATGTGCATTGAAAAAAGGTCAGAGTTTTATGAGACTGCAAAGCTCGCTGCAAATGATATTCAACGGAAAAACGGTACAATAAAAGCAAAAAATGTTGTTTTACCTTTCTCAAAAAAAAAAAAAAAAAAAAAAAAAATCAATATTTGGCGACAAATGATGAATACAAAAGTTGTAGATCCTGAAGCGATACTTCGTTTTTTACAGCTTCATGTTTATGCTTTGATGCGTGAAAATTGCTTGCATTCAGCGGAAAATACCAAACGAGAAACAGAAAATTTGTAAAACTAAGAAGTATTTAACTTCACTGCATAGTATATTTTTCCTCATAATGCCACTTTATCGCTCCAAACAATGGAAATAGATTTTTTAAATAAATGAAAAAAATGTTTAATGGTAGGTAACGTGTTGAGTTGATGTTTAAGAACATAGTATCTGATTTTATACTTTGATTTTTTGGAAAGTAAAATTAAAAAAACTTTCAAGGCTTTTTGCTCCGGTAGTAAATATAGCAGTAATGTTCTAAAAATGAGATGCCTCTTTTTCTCATGTCACCAGAAAGTTTCCTGCCGTTCATTTTTAAAAATTGGATCTACCACTTCTAAAAATTTGCATTATGCACATTAAAAATACTGTGTCTTATAAAATTCCCAATACACTTACAAGTCCTTGCAATATGACGTGAAAAAATCATTGTGTCCGGCCATCTCAGAATGAATCAGTGAGTATGCTTGGTAACTTGGATTCATAAGAGTACATACTGATTTTAATATCAGAAAACAAAACACTACGAATGTTCGATTATGATAACTTGAAAAATTAGTAAAAATTCATAAAAATAGCATTCGTTGTACGTTGACGAAAACATATTTTTTTCTATCCCAATTTAAATATCTGGGACACACGGATACACGCATTGTAAAGCTTGTGAGGTGATTAACGTACTTGGATAACAATTAAAGAGAAAACACCGGAATCTGCAAGTTGATTTGTAAGGCCTTGATTCAAGGCGTTTATTATAAATAAGTTTACAGTATTACATCGTATGTTATATTGTTCTAGGCAATTAATTGCATGCATGCTACCGAATGATTTTAATTAAATTAAGAGGCCAATATGCCATATACTTATCTTTGGTAATCGAGCGCTGCTCTTACTCAGGCATCCGCTGATGCAGGACGACACACAGATTGAGTATATTTAAAGAGAGGACAGTATCTACACGGAAGATTGTTGTTACCAGAAAAACAGGTACTATATGTTAGTACAAGTATTTTCGGTACTCTGTACAAGAAAAATGTGTACTGGTACAGGTATATTTGGTACGGTAGTATACTTTAAAGTACCTTAGTGAGTATAGATAAACCTTATACTTAGTACGTCAAAATCCGATACGTGGTACGGGTTTTTCCTGTACCAGTACAGAAAGTTAGTCGGCCAGTGGGAGCATTCAGAATGTCAGTATATATACATATATATATATATATATATACATACAAAAAAAACTACCTTTAAAAAAAAGTATAAAGTTATGCAAGTTTGAGGTTATTGTCTCTGAAGGTAATCATATTCAATTATAATAAGTAATTTTTGGAAGAGAAGAATTTTGATCATACAACCAATCCCCTGAGAAATTCTAAGAAATGAGTTTTTATCAGAAAAGTTATGAAATCTATAAAAAAAACTACCTTTAAAAAAAAGTATAAAGTTATGCAAGTTTGAGGTTATTGTCTCTGAAGGTATTTATAATCAATTATAAAAAATTAATTGCAAATATAAAACATAATAATAAACATAACATAAGGCAAGAACGAATTCTGTTTTTTCAATTTAAATAAAGAAATTTTTAATATCATCTTAGGCATGAGAAAGCAGTGAAATCTAAAATTAATAGACAAATTTTAAGATAAATCAAATTAAAATATTTCAGTATATAACAAAATAACTATCACATAATTGATTTTTTATTAAAAAAACTTTCTTCACGAAAAAAACTAAAAAGATTAAAGACAGCAAAAAAATTTTTTAAGTAAATTGTATTTTTCGTTTTTAAACAAAATGATGAAATGCGAGAAATGTTTTTTGCACGTATATTTTATAACTTTCTAAGACCGAAAACCATATTATTTGTATACATTCTGTATACTAATAATACAGTTTTTGGTCTTAGGAAGTAATGAAATCAACAAAAAGTTCAAGTTTTTCTTTTGTAATTAGTAGTAATTTAATTGAATATAATACAATCATAAAAAATTTATTTCCGAGATAAAAAATGATTGATTATAATATATATTTAAAAAATTATAAATCCCATAAATCGAGAATGAATTCAGTTTTTTCAATGGCAATACAGATATTTTTAATAGCATCTTTGGCGTTAGAAAGCAGTGAAATCCAAAATTAATAGACAAATTTGAAGATAAATCAAATTCAAATATTTCAGAATACAACAAAATAATGTATTTTTTAACAAAAAAAATTTCTTTACGAATAACTGAACAGATTAAAGAAAGCAAAACATTTTTTACGTACATTGTATTTCCGTTTTTAAATGAAATGATGAAATGCGAAAAATTTTTTTGCATACATACATTCCGTATACTAACAATACAGTTTTTTGTTCTAGGAAGTAATGAAATCAACAAAAAAATTCAAGTTTTTCTTTTGTAACTAGTAGTAATTTAATTGAATATAATCAACCACTGGAATAGCACGGTTATATCTAACATTACTTGTGAAGGATATTATATTGAATAATATAGTACGTATTACATAACTTGCCGGGACTGATTTTCGAGTTCTAGATGTTACATATTAACAGTAATAGATAATTTTTTGTATAACAATTAATCATTAATTAGTTTATTAATTTTATAAAGTACCTTTAAGTGTGCATTTAGTATAAATTCGTTTATTAATAATTTTTATGCTCAATCATAATAATTTTAAAAGAAGTTTTAAATAACATTTCAATGGTGCTCATAAGTCAATCAATGATTCGGAAAATAAATGGACAAAAAAAAAGTCCGTACCCTGGTTAAAATCGACCATTTTTTCAAAATTTATATAATGTTTTCATTATCCTTCACGAGTAATGTTAGATATAACCGTGTTATTCCAGTGGTTAATTATATTCAATTAAATTACTACTAGTTACAAAAGAAAAACTTGAATTTTTTGTTGATTTCGTTACTTTTCAGAACAAAAAACTGTATTATTAGTATACGGAATGTATGTATGCAAAAAAATTTTTCGCATTTCATCATTTCATTTAAAAACGGAAATACAATGTACGTAAAAAATGTTTTGCTTTCTTTAATCTGTTCAGTTATTCGTAAAGAAATTTTTTTTGTTAAAAAATACATTATTTTGTTGTATTCTGAAATATTTGAATTTGATTTATCTTCAAATTTGTCTATTAATTTTGGATTTCACTGCTTTCTAATGCCAAAGATGCTATTAAAAATATCTGTATTGCAATTGAAAAAACTGAATTCATTCTCGATTTATGGGATTTATAATTTTTTAAATATATATTATAATCAATCATTTTTTATCTCGGAAATAAATTTTTTATGATTGTATTATATTCAATTAAATTACTACTAATTACAAAAGAAAAACTTGAATTTTTTTGTTGATTTCATTACTTCCTAAGACCAAAAACTGTATTATTAGCATACAGAATGTATACAAATAATATGGTTTTCGGTCTTAGAAAGTTATAAAATATACGTGCAAAAAACATTTTTCGCATTTCATCATTTTGTTTAAAAACGAAAAATACAATTTACTTAAAAAATTTTTTTGCTGTCTTTAATCTTTTTAGTTTTTTTCGTGAAGAAAGTTTTTTTAATAAAAAATCAATTATGTGATAGTTATTTTGTTATATACTGAAATATTTTAATTTGATTTATCTTAAAATTTGTCTATTAATTTTAGATTTCACTGCTTTCTCATGCCTAAGATGATATTAAAAATTTCTTTATTTAAATTGAAAAAACAGAATTCGTTCTTGCCTTATGTTATGTTTATTATTATGTTTTATATTTGCAATTAATTTTTTATAATTGATTATAAATACCTTCAGAGACAATAACCTCAAACTTGCATAACTTTATACTTTTTTTTAAAGGTAGTTTTTGTTATAGTGTGTATATATATATATATATATATATGTATATATATACTGACATTCTGAATGCTCCCACTGGCCGACTAACTTTCTGTACTGGTACAGGAAAAACCCGTACCACGTATCGGATTTTGACGTACTAAGTATAAGGTTTATCTATACTCACTAAGGTACTTTAAAGTATACTACCGTACCAAATATACCTGTACCAGTACACATTTTTCTTGTACAGAGTACCGAAAATACTTGTACTAACATATAGTACCTGTTTTTCTGGTAACAACAATCTTCCGTGTAGATACTGTCCTCTCTTTAAATATACTCAATCTGTGTGTCGTCCTGCATCAGCGGATGCCTGAGTAAGAGCAGCGCTCGATTACCAAAGATAAGTATATGGCATGTTGGCCTCTTAATTTAATTAAAATCATTCGGTAGCATGCATGCAATTAATTGCCTAGAACAATATAACATACGATGCAATACTGTAAACTTATTTATAATAAACGCCTTGAATCAAGGCCTTACAAATCAACTCGCAGATTCCGGTGTTTTCTCTTTAATTGTTATCCAAGTACGTTAATCACCTCACAAGCTTTACAATGCGTGTATCCGTGTGTCCCAGATATTTAAATTGGGATAGAAAAAAATATGTTTTCGTAAAATATACGTGCAAAAAATATTTCTTGCATTTCATCATTTTGTTTAAAAACGAAAAGTACAATTTACTAAAAAAATTTTTTTGCTGTCTTTAATCTTTTTAGTTTTTTTCGTGAAGAAAGTTTTTTTAATAAAAAATTAATTATGTGATAGTTATTTTGTTATATACTGAAATATTTTAATTTGATTTATCTTAAAATTTGTCCATTAATTTTAGATTTCACTGCTTTCTCATGCCTAAGATGATATTAAAAATTTCTTTATTTAAATTGAAAAAACAGAATTCGTTCTTGCCTTATAGGTGTTATATTTTTTTTTAATTAATATTATAATTAATTACGTTTTATATTTGCAATTAATTTTTTATAATTGATTATAAATACCTTCAGAGACAATAACCTCAAACTTGCATAACTTTATACTTTTTTTTAAAGGTAGTTTTTTTTACAGATTTCATAACTTTTCTGATAAAAATTTATTTCTTAGAATTTCTCAGGGGATTGGTTGTATGATCAAAATTCTTCTTTCCCAAAAATTACTTATTATAAATAAATATGATTACCTTCAGAGACAATAACCTCAAACTTGCATAACTTTATACTTTTTTTTTAAAGGTAGTTTTCTTTATAGATTTCATAATTTTTCTGATAAAAAATTCATTCTTTAGAATTTCTTAACGGATTTGTTGAAGAATTAAAATTAATTATTTTTTTCAAAAATTAATTAATATATTTGATTAAGTATACCTTCAGAGACAATAACCTTAAACTTGCATAACTTTATACTTATTTTTAAAGGTATTTTTTTTATAGATTTCATAACTTTTCTGATATAAAATTCTTTCCTTACGATTTCTTAAGGGATTTGTTCTAAGATCAAAATGTAAAAATCTTTAGCACATCTTGGCCAAGGTCTTTTCTGAACGTTTTCATTATCCACTTTTATCCATTGATTTCCTTGACGGAGCGTATTAGTATAATGCCCGCTAGAAGTTGTTGTGCCATGATAAAATATACCACTAATAGCCTTATACATTCTTTTCCCTATTTTTATTTTTGATTGTGGTATTTCATTAATCTTAAGACCAACTATTTTATTAATAGCATTATTGGGTTGAACATTGACAGTATTGACTTCATGGGTACCATATTCGGTCACAGAAAATAGTTCTAATTGTACTAGAATTATACTATTGCTCACAGTTATATCAGTCTTTTCTATTATTTTCCGTTTACAGCCATTACCGCAATCAATTGTAGAAGTGATCCAATCTTCTATATTGTCATCTACAATTTTTTGTAGTGTATAAGATTTTGTTGTTGATTCAAGTAATTGTAACCTGACAATATAATCAGGGTGTTCCGTAGTTATTCGCCTATCACAGTCTTGGCAACGAATTACATGATTGTGTTGATTTTGACACCGGTGTCGATACGACTCGGTCGTAACGACCACATGAACTTCGCAACGTACTGCGCGTCCACAGCCTACTGTGACTAGGGCATCAAGAAATGCTACTACAGCGTCACTGTGTGTGTTTAACAATGACCAGGGAATCAAGAAAATTTATCGATGTGACGCTTATCATTGAAATTATTGTATATTTTTCTGAGATGAGATGAGATGAGATGAGATCTGATATATTGATTGTTTCAGTACCTTGAATTTATTATTATCATAATATACACACCCACATATATATATATATATATATATATATATATATATATAATGATATAAATAAAGTAAATACTCTCAGCGCGACTAACTGCACATCGAACTGAACACTAGCTCGATATATACTACTAAAGCTCGTCCGCGGCTAACTTAAGAGTCGGAACTTTTTGGTCTGAACGTAAAAATTCTTGCAATGAAATCAGCACTTTTCAAGAACGTATATGTGATAAAACAATTAAAAAAGCTTTTCTGGTCGGGATTTTTTTTTCAAGTCATAGTTTAGCATCAGAAAAGCCGAATAACATCACACTACTACATATATGATGATGTTAAATAATTTTTTTACCATTTCGAAAATTCAAAATACGAATTTGAGCGTATATAGTGTCGCGGTAGCCATGCACCGTCTGCTACTCAAACTTGCATGTTTCGCTACCGCGCCACTTGATATATATATATATATATATATATATATATATATATATATATATATATATATATATATATACATATATAAACATACGTAGCTGTAAAAGTTCAAGAGGTTAGGATTTCAGTATATCCACCACAACACAAATAAAGTTCAATACATTGATACGAATCTAACAAGATGTAATAATAAGTGCAGTAGGCACTTGTAGTCACTTTCCTGTTGCGTATAATAATTGGTTTTCACTCGCAAAGAACAATTAACATATTGAGCCAAAATAACAATGACAATCCCATACATGTATGCAAGTATGCATATATATATACATACATATCTCCACTGTATATAATAAGCGCACGTACTATGCGCGGTGGACGGTACAGTAGAAAGCCATGCGCAGTATACAAATTTAATAGACTATCCATGGTACAGAAAAATCCTGTACCAAAGCTATTGAAAACTTGTACTTGTATAGTTATAAAACCGACTAGTCACAGGTTTTTCGGTGATCCAGATAAGTATGTCAAAATGTGAGACTGGTTGTAGAAATCTCAAGACCTGTACGTTATTTTTCTATGCTCATCTTTTTTGGTATAGCTTATTCTGGTAACAACAATCTTCCGTGTATGAGCGAGTCTTCCAGAGCCGGACGCAGAAAGCGCTGGATGTAGTTTCGCCTCATCACCCTTTCAGTACAATTCGTAACTTATCGTAAGCGCGATGTGTTCGCTATGCCGGCTCCGGATCGAGAGAGCCGTCCCACCATTCATCGGGGCACAGACCCTCGCAACCCAAACAAGCACCGTTGCCAATCATGTGATCGACGGACAACGCTGCCTTTACAATGGCGCGATTTATGATTTTGGACCTGGCATAAAGTCTAATCGTCACAGCATTCACACGAATGTAATGCTGATGTGTACTAATAAAGTTGATCATCTTTACTAAAAAATCTTGAATTATACTGCTATCGCCTCGGCTATGGCAGTTACTGGTTATAACATGGCAATTTTATCTTACTAATATATAAAGCAAAGTCGCTAAAACCGTTGTAATCGCTAACCGCGAAAACTACTGAACCGATTTTGCTAAAATTTTGCATACTAACTCATGATACTTCCTAGATGGTTTAAGTATAGTTTTTATCATTAAAAATTTAATAACAATAGCAACAAATGAGCTCAAAGTTTTGCAAAAATACGCCAGCTTTTCACTGTAGTTCAGTAAAATCCGCTAGGTGGCGTTGACATAAAATCGAGGCTACCTGCAACAGAATTAAATAAGTGTGGTTATAATAAGCCGGAGCGTCTCGATATCCATGCAGTTGTACTCTGGCAGTTCAACGAGCTGTATAGAGAATGTTGATGATAGTCTTGCAACTAGATATCCCGGTTACGGACGACACTCTTATCTAAGGGGGAAGGGACCTAGGTGTCCTTTCACCCTGAATCTCGACGAGTGCGATCAAAAAAAAAAATGATTCCAACCGATGCCGTCGCTGCCACAATACTTACCAGGAGACATATCTATAGCCAGAGCACAATCTGCACCAACTCTTCAGAGTTGTGTGGCAGTCCCACCATTCTGCCTGGTGCAGTTAGAGAATTTTCGGTTACAAATGTAAGCCAAGGAAAACAGCTCTGAGGGGCACGGGCAGCAACAACGGCTACCTTCTTGGTCGTCGCGTCCCTAACGCGCTTACCCACATGTTCCCGTCTAACGATGAGTGGTTGGTTATCCGGGGAACGACCCGAAGACAAGATATTCTTTGGTCAGCGGCGTACCTCCCTCCATCACAGTCTCCATACATCGAGACTTCCAGGGAAAGAATCAAGCAACCCGTAGCCAGCTCTTCATCATCAGGAATAATAATAAAGAATAGCCTGGAAGTTTCACCACTGGCGCTTTTTAGGGCCATTATAAGTATTTACGTTCCCTACTTAACCATCAATTTCATCGGTTCTTTTTAGGATCCACCTAAGTGTAAACTACCTTGCCAACAAATACATTTTTACTACCATTTCTGGAAGCGATTCGTCGACTAAAAGACTATATTAACTAAAGACGGGCACTATTAAACCAAGTCAGCCATTCACTAGCAGACGTCACCTGCGGAGTTGTTCTTCGCAAGGCTGGAAAACCCGGTGACCGACGACCCTATACTACCTTTTTGACTCTAAGCATTCAACCAGGAATTATTGATCCCCTCCAAGGTCTGCGCTGGGAAAACCTATAATAGCTATCAAGGAAAAAAAACTTGAGCCAGCGAGACAGCCTCCACTGGACGAGTATTACTAACCAATCTCCCTGTGTAAGATCACCAAAACAACTGAATCTGCAAATAAAAAAGGTGCTTTAGACACCAACGTCTTTGACGTTATACCGGGAGACGTTGGGAAAGAGCACTACAACTAGCCCCAAAGCTTCGGACTTTGTAATTTTTCTCTCGATCAGTCTGGGTCTTCAACAGCAAGTCAGAGAAGATCACCCTGAGGTATCCAGGCAGTCACAATTGCTGTTAACTACAGTCAAGAAAGAGTTAATTTAAGTAGCTCACCGGTCTTTTTTAGAGCCATCGGACGTCGAACTACCTTGCCAACAAATATATTAGAACTTAACAAAGTTGACAGAAAACAGCTTTTAGTGGTTACAAAAATTTTAAGCATGCCAAAAGTCGCAAGAGGGTGAATTGGAAGAAAAACTTTAAGTGTATCTAATAAATACAATTTTATTTAGGCGTCAAGAAACTGACGCAGAAAATTTATCGAGATTAAAACAGCAGCGTCAAAATCGAAAAATAAAGAGTCCATTACGTGAGAGATCAGCTTTTCATTGTACCCTCACAGCAATCTCTGAAATCTTTAAAGATCCTACTTCAGATTTTTCAATGAGTAGAAAATGTATTTGTGTTTTTGTGGCAATAAAAATGTAGGGTTTAAGGTCCAGGACTTTGTTGCTCTGGTAATAAAGTTGTGAGATATGAGAAAAAAAATTTTTTTTTAACATAAATTTTTTGGGGGTTTAAAATCTTAACAGCTTTAAAAAATAGCCGTTTTCGTGAATTACACGGGAGAAACTGTAAATCAACGGCTTCTTATGGCCACTGATTATTTTATGGCATAAAGAACGCACGGTACTTTTCAGCATCATTATTTTTTTTAATTTTTACACCTCATCATTTAACGAAATAAACTATATGGATTCCGAAAAAATATGTTTTTAATAGGAAGATTTTTGTTCTGAGATGTATTAGGAATATTGTGTAAAATTTCTAACTGAAAATGTATCACATTACATGTCAACACACTACGGTGTTTTATTTAGTAAGTCTCGGGCGAAGCCGAGACGGGGGGCTGCTAGTATATATATATGGATGAGTGGAGATGTACATGTGCATCACAAATACAGAATTACGTGTATAGTTGATATGCTAATAAGTACATAACTATCTCTTCTAGCGTGCCAGCATCTTTCGGGGAAAAGTTTTGGGACTAACACCCTGATTAAAATTAAACGCCCTGCGTTCAGCAACGCACGAGCATGACTCTCGTATTATCAGAAATAGGTCCTGACTCGCAAGTCGGCTCACCCAAAATTTGCTGCTCTCGTTCAGCTCTGCGTCACAGCTTGAATTATTTTAACAAAAAGATAAATTGCAATCGCCTTCATTGTCAGGTGGGCGAGAAAATTATTCATGAAGCGGCGACAGGAGTCGCGCAGTTCGTACGCACCTGGCTCGTGTCATTACGATTACAATACGCACGTGTATACCTATATACACGACTACTGCAAGCGTCGCAAGAATATTAAGTCAAACTCTTATTCAATTACCCACGAGGGCTCGTCGAGCTTTGCATACGTCATCAGGAACGAAACCATTTCCAATTTTCATCGTATATGCGCACAGAAGCGCACGCGCGCGTGCATATTACGCGAGTATATGTATATATATATGCATGTCTGCACGGAAGGTTCTCCGGAGAAACTTTTCTTTGCAACCCTTTCTTGGCACCCCAGCCTTCCACTTTCCCGGATTGAGATATTGCGCCAATTTCATTACCAGTTTGTAAAACTGTACTTTTTTCCCGTGCTCCTTTTTCGTTCGTTTTATAATCAAAACTCGGGCACAGGCGTAGGGTTGAAGGGGGGGGGGAGATCTTTATGCTCCTGCCAATTTCGCTCCGGCTCTCCCTCCCACCAGGGACTGTAAAAATACGCGCAAAGCCGTTTCACTCGTGCGCAATCTGCGAGTCAGCGTAATTAACCTTACTTTTATAAGGCCCGTTAAACACTTTATTAACGTTTGTTGGCTCGGTACTGTTGGATTTTTCTTTTCTTTTGCGCGTGCACGCGAATACCGACGTTTCCCGCGATATAACGCAAGTCTGCTGCATAAATACGCTCTGTTTGCTCCTCGAACCGGCTCGTGCGCGCTAAATGGGGAAGTATTGATTTTCAAACGCGAGTCGAACGTTGCGTTTGCAATGCCAGTCATTCGATTCAAATTGTGCATAAATAAGACAGAACACTAATGAAACCCGCTAAGAGTTTGTGGAACAGTAAGGTTGCTTGATTGGATCTCTATCATTACGCCAACGCTTTGTTTGGCCTGGAAAAAGTAAAGCGAGAAATAAAAAGTTTGTAAATTTCCACGATTCGTAATATCAGCCACGTGAATTTCAAATTTTGTAGTGATTCTAATTGCCGTTTTTTTCATCAACGACGGATCAGATACCGCTGAATCGCGTGGAAAAAGAATTTCCCTTTGGAAACATAAGTGCGAGTCGCTCCCTCGATTGGCTTTAAAAGAAAAAAAAAAAAAAAAAAGAAAAAAAAGAAAAAGGCCACTATAACGAGAACATGTCTTCCGAGGTGGACTGTACACCATCGCATATAGCCGCTCGAATTTCTCAATAAGGTACTCGTAAAAATAGAAGAAAAGAGAAGAGGGCCGGATGCGACAGTTTGTTCAGCAAAGAAAGTAATCTCGAGATAAGGCACGTCGGCGTAAAGGATTCACGCGGGCGCTTGTGTCGTGGACAAGGGGGGAGAGAAAAAAAACACACGTACGCGAATGGTGTCGTTGGCTGGGTTTTTTTCCTTTTCCATTTTTTTTTTTCCCTCGTCCCCAACCATACGTGCACGTGTGTGTGCGAGTGCCAATCGATGAGTCGCCCGTGCGAGAGTTAGCCTCCCGCCTCTGTGGTAATCTCTTCATAAACGCTCGCGCGCTGCCGGTATATCATACAATACGTCGTACGTGCATGGTGGGACTGGTCCGCGCGCGGCGCGCTTATCTGTCGGATAACCCCCTTGAGTGGGAGTCCGTGTGTTTGTGTATACTTCGGCGATGACCGATAAGATACCGATCGATCGGTGCGTCGGAGTTTTTCTTCATTTTTACGTTAAATGTTGGGAACAGGAGGTACAATTTTATTTTTAATAACTCGACTTTTGGTTGACAAAAATAAGATTGATCCGACTTCTTAACGGAGAACAGATGGAAAATCAAACAAATCGGTTCGTTCGTTTTTTGACGGATATTTTTGTATGGCTATAAATTTTTCGTAATTTTTAACGCATATAAAAAAATCAGAGTTTTCACACCGTTTCTGTCTGTACTGTGGAAATCACAGTCTAATACAGGAAGATAAGTTTGCATAAAGCAAATAGTCTTTAAAATGTATAGTCCTACCAGTTGACAGTGTTAACACACGATTTTTAATAATTATTTTTTCTCCGTGGAAAAACATATTTTACGAGCACATGGTTCGGCGGAGCGATTGAGTTTGCATGAATCAAAGACATCGAAGAGCTAAACACTCCTCTGTTTTAGGCGTGTCTAACAAGGCAAAACGTTATTTGATTGTCAGTCATTAATGCCTGAGGTCATAAAATTAACTCTCTGTGTATGTATGGCAGGCAGGCACGATTACGTGCGCATAAGTCATGGCAACGATACGATACCACTTTGCCGAGATGCGTGACTCATACCTAAGCCTAAAGCGAACCATTTTCTCAGACACGCTTGACAGTTGCAATTTGAGATCTATGTTTGTCTTCGTCATTGATTTTGTGCTTATTTTCAAGCAGTTACTTTTTTCGTATTAAACTGGACCTCTAGTACCTTAGATAATATACGTATATTTAGAATACTTAAAATTTTTCTTATCGTCACTTTGGATCTCTTACTTTTGAAATGACAAAGGTGTAGCTAACAAAACTACCGTGCACCAAAAGACGAGAGATGAAGGCACAAAATGTTTCTTTTCGAAAACGAAAACTTTATTTTATTGAAACAACTAATTTGATCCTTACAGTTTCAGTATTTTTTCTGAACCAAGGAGGACGCACACTTATTTTTAAAAAACAAAAGAACTGTTTTAATATGACAACGCTTGTTATTTTACATTCGAATGCATTTTTCATATTTTTCTACACATACTAGACAAAAAAAAACTTCGACATATTTCACTTCAAACTACTGTATTTTCGATTGATCCGGAACAAAAGGTTTTTTCCATTTGTTATGGCCTGGGTGCTTCACAATTATTTTCAGTACACACAGTTAATTTACATAAAACAGTTCAAAAAAGTATGCCTTTCACCGCCTTTCACACCATTGTACACAGAGACATTTGTCAACCAACTAAAGTGCATCTAAAAAAATATCAGGGTTAATTAGATTCACTGAAAATTCACTTACAATTATTGCGCTATGAATACAAACTTATGTCACTCCGTCGTCTGGAGACTCTTTGGCTTTGGTCATCTCATGTTTTCTTTGCTCAGCCGTAGTTTTCGTCAATAAATATAATTTTTTTTTCACTCGTACGGTACTGTTTGCTGCTTAGTGCAGTAAGAGTCGGATTTCTAACACTAGTAAATTTCAGGATAAAGGAATAGTACCATTAGTATACACTGTAAGCAGAGTAATTTTCATGATTTTTTTTTTTTCGCAACGAGAAAATTCTCGCTAGCAGCAGGGTTATGTACCACAGTTGTGTGGTATTACATCAAATAAAATAACAGGATCCCTCCCTGCCTCGCAAACTCAAACTTACGGGGAGTGTCAACTTTATTTCCTTGAATTCTTAAACCCGAGTGTTATCCGGTGTCTTTGAAACTTGTGTACTTACACGCCAAGTGCGTAGCATGCAGTGCCTGCCTGTACGTGGTTGTTTGCGGTGCATGAAGACTTTGCACAAAATTTAAAGACAACATCAATATAAAGCATAATCGTATAACCTCATCGCTTAACACAATACTCATGAATAAACTCCAAGTCTGATGGGTGTTGAGAACCTGTGACTGCTTTATTCGAGGCTTTATCGATTACAATATAGATAACATCCAAAGTGTGCACTGTGCACTTCCATCAGTATAAGACGATAGCACTGCACTTTTTGACTCAACTGCCAATACAATGTGCGTACGGATTAAGGCGATATTATCCAGTTTACACATTATTAGGGTCCCGTGTGGACTCTTTTTTTCACCACGGACGCTTCCAAAATCTCGGCAGCTCATGCACTCTTACGCACTCTTGCCGAAAAAAAATGGCATAGCCAGAATCATCAGCACAATATTATAATACTACGAAAAAAATTTTTTTTTTCGCCAGATAAGTACAACACATTTTAAGTACTAAAGTTTCTTTAATCCGTAATACCCTGACGCTTGTCTTTTCTAAGCTTTTTTTTCAATGTAAATGCATTATTTTCTTATTATTTAATTATTATTATTTAAGTATTACTGAGTACGATAGTGTGTTTGCCCTGAGAAAAAAAAAATAATAAAAATTATAGGGGAATTCCAGCGAAAATTACGATTTCGCACAGTAAATCGGATGCAAGTTGACAAAAAAAGAGAAAATTATTATTTTCAATAGTAGAAATTATTGTTTCAACGATTAAAATTATGATTTGAAAAGTAAAAATTACGGTAAAAATTACGATTATACAGAACAGTAAAAACTTCTATGCTGGAAAGAAAAATTTATTAACCGATCCTTCGACGATTTTCAGTTTCAGCTCAGTAATTTTTACTATTGTAACCATAACTTTAACTATTTAAACTATAATTTCAACTGTCGAAACAACAATCTTTACTATTAAAAATAATAATTTTTTTCTTTTTTGCCAGCTTGAATTCGATTTACTGTGCGGAATGGTAATTTTTGCTGGAATTTCCCTATAATATTTTTTTTTTTTTTTTTTTTTTTTCAGTGTAGACTCGGTAAACTAATAGAGATGGATAAAATGAAGAAGGTGAAAAAAAGAAGGTAGAGAAAGAAATATCTAGGCAATTTAATAAGACAACAATTTTTCTAGCGCTCGCTACGAAAAAAAGGAAAGAAGGAAAGAAAGAGCAAAAAAGAGAAAGGAAAAAAGAAACAAAAGGACTAACCAAGCGAGTATTTCGGACTCTGACAGAAGGTGATGAGCTTTATCGTACTCTTGGTATCTCGTACAAACGTGTGTTGGGTGCATGTGTCTGATATACAGACTCAGCAGAACATGTACAGGAAGCCCAGGCGCTTGCGGAAAAGGGGTAGGTATTGTAATACATTACGTATACCCAGTATACCCACTAGTAGCCAACTACTCTTCGCAACTGCATGTACATACAGGGGGATCCGGAATAATTCATTCGGAGATGGCGTTAGCATCACACAAAACGTATAAGCCCGCGCGTCAGAGTACCTAGAAAACGAAGGCTGCTGGGAGAGAGGGACGCGTTTCAGGGGATTTACGTGAAAGCGATTTAGAAGGCGAGCTAGCACCGAGAAAAAGGCATCGCTGCACGTGCTCTCTTATACATGTTGTGTTGTAGGTACACACGCTTGTTGTCGGCCCCTTTTCTCTCTGTGCGAATAAAATTGCGTGGATCTGCATGCCGAGACGAAGGAGGGTAAAAACTTTTACCAATTACTCCGTGTGTTAAATTACGGCCACTCGTCGGGCGCTCTGCCTCTCCGCTACCTCTTTTTTGCCACTCGAGAAAAGAGACAAAGTGGGCTCACGCAATGCTATACTCCTCTCTCTCTCTCTCTCTCCCTTTTCATTACTTTATTATTGGAGTCATTCTCCTTGTTAGTTGAATGTAATTGTCGTGCGCTTGGAGTTGCTCATTCGAGGAGTCTTTTTTCCCGGTGTATTTAATAACTGTATTAGAAACTTCAAATGTTTAGCAAGCAAAATCACTCTATCGCCGACAAAGGTGATTTCTGTTTCTGAAAGGATATTTTTATAAAACGTAGTCCACAATAAAAATCCAGATTGGTAAATACGAGCGTACGTGGTGGTTAGATTTTTACTCTCTACATTTTCGAAATACATTTGTAATAAATACATGTTATACCTACATAGAAATGTATTTGAATTTGAATAAAAAATTTTCTTGTACTATTTTGTATGCTACAATTTATTATGTACTGTGTAAACAATACATTGAATTTTTACTAACTAAACAAATTTTTTTTTGCAAAATATAAAGTTATGCAAGGCTGACACTGCCAATAGAAGATTTGTTTTTTTAAAGCTGGTGGGTGTGTTGAAAAAAAGTAACAAAAATTCGTTCAAGAAATATTAAGAGAGTAAAATCAAAGAAGTATTTTACGCTCGTCAAACAGCGCTTGATGTACTTTTAGAATGCCCAGTCATATTATAAGGATTTTTTTGCTGCTTTAATAATGGTCCCAAGTATTTGTCGATCGTCGATAAGTATTTAAATAACTTTTTTACCGTCAAAAAATAATAGAGGTGTTTTTTTTTCATTGTTGACCGGAATACTCATTGTTAAGTCTTAAATTTTGAGCGCACGCTAAGATCATCTTTGAAAAGTTGAAAAACAGCTAATTACCTGGAATAAAAAGTTCAAGTCATGTATAACCACTTAACAATTCTTTAAAAAATCACAAATAATGATAGGCTAGTAAAAATAATAATAAAGCATCAAAAATTTTCCAGTGCTGTAATTTTTTAAAATACAACCATTTATACACCAACACCCTCGCCAACACCTATCAAATATTCATCCTAGCAGTGGTATCAAAACATCATTAATAACGAATGTTTGTCAGTGTTTGTTAGTAAATTTCCAACAAAATTCGTTGAAATAAGTGGTACCCCACCTAATAATTTTTCTTTATGTACAACTATATGAATAATTCCCTAATTCCTAAGTTTTTTTAAAGAAATCTTTAAAACTAGTTTCCCTATACATTTATTAAATACTAATATTTTTGTCTTCACTAACCTTTTAATTAACAATCTAACCTTCAAGAAATCTCTTTCATACTCCTATAACTTCTTACATAGCGTTTCTGTTCAACGCTCGCAGGAGTAGATGCACGTGCCAACGACCAACCCCACATTCAGCCGATAACTATCCCACCTCCATTACTATTTTTATATTTCCTTCTTAAAGCTGCAACATATTTTACATATGTATCATAGTCCAATAAAAATCTAGCTGCTATATAATATGTAAGTAAAAGCAAGTTACTTTAGGATTAGGTACTGAAAGTTAAAAGTTATTCTGCACTGCGTGGTATGTGCTCGTGGTTAAGAAAATTTTAACTTTCTATCCTTGTAGTGCAATATACTATTTATCTACAGTCTTATACATTTTTTTGCTTGTTAGATGTGTTTTCTCCTCGCCACACGTAAAACTATTATCGTGATCCTACAAAATTTTAATTCTTATTTTGAAATGGTTTCCGTTCGATCACTGTACGGTTACTGGATTATTTCAGGCAGTAAAGGAGACTTGATATTTGTTTACTCTATGTTTAGCTTCCACAAATGCTTTGCTTATTCTGCTAATATTTGAAATAATTAAATCTGAACCCAAACCACTTCACAAAGATACATGTAGCATCCAAAACGTCAATAAATTGTCGAAAAATCTGCCGAGTAGAGTTTGTAAGTGGAATTTTTTTGATTGGTTTAGGATTAGTTTAATTTGGTTTTTTTGAAGTTATACTTATATAGGCGCGTTCTGCCCTACGAAGTAAATCAACGATTTTAGATTGGTGACCTTGAGAAAAAGTGTAATAGAAGTGGATTTTGCTTCATTCTCCCCCTTCGCCCCGCCCCTCTTGGCGTACTTCCGGTCCCCATACACCACACAACGTGACCACACCACACAACATCAATCCCACCACACTACACCACACATTTTAAATTTTACTTTTTTTTTCTTTTAACCAATTCTAAAAAAAAAAAAAAAAAGTCCCTTAAGAAATTTGAACTGCCGTCCTCATTTTTTTTGGTACATGTTTTTTTCAAAAATTTGGAAATAAGCAAAAATATTAGCAGAGCAGCTTTCATATGTATTATTAAACATTCATTCATTCATTATTAATTTGTTACTTTTAAAATAAATAAATTATTGTTTATACATTTTTACACTTTTTTAAGAATTTCATAATTAAAAAAAAAAATTTTCGTACTGTATAAATGCAGCAATTAATTTTTATTCCGTTTTTTCTTTCATAATTTTTTCTTTGTGATTGAGAACAAAATTCAGAGAGGTGGGAGGAGCGCAAATATATGCAGCAATGCTGGAAATTAATTTTCTCATATGGATGAACTTACATACACGCTTTTACGTATACTTGACCTCTTCTTTTTTAGGGTTCTAAAAAAAAAATTATAGATCGATTTGAAAATTATATAGGTTTATCTAAAAGTAATCTTTCATACAAACAAAAATTGGGGGGCTCATACAGATCTTATAAATGCAATTTTCATAAGGTTACACGTTAAATTACAAATTTCTAAAATTAAACGTGTGAAAGAGAGTACAGTTAAACGATCCAAAATTTTTTTGGATATTTCTTATGGTATTTTTAGCATACTTTTGATGCTATAATAATATCTGTCAAAAAAACCTACGTGTGATGAACGTTCTGAAGGGACATTCGCTAGCATGTACTACTTACTGTGCTATCAAAGAAAGCGGTACTAAAGGATAGTTTGTCTTAATTTGTAAGATGCAACTATATTTTGGATATTAAATATGGACTAGAAATAAGTGTGTGAACGTATGTGATAAATGTGAGCGTGACGTTACAGATGTAATCAGCGTAGGCAGTAGGCACTTGTTTTGAAACCATTGGAACATTCGATGAAAGTGCACAGTCTTGTATTGACCAGCCACCATATTGTTTGTATTGTATTGTGCCATTATGTATATTGTTTATAATTCTTTAGTTATGAAATATTAAAATATTTATTGAAACCACACCCAACTAACGTAGGTATACTTTTTCCATTGATAATTGCACCACCCTCGTACACAGTATTGTTTCATGATCGATACATTTATATTTATAATTATTATCTAGATATATTATTTGCCATATAATTTTATAGAAGTATAACTTCTTACTTAGGTACCCAAGCACCCACTGTCCACTGGTTTTCTAATTTTCAGGTATAGCTTGAATAAATATACCAATCGTATATGAGTTTGAAAGAAGGTGATTATTTGCACGTATAGCGTTGCTCTCTTCTTCTTAATGCAATAGTCCTTCTGACTCTGTTTCCTCGTTCAAATTTTAATAAATTTTTATATTAGCCATGTTTTGACGACTTTCTGTAGTGTTGTTTGTACATGCATTTACAGACGTGATGTCACAAGCAGCTTCAGCAGCTTCTGTAGCTGATAATACCGCCCAAGAGTACTTGAACATCTCTTCTAATGATTTTAAGTATCAAGTAAATCAAATTATAAAAGTGCATTCTAATACAAAGAATTTTACTTCTTTTAACACCGGAAATATTTTGTTCATGGCTCTTGCGACACTGTACAGAAAATAAGAGCAGTACGGTTGGACAAATATATGGTTTTTTTTACTCTGTGTATTGGATCCTTAGAATAATTTTGTAATACCTGTCAATACTGGTTGTTTTTGAATTATTTTACTGGCTTCAAATTCCATGTATCGACGACTATGACTAATTGACTGTTATAACTCAGATTGGCCACTTACGACTGATCGTATGAACTACAAACGCTTTGTACATATTTTCGGCAATTTCAACACTACATACTGTATGATCACATGTTAACCATTGAACGAGTTTTCAGATCTCATACTTATACTTAGTGAGTATCGTGTAATAATAAAATTACTTGTACTGCAATACTTGCGGTACACTTGAACAACATAGTTCATAGCATCCACATGGAGAACAACTTTATTCTCCTCGCTGATGCGTTGAAGATTTTTTTATACACATAAGCATAAATACTAGGGAATTGGTTTATCTGAAGAATTAATAATTTGAAAAGAAATTTTTCATCATACCTTAACCGCAAGTTTGCGTTTCCGTCCTGATTTTTGTCAGGAAAGTTTTACATTCCTGATCAGGACGGGAATCTTTTTAATGCGCATTTACGTACTGCAAAGCTCTCTTCTGGTTATTTTCTAACATCTGGTACTAATTTATACATATAGATATAACCGATGATATTGTGTAGCTGATGGAAACCAATTTATATAACAATGCAATATTAATAAAATATTATTTTTAACGCCGTATTTGTATTAAAAATAAATAATTTTTTATTAAAAATTACTCTAACGTAGAAGAAAATCAGAATTTTCGAAACAAAAAGCGGCAAAAAGTGTCTACAGTTATAAAATTTCTTACACAGCTTTTGAACTGCAAAAATTTTCCACCTTATATTAATAATAAATCTGAAAAATTATTTTACGTAAAGATTTCTTATCACAATTGTGTCCACATGAATAACTATTCATATTGATAGTGAAATGCTATCAGTTATTAAGGTTGAAAGAGCCATACTGGTTATTCTCATTTTTTGTGTTGATTCCTGAATGGACAAATTTTTTGTCTACGATGCTAAGAGAGAAAACTATGTGATTCGCAATAACTGTGAACATCGTGGCAATAAGGCATACAATTATTATTACTCTAGTTATCCTTGCAGCTGATAACGCAAAGTAATTGAAAACTGATTTTTGTGCTGTCAACAATGTACTGAGCCCTCAAAAGTTCTACAAGTTTGCATTCTTTTTTTACTATCGACTCTGCTGTCGTTATTCTTTATCCCCACATATACAGAATGATTTCGGATGCAGTTCTACAAAGAATGTAAATCTTGATGGGTGGAGATCTGATGATTTGTACCAACAATACATCAAAAGTTCAGTTGTTAAGAAACAACATAATTTAGAAGGAATTTCCGTATCAAAAATTTCATCAGAAAAACGTCCACTACAAGACGTTCAGAACTGTGAGCCTGACGATAACTCAGATGAGATTTTTTCGAAACATGAAGGAGATGAAAGGTCAGTAAGCTTGTATTATTTGCTACTGGGCAAGTAACTCATTCAGAGCCTGACAAATTCACTCATTTTCTAGCATCATCTGGCGCCAATACACTTGCACACAGCGTGTTAAATTACACATTTAAAGTGTGTAGTTAAAATTTTCGGTTTTTGTATAATACATCTTGGTGACGTAGATAAGAATTAGGAGAACAACTAAATCTATAATCCATCATATGGTTAACCAGTTTTATTAAACTGAACACATTAAAATGGGAAAAATAAATGCAGGAAAGCAGTAGAGTAAAAAACTTGGCTGTCAACAGTTTTGACATAGCCTTCTTATGTCAATCGTTTAAAAAAGTAGTTTAGTTAAATAGAAGAGGTGCAATAGTTTACGAAGCATCACACATAATTTGGTTGTTCTTAAAATGTTTGTCAAAACTAATATAGTGCATTTTGTGAAAACAAGAATTTCGATTACACGCCTTAAACGTGTACTTCAACACACTTGGATTTTACGGTGTACCCTCACTTTTTCTAACCTCTGAGAATAGCACTTATCAAAAAGGTTCTTTGCTGCAGGCTCTAGCGCGTCCATTGTCCGTTTACATACAATACGCTCTCAAGAACTTAATAAGTGGAAAACCTACCGTAGTATGACAGATATCTACAAAAATATGTACTGCAGCTCAACAGCTCACGTAAAAACCTGGAAGAAAGTTTTTGTTCCAGGTAGAACTCGAACCCTGACATAGTTAGGCGCTTAAAGAAGTATTATTTAGGCACTAAAGCAGATAATCTATAGTTAATATCTTTTCGTCTAAGACCATTCGTTTTTAAATTTTGTGCTTCGTCGACTTGATCGAAAACCAGCATTGTACGAATTTGACGTGGAGCCCATTTATTGTTAGGGAAAAGGCACCTGTCATCATATGCATTCGGATAGTTGTAGGGATAAAAGCAAATTGTTCACACCCGATAAAATTGAATGCTACACTTCCACAGCCCAAAAAGGGAAAAAAGGGAATGTGCTCTCACGCAAAAAATAGCGCATAACGCTGATCAAATAATTGAAATGAGAAATGCATCACGTCGAGCTGTATTCGATTTTTAAATGGAAAGCATCGATGCTGACCAGGAAGCTATAGAACGCGTGATCGCGTTAATGTAAAAAAAAAAGATCAATGATGGAGATAGAGGTAGAAAAAAAAGAATGCAACCATGGGGTCGTCGTCAAAGCAGGCCGTATATTATGACTCGGCTGGGATGGCTCGCCCCGTCGCATGGAATCGAAAATGTCATATCTGCAAGCCGTTAACATCAAAGCGACCGCGCACGCACGTACAATATATATACGTGTGCATCCGTACTCCACCTGCATAAAGCGCCGGGCATCGGGAAATGACGTTATGTACCAATATACTGTTATACGCGCCTGTTCAGCTTTGACGCCTATCGCCCCGTGCACCCTGACGAATAGATTGCGACGATTTTTTGCTTTTCACCCTCCTTCGCTTCTTTCCCTCTGCTCGACTCGTCATCCTCTTTTTCATAATATTTCAACTACTGACGCTATTTGTGCGCTGCGTAATCCATTTTGTGCAGCATTACCATTGGCTCGACCATTGGAGCTCGCCACTGTCACCCAATGCTGCGACTTTGCCATTACATTCAATCAGTATGTGCGTGTCCTTTTCACTGCATACTTTCTTGATTAATTTATGAGCCAGTTGGAATATTATTTATTAATTACATCTTCGATTATTAAACAATTTTCGTATAAGTAGGTGGGCTTGGCTCGAACAATCGTGGTACTTGTTCTTTCCTTTGCCTCGAGGTAATGATCATCCATATACTCTTAACATTCAGTTTCATACAAGATCATATTTGTAGGGAAAGTATTCAACAGATTGTTGGAGAAAGATGATAAAAAAAAGGATAGAGTTTCATGATGATGCAGTAAAAACTCCAACTTTGTTTGACCCTCATTCTACTTTAGAGAATGACGATAATAGTGGTGGTAATAATCAAGATGAAGTTCTAGTTGAAGTAATTAATGTTCGCAATGAAGATTTTGTTTAGCAGATATTGTACTATGACGGAAAGATAAGTTCATGGTTAATTATTTACTAATTTCGGCCGAGTTTGATTTACAGCCTTCAAAGAAAAACAGCCATTGTACCCAAAACCTTAGGATAATGTGTGAATTGTAAGATAACTAGTGGTACATTTAAGATGTGTGCGTTGAATGTAGAAAAAAATGTCACAGAGCTATTACCCTTAGTAAATTTATCTTCTTGTTTAAGACCTAGAACAAACAGTAAACCACTTGTGCGATTACTGACTGCTGGAAAACTGAAGACCAGAACAATAAAAGTAATAAAAGTATACGAGCAGAGATATTTTACTTTCTTGTCTGTTAGGTTCCGCATATTTTTTTTGCATATGTACTATTTGCTGAAAAAATTGTGGTTTACTAAAATTTAGAAGTTTTAGGTTATGTCATTGAATTACAGAAAAAACAAACTTTTAGTGAAAGAATAAAAAAAAAAAAAAAAAAAGATTTAACGTCAGAGATGGACATAATTTACTCGATCTTACCGCTGAATGACTGTTTTTTTTAAGTTAGACTTACCGAAGTTCCATGTGCAGTAAATATATGATAAACTTCAAGAAGAACTTTTCTCACACTAGTACGCATCCCTAACTATAATTAATCTTGATAATGATAAAATCACCCAAACCTTAGCTACACTGAGAGAAAAATATAATAAAAATTACTGTGCTAGAATGGTAATCTGTTAGTGTTCGGTCGTCTAGAAACTTCTTACTATGTGAACAATAATTTTTAGTGTTTAGAACAGTAATTTTTGTTGTAACTATAGTGATTTTTACTGTTTGTACAATAGAAATTACTGTCCGGAATGGTAAAAATTAGGTTGGCCAAAGTAAAAAGTCCCTATATACGGTGGAATGAAACCAGATTACCATTCCAGCACAGTAATTTTTATTACATTTTTCTTGCAGTGTACGGACATAGTGGGAACGAAATTGTCGGCTTGGACTCAACCTCATTTGATTAATGAAAGCTATTGCATATTCAATTTTGAACTGATCACGCACAAAAGGTGAAACGGACGTGTAATGGTGGATTCGACAGGCAGAGCACTCGAGTAACGTGGTATTGATATAACAGCACTGCACCTTTGCTCTACTTTGGTCTCTGGTCATTCTGACCGCTCGTTACGATCATACTCGTTACGGGCAAGCGAAAGAGAAGATCTGTGGCTGTACCATTCCAAGAGTGATGACGATGACGGTGCAGGTACAGATGGGCAAAGCATTGCTAGGGTGAAAGGATATGACTAAGGTATCAATCATAGTAGGGGAGCGAAACGGTGACCACGATTGCCATGGCTATTCCATCAGGCGCGAGGGCTAGGAAAGCATATTATTTGTGCACCACCACGATAGGAATTAGAAGTGATATAATCATAGACATATTACGTGCACGCGCTGGTACCTTTGGTTTTTGCAAAATTACAATGAGAAGTTGATATCGTTGTTGCTTCATGTTGATAATGTCTCGCAGTTTTCTATACACAGATTAATGTTGCTTCTAGCGCTGATGACGTTATTTTTTTCAGATGCCTTATGCCATCACGTAATGTACATAACAGAAATTACATCTACTAATTATAAGGATATATATGTGTGGTACTCATGTGTTCCGGCAATAAGATCGAAAAAGATTTACCACGACATGAGATTTGTTTCACATTGGTCAGTGAAATTAGGTATCTCTGCACAGTTCATTGGGTATCAAATGATTATTCGAATTTACAGAGCGCGTATACTAAAATCTCTACTATTGATAGAAAGTAAACCCTTGCAAGCTAGATACCTTCTATGTATATATATATATATATATATATATATGTACACTCATGAACAAATAAAAAACATTTTGGCAAAATTGTACCAAGCTATTGCCGTATCAAAGCCTGCAAAACAAAACAACCACACGTTAAGTTGTAAAAGACTGGACACTTAGTGTAGAAGTCTTGAAAAATATTTTCATAGGTTCTTAACGTTCTTTGGTGATTTATCAGTTAAAAGCATAAAAATCGTAATCAAATTCTTTATCTGATGCACACAGTGAATTTATAAAAAATATAATGCAGAATGTCGAAAGACTGCAACAAAAATCTGACAATTGTAATTTTTCCACAAAAGTAGATTGTATTGTTGAACACCTGAAATCTTCTGAAATACGAACAGATTTACTGAGGCAAATAACAAAACTTGGTGACTGCTATGGTACATCGATACCCTTTTACGGTTTCTATGCGGATATACAGAAACGTCTGTTACTTCTACTCGTATGGGCACATAATGTCAACTCATTTTTTAGTTGTGAATAAATCAATGCACACTATTTCAAAGGCGTTAAGTTGGTATAATCATTGTATAACTACTTGTATTGTATTGGTCATAAAATATGACCAAAGCACCTTTTTGAAATATCGTGCGATATTCTCATTTGTTATTAACGAGTGTAAGGTACGAGTAATTGCGATTAGTGCAGTAATGCAGTAAACAAAGTATGAATCGGGTGCTTTTGTTGTAATCGCTTCTGAATTTTTTTAAATTTGATAAATTTGGCAGCTTTATAGAGTAACTTTTTGCAACAGTGACTGCATAAAAGCAGTAACTTACGGATTACTTGCCTTTTTTTTCATTAATTTCCAAAACAATAATTTACAAGTCACTAAGTCTTGTTTTAAAGTTGTGTTTGTATTAACTATTCGGTACATTTTTGATTTTGGACTCGTTATTGCTGCAAAAAGTTACTGTATTAAGTAGCCAATTTTCATAAATATCTTAATAAATTCTACTTCTCAATCCCCTGTAATATTTTCTCTCTCAAAATAGGTTTTAAATAAGTCTCATTAAAAAACTCCATAGTGATGTCAAGATGTTATGACGTGTACCCCCCATGGATGGGTCAGCACGTGAAAACAGGTAAACTAGATATAGAGGTAGGTAATCATAGGTAGTTCATCAATGTTGATTTTATTTTGCGTTATCAAGTTCGAAAGATCTTCCTCAACCCTTTCAATATCCGTGGGGCACCGATGCGTTGTATACTTTACACTATTACCTGCAAGCTATCTGCCAGAGCGATCCTCATAATCTATCTTCAGCCCCTTACACATACAGAGAAGCTCCCTTTCAATTAAACTTCCCCCTCTTCCTGAACAAGTTCAACTGTTTTAAGGCAAGAGAGGTAAAAAGGGTGTAAATATTGTATTTTTCATTGGGTCTCAATAAGTATGTACAAACTTGCTAACAAAGAGTGAGAGAAAGGAGAATGGTGCTCATTTCAACGAAGAGCTTTGTCTTATGTATTTGTTCCGAGCCAATGCAAAGGTAGCGTAATAGAAAGTGACAAAGATTCTTGCAAATAAACAAACAGTAGTGTCGTAGTGATACGTATCCAAAGAGATGCTATAAATAGAAGGGGCAAGCTATACACGGTCGCCTGTAAGTTAAAGTATCTGCTCGGTAGAAAGAAAAAGAAAATTAGACAGATCTTGCCTCCTTCCCTATGATTGGCTTTGACCGTCCCTCTAAATTTTGGATACTTGCTTTTTTACTTACTTCTGGTAGCTGCCTATAGTCATACCTAGTGGTAAAATATTTTTATCTCTGTGCTTATCGTATAATAAGCTATGAGTGTGAACTGTGAGAGCCAATAAACCGAGAGGTGCGAAAGAGATGCTAAACCCGTCTGGTCTTCTTTCCCTTTCTACCGGACGGACGCTGTTCGAACTAACTTGCCCCCATCTATTTTAATATTTCTATGTTTATATCAAATAAATGTCTTTATCTGTTTTGAAATATAATATATACTTAATAATAGTTGATGGTGTTTATCGAACTAGCTTTGCTCCTGTTACTTGCGTAATAAATTTTAAGTCTCATAAAACTTGTAAAGAGTGAAAAGTTATCTCTTGCTCATGTTCAGAGAGTCAGATGAGTTGAAGGAATAGGTGATTGTAGGTTAATAAGGTGAAGGTGTATATCTAGTGTCCATGAACATCTTTACGTATTTAATTTGGAGGCAAAAAACTTGAACTTTCTAAATGGATGATATATATATATATATATATATATATATATATATATATATATATATATATATAAATACACACGTATGACAAAAGTATGACTGTCAAATTGTTACAGCTAGATGGTTATATATATATATATATTCCTATATTATATAGTTAACTCAGTGGGGCATTCCACACAAACACCCCACTGCCCCCCATTTGCCCCCCCCACCAACCCCTCTCAAAATAAGGTAAAAATCCGTTATTTTCTTGCTTATTTTGACATATCGTAGTTTTTCTCAAAACCCCCCACAGCCCCCCACCGACCCCCCGCACAATTTTTCATGGCCCCCACCGCCCCCCCCCCACCGACCCCCCACAAAATATTATATGAATAGTATAGAAGTATGGTATAAGTCTTTATTCAAGCCAGGGGGCTCAACCACGTATGGCTTGACGGGATAATAACAATGTATGTTTGAATATTTAATCAAATAGTTACAGATTACTGCACTATGATCAGCTAAACTAAAATACAATCAATTGTATTTCGATTTACTGGATCCCTTGGTTTCTTTGTAAGCATAAAGTTTTTGGTGGGCTGACTTTTTTTGTTAGCATATTGTATTTCGATTTACTGGATCCCTTGGTTTCTTTGTAAGCATAAAGTTTTTGGTGGGCTGACTTTTTTTGTTAGCATTTTGTAACGTTGCATTTTGCCAGTCCTTTCAATGTGTTAAAGTCTATTACCACATTCCTACCAAATCACATAGAAATATTGTATAGTATTTTTTCTCAAAACATCCCACGTTCCCCCACCTACCCCATATGGCCCTCCCACTGACCCCCACGAATTTTTTCATGGCCCCTACCGCCTCCCCACACCACTTTTTTGGAACCTGACCGTGATCATACCGTCTTTACCTATCTTTGGACAAAACTGTCTTATTGCCATGATTTATTTCATCATCAAGAAGAAATTAAAAGTCATAAATTGATTCATAGGAGGTTGTTGCGCAAAACATCATTATTTATACAACTAAGTACGTTTAAAAACCAATTTATATGGAGTTCACAATATTTTGAAACCAAATCATGTATACACATATATTGGTGCGCATAATTACTTTATCATCATCACTTATACAGTCCTTTATTACACAATTCTTCTTTGTACGTACATAAACTTGAGTTAAATTAAGACTATCATTAATATAAACAATAAAAGTTTCGCATCACTTTATGAGTCATTTTATAAAGCCTGATGAAACCACGAAGACTAACGTCCATTTCTATTTGGTTTTAAATTAATGCTGAAATTGGTACAATAGATGAACACGATATACATTCATGATATGTATTATTAATTAATAAATTTTATCTATACATAAAAAAATAATAATTAAATCATGTTATGAATATTAGATACATTATTATATTCAAAAATTTCTTTCCAAACTATATTTTCAATCTCTAAACTGTTTTCTCTATCGACTTGAAAAAAAATTCCATTTTTAATTTTGCATCTTGATAAAGCCACGTATAATTGACCATGAGAAAATAGAGGTTTTTTTAAGTATAATCCCATATTATCGAAACTTTGACCTTGAGACTTATTTATAGTCATAGCAAATGCTACAACTAATGGGAATCTTTTTCTATATAAAATAAAAGGTAATGATAAAGTATTTCCAGTATTTAATGTAATTCTTGGAATGAAAACTTTATTACCAATTTTTTCTCCCGTTACTATTTCGCCTTCTACGTTATACTTCAGTAATTTAGTAATTCGCAATCGTGTACCGTTACATAATCCGTCTGATATACTCAAATTTCGAATTAACATTACTCTTGTACCTATTTTTAATTTAAGTTTATGAGGTGGCAAGCCTTCACGAATGTTGTTTAACATTTCTACGGAAAAATTTATATAAATATTATCATCTGATTTATCAACACCTTTATATGTTGCAGTATCGATGCTGTAATAAGTTTTAGTTTCCCCATGTAATTTACTTAAAATCTTATTGTTTAAAAAAAAAGTATATTTATTATGTGAAGTAAGTATCACGTTATTGTCAAAACAGTTGCTGTAATTACCAAATATTTTGGTACAGACATCATCTGTTATCCAGGATTTAGGAATGTTAAATGTTTCTATGTCCCCTTCTCCAATTCTTAACAATAATTTTGAAAATTCGTTATTACTAGAACGGATATTATTTTAAAATCTTAAAATTTTGAAGAAGTTCCATAAAAATGATGATTTAATAGTTTCTTTTATTATTATAGTTCTATTACCGATTTTTATAACTGTAAGGAGTTGTCGAAAATCTCCTCGTAATACTATTAATTTATCACGAAAGCAAAGTTTTGTATTACACAAGTCTCTCAACGTTTTATCAACGATTTCTAGAGCTTTTTTTGAAATCACAGAAGCCTCGTCCCATACTATTAAATCAACTTCCCTTAAATTTTTTTTTTCAGTTTCAAATTCTAAAAATACACTTTCAATATTATCTAAGTCTAGAGGTAAACGAAAAGTTCTATGACTGGTCATATCTTTTGGTAGTAATGCAGATGCGATTCCTGTCCAAGCCATTGACAAAATATTTTTACCTCTAGAAATAAAGTAATAAATGAGTGTCTTATATAAGTAGTTTCTCCGGATCCACCAGGACCATCTATGAAATATACTCTTTCATCTTGTTCACAAATAATTTTAAAAATTTTTCTTTGATCTTCATTTAAATTTGTGTACATTACATCGAACATTTTTTTACTGAAAGATATTTCCTCAATATTGCAATCATTTATATAGTTGCTAATGGTTGGTGTCGGTAAACTAAAAGACTCACATGATTTACCTCCCGATACCAAAATTTGATTAATATGTAGAAGAGCACAATTATTATTATCATTATCGAAGTCTTCCGTAAAATATTTTTTATATGTATTCCTTATTTTATCTCCTTGAATGTTTTCTGAAATCAAAAACCAAGCAAAAAATTGTCTTAACTGGTATGGAAACATAATTGTAATGGCTTCTTTAAAACTATTGTTGATTTTAGAATCATGTTCTATTAAACCCATTGCAATTGCAGTATTCCTGAAAGTCTTATATGTTATTCCATTATGTTTTTTAACGTCTTCAAACGATGTAGCCCCATGTTATTTATTTAAAATGAGTTTTAAAAAAAAGCCTCCATGATCTTTTGGAGATACTATGTTTAATCTACCTATAGCAATATTTTTCAGTGTAACTTTCCTTTTTTTCCAAATTTTAAGTTTATTGTCAAAAATGTAATGTTCTGGAATGTTAACATATTTTAGTGATTTTGCAAAATCATCTACTTTATTTAATTTAATTTAAGCTGTAAGGGGTGTTTGATAATTTTTTATTACATTTTTGATATTATTTTCTTCAAATATGAGTTTTTGTTTATTTTCAAGATGAACAGCTAGATTTACAACTGTACGACTTCTACCACAAATTAGATATTCTTGAAGTCTCCCAGCTGCTTCCATTGGACTTACATATCTAGCATCTACATAACTACTATTTTCATCTACTATTTCTTTATTTAATTCGTTTGATTTTCCTATTTTAATGTATGTTTAATATCATTAATTAACATGACTAGAATATTGGATTTCATTAAAAATTAACGTGTTTTTTTGTTTCAGATAATAACTTAAATGTTTCAAGATAACTTGAGGTATCAGGAATCACAAATTCCCACTAAAAATTTGACGTGGTGACTTCAAATTTATCGTATTCCAACATATATCATTTTCCAACAAATACTTTACTGTGTAACTGAAAAAGTTAAGAATAAATAAGAATAAATACTCACAAATTGTAAAAATGTATTTCTTATAAAACATTCGGAAGTTGGGGGGTTGGTGCGCAGTGCGCGCAGGGGGCGTAAGCCCCATTAGTATATACATATATATATATATGTGTATATATATATATCACATGCATTTTGCACATGTGTAACACGTTATAGTGATGTCGCTGTCTCTCTTACACTCCCACGTGACGTTACTATACTAATAATCAGGCTATGGAATACGCTTGATACACTTAACTAATGTTTGTTTACATGCAAGAACTTTTGACTACTTTCTGCTGCAGAGGGTGCTACCTCTGTATTAGCTCGGAGCGAATAGGCATCAAAGCGTGCTCACGGAAACACTCGAAAATGCGCCAATGATTTCGCAGTTTACTCTGCACTCTTCGACTGTAAGGCTAGTGGGAGAGTTGATTTCACAGTCATGAGCTGCTATACGGCCAGTGAGTTAATCTTTGTCTTTTAATTTTTAGCTCTATTCCTCTTTGCTTATGTACCTTTATTCTATATGATTTGTGTAATAGTATTTATAGTAAATAAACAAAAACAATCGAAATTCGACGGTTCAATTTCCTTTAAATGTATACCTAATCTTAGTACTTTCTTGTGTTAAGTTGCGTTTTTTCACCAGCAAATATCTCAAAAATGGTTTACTAAAATAATTTGAAATTGCAACTGCCATTTTGAACATGCTGTGAAAATAATCGAGAAATTTACGTGTAATAAATGTTCTTAAACTTTAGAAATTAAACGGAAACTCAAGTTACTAACGGCAATCACTAAATACTTTCATCCGATACGTAAATCTAACATTTACAAAATTCATCACGTGCAGCGATTCAACTAACATACACATGTCCATGCAAACTCCAAGTGAGTAACGAGAAATAAAATAAGAGCCAAGTCAAATTTTGCGATGAAAGGTTCTTAATTCTAGAGCCACACCCATTGCCCATTTGTATTTTCTATAAACTTCATGAGACTGAATGTGTAAAGCCCTCGGGAACTTTTCGCGTCTCTGCCTCTCAATTTTTCCAAATTCATCCTAATGCTGAAAAAAGAATTTTGCTTAGCAAATAGCATGAGTCTTCGTGCCAACCAACGGCACAACATAGCTATCTCTCCTCGAAGTAGAAGTAGAGCGTCACTTTGATCAATGGAAAGTTGACGCTCGTTGTACTGACTCATTAACCTTCGCACACGCGCGCAGTCCGATCGAAGGTAAACTTTAAACAATACATCATTTTAACAGAGTTAAATTCAGCTAGCCGCCAACTTTGACTGGCGCAGCGGTAATTAAGTTCACTTTCCCCAACAGAAAGAGATTGCCGAACGAAATAGTTTGAAAACGCGGCTGGCGGACGTGGCACGTGGGCGTGCTCGCGTTGCCGCTGCTGCGCTTGTACACGTGTCCACGGTACAGGCGGCTACCGGGGCGCTAAAAATTTCGAAACTCTCGGGGTGCTGCTTGGAATTCAATTTTGACTTTAATTCCTCAAACGAAAGCCTCTGAAGTTGCTTGGGAGCCTCCGAGGGGATGGGAGGATCCGAGAGAATCACTCTCTCTCTCCCCTTTCCTCATCACCGTTATTGTATAGGGTCGCAATTCTGATGTATGCTGCACTTCCCTCTTAAGTCTTTTTAATGATTCTATATCTCACCAGCTAGCTAAAGCTAAAATTAGCCGTCATTTTTTACCTAATAATTCCATACTCTTGACTCGGCAATCAACGACTATTCGGCTGGCTTTGGGGGGGGGGGGAAGCTCACAAGCATCTACACGTATACACGTGTACTTGAATATGGTGGCAGGTACACGTGCTGCAAGTACTTTAAAAAGTTATGTGTGTAATCTGACCTCACGTGCTTTAGCGTGTACACGTACGTATATGGTTGCCGGTGAGGGAAAGAGAGTAAAAATAGAAGATGAAAATGAAGCAGCGGGCCAGGAGTACGTAACTATATAAAATGACAATAATCTTTTGATACGATTAAAGGCCAAAGTGCCCGCACGCTTTTGCTGCACTCGCACACTCGTAGGCTACTACCCCTCTCCCACCTCCTTCCCCCATCACGCTTGTGTGAGCAGCTTAATTAGCAGCCAAGTATGGAATTTCAGTACCAGAAGTGTGCACGCTCTGCATGACTTTATGTGCTGCTCACACGTATACCTATCGCTCGATGACGCTGACGATACACGAAAGGGGAGAAAGAGTCGTAAAGACTAAAATTACATAGCTCTCTTTCTTTCTTTCTTCCTTGGGTATACCTTTCCACGGAAAAAGTTGGGAAGGGGAGGGGCGGTTGAGTCAAGTCTTTTATTGATGAACTTTTAGGTGTGGCGATACTCTGTCGTCCAACTGAAAAAAAGGTATAAGTGACATGAAAGACAAACTGAGAAAATCAAGGAAAATTAAGTGTCTTCAAAAATCAATGATAATTTGAGTATTGGACCGCGGAACATATAAATATGGTATGATCTTTCTATTTTCCACAAGAGAAAAACCATTTTTCGATTGGAACTATGAAAATCTGTACTTACCCTTGTAACTCGGCGCAATTTCCTCGTAAAAAAGGGTAAGTGCAAGAATACAGCTCATTCCATGGGGCTTACCCTTTTTCTAGTTTGGAATCCAAGGTGGTGATCATCGACTTTTCAACGTAAAAAAAGGGTAAGTGCACTTACGCTGTCTGCCTGGCGCGATTTCCACGTTTTGTGTCACTTGCCCCTTTTTTTTTATTTGATTGCTTACAAAAATTATTAGCAATTTTTTCAATTTTCCATCAATTATTACTAAATTAAGTTATAACATATTTAATTTGTAGACATGCTATTAGACGCAGAATTTTCTGACGAATCGATTGATATTAATATCTCATTTTCGACAAAAATGTCACTTATACCTATTTTTCTGTTGGACGGCAGTACTGGAGCCACGCTGATGATCGCTGACAATTGCGCATATAACAGTATGTATGCGTTCATGTACATACCTGTTAAGGTCAGTACACTGTAATAAAAAAAAAACTATACGTTCAAGCGTTAGTATAGATTACATATACATTATATGATTTGTCGATAATCACACTGTTTATGTAAAAGTGTAACAGTGGAGCGCTTGTAGATTGAGGTGAAGGTTCGTCTTTGAATTGATATGCCTATTTATTATAATGTATGTGTGCTTGGATTTTAAAGGCAGTGAGGAAATGTGACTCGGTACATTGTACGTAATTTTTTTCATCTCTCTGCGCTGATTGAGAATTTTTGCATTTAAAAGAAGTATACTACCATCATAAGATTATAAGATTATTTTGAACGGAAAGATTTATTTATATTTTCATTGATTCGCAAGAGTGAATTTTTTCACTACAAGAATGTTCAAAAAAATCCGTGTCAACGCTGGTTTTTGTATTAAGTACCGACACATTCGACTCATAGGAATGATAAAATTCAAGAACTATCAAATACCCTAAGCACAACATAATAATGATGTGTCTTACAAAGCCTAGCAAAGCTGAAAATTTTCAGTTATTTCCAATGAGAAAAATTAAGTTATCCTAGTCTCGTACTTGGCTTCAAATATGCTTTAATCTGCCCTTGAAAAAAATTACCTGCTAACATCATTTATAAAAAGATGTAAATCAGAGCAGCAACTGTAAATAGTCAAATATTATGAGAAGTTTGGAAGTAAAAAGGTTAGTTAAAACATACTCTATACTCTTGAAGGTAATGGCTAAATTGTATCAAAAAGTTTAAAGTAAAAAAACTGAATTTTTCATCGACAGATTACCCGTTTAGAATTGCCCTTAATCTATTTTATAAGCGATTGAAAGGTATGAATAATAGAAATACAGCACAGGAGCTAGTTGCGATTGCGAGTCACACTATGGCTACCAGCTAAAAATTCCAGACGAAATCTAAGGTCATTTTCCAAGCACGTAAGTAGCCATTTATTGTCAACGAAATGGGGCATCTCCTAGCACACTGAATTTTGCATTAATGTACGGATACAGCAAATGCGCGCATAGTTTTTCTCTTTTTTTTTTGTGTGTGTTTCCATTATTTTGCGAGCTCCACGCTAAATTGGCAATTAGTTTTCGTAAAGGACAACACCCCGGAACTTTGCGCTTCTTCTATTTTCACGAGTAGACAACGCTATGTGTCTGGCGCTGGAAAGCACGCAAGAGAGAGAGAGAGAGAGAGATAAAGGTTTCTTTCTGGTCACGGGGATGAGACACGATATCCTGGAAAGTGGGCTAGCCGACTGGCGTTACTACCGGATAAATAATTGCCAATTCCTGGGACACGAGGCACCGTGCCGGCAACTCATTTCGCTCCCATTTCTCCTCGTGTGGGCGTATTAATAATATCGGGCGCTCGGGTAACTATGCGACCTATGCGTGTATACGTGTGTACGTGCGTGTTCATGTGTATGCGTATGAGTGTGTGCAGGATGCGTTGGCGAGAAAGTGGTCCAGATTCTGCCTCGATGTGGCAGCAGAATTTGAAACTAGATCAAGCGAGTAGTGTGGACATGGCGTAGAACAGAGATCAAAAGAGATTTCCCTTTCAGCTATTTTATTACGCGTGTTCGGTTGCGCCTATAATGTCACCTTCTGTGTGTCTGATTTATTTATTTATTATATTTTGTTTTTTTTAATCATTTGTTTTAATTCAAGAACCACTTTTTTCAATCCTACTGGTTTTTTCATTTTTATCACTTCACTTCCGATCCATGTACGTGCATGTTAATGACTCTATACTAATATTCGCTAATACTGGGTGTATGAAAATGGGAGACGACTCACGTGTCGGATAAATGTACAGATACGCAAACGACAGCAGAGTAACTTTGTGAAGCAGCATGTATCTCTGTGTCTTGGAAACTTTCTGACAGAACTTTGTATCCCATATAGAGAATAAATTTAAATTTTCAGAACAGTTATATAAACTGAATATAATCAAAGTTGTATTTTGGTCCTCCAAGTTAATATCTAATTAGCACAAAGTTATCATGCTTTTTAATACATGACATCATAATTTGTATAAGCTAGCTTAGTATGCATGATTGTAATAGTTACCTAGGTTATAATCAGTCTTAGTATTTTTTGCACTAAAATTTTGAGTGTGAAACCTTAAAAAGTCTGTAAAATTATTACATTGAATGAGGAAATGCGGTCATATAGATCTGCCCTAATTTAGCCATCTCAGATCATCTTTAAGAGCATTGTCTTTATTTATCATCGATGCATTTTGTTTATCACTAAGAGCTACGTACAGCTAGATTAATGACAAAAAACGAAAGTACATTCCATGTGACTTTGTAAAGTCCGATAGCTCTGTGACAATCTTAGGTTTTAAAAACCTCTAACGGTCATACTTATCTTTTTAAACCACAGGATTTTTTAAATAGCTGCCTTCAGTTCAAGAGAAGTGATAGGTACTTTTAATACAAAGAGTATACATTCGTTTTTTACATGCATAATACGCACTCGACGATTACAGTAGAAATTTAATAAACGTTAGTATTTGCTACAATTTTTATTACCACATTTGTAAATAGCACTCCTAAATACCTATAGGAAAGTATACCTTTCAAGAATCATGACAGCTTGCAGAGCTTCAAAATCAAAAGTTTTACTTTACTATAAATTAACCATCATCACTAGAGTTAGGAGTCGATTTCCACGCGAAAACATTAATAAGTAGTTGTTTTCGTCACTAGGATATGAACGCAACTTTAGTATCTAAAGTCTGCGATGTTCGAACATTTGTATCCAAGAAGCAAACGTTAATATTCCAGAACGGTGTAAAGTGCTTCTCCTTTGATTGCTGGCTATTAAATGCTTTCTAGTTTACCTCGAATCTAAGTTGCGTACATGAAAAATGAATTCTTTTGCAGCTTCGGCTATTCTGGATTGTCGGGCAAAGAATCTTCGTGTAGAGCGTAAAGAGAAGCTGTATAGGTGATCGATAGCAGGCGAGTTTAAAAGAGATTTCTTTGCTTTAGCAATTCACACCCAGAAGATATTGTCCTTCTTTCTTTTCTTGGTGTTTGATTTACTTATCTGTGGTATTTTCATAATAATAAAATCACCAGCTGCTTTTTTTTATAATTTAAATGATAATATAATAAGAGTGCTAATTTTATATAATTAAGTTCATGTATCCTTAAAAATTTTTTTCTAAAACTAACAGTCTTTAAACATTGTTACATCGAGGCTGCGCTCGACGTACCTTTTTTTCCCTCTTCTCCTCTTCTTATCCTCCTCGTAAAGCCGCGTTTTCGTATCAAGCTAAATGACATACACTCTCACATACACCAAGTACCGAAGCTAAGGCTTCGTGACACACACATAAGGAGACACCGAGTAAGACAAAGAAGAACTAGTCTACATCTCCCTCCCTCCTTATGCGTCGACATCGCTTGATGAAACTTAATAATTATTTTCTATCCTTTTCCTCTTCAGCGTCTTAACCATTCGTAAATAAGCCAAAGCTCGAGCCAGGATGTTGATCCACACATCGGCCAGCGTTCATGCAACGAGACTTGACAACAGCATGCTACACTTCTACCACTTTCTTTCTCTAACACTTACAATACCCAGAGACGACAAGCCGAAAAATAATGTGAACTGTAATAGTACGTAATTTCGATAAGCAAGCACTGGGACCAGTATCGTCACTTTACTATATTCTTTAGCAAGTAAGCAACACCCCAAAACCAAAACAGCATATGTAAAGGAAGACGGAAAGCGTATAGGAAATCTCTCCCTCTCCCTACCACGAGATGATGAAGACTAATTCTAAGAACCTATGTGCGTCTCGTCATCTCTGGCCATAGTTGCAATGATAAGGAGGCAAGATCTTCGGCTATATAAGCCCATGGCCTCCTTCACGAGCAGCTCAGTCTCAAAAAAATTCGTTCAATGGTCAGGCCAGCTTGGGTGTATACCTAGAGCAGTAGCCAGACTAGAATACACGACCTGGAGAATCTGGTCAAAGTTTATTCGTGACCTGGAGAATCCGGTCCGCAATTTCGATTTAAATTATATCCAGCCACCCGGATCTTGCCTAGGATATACGACCTAGAGAATCTGGTCGAAGTCTATTCGTGACCTGGAGAATCCGGTCCGCAATTTCGATTTAAATTATATCCGGTCACCCGGATCTTGCCTCGAGAGCCACTTGTACCAGCCCTTTTTTTTTCTTCTTCTTTTTAATAAAAGTTAGTAATAACAATATTTTTAAACTTAATTCTTATACATCCCCCAATAGTTGTTTTTCTTTTCGCGTAAAACCCACTATTGCGTGCCGTTCAATCCAGATATGAATGGCCTAGCAGGTGGTGGAAAAAAAAAATTTAATTCAAAAAATATTTTAAAGGAAAAAACGCTAAGTTTTGTGTCGGTTGGTACCAAATGCCGATGGCCAAACAACTAGCCTCTAATTAAAAAAAATCAAGCAACGCTAAGTTGTGTGCCGGTTGGTGCAAATGCCGATGGCCAAGCAACTAGCCCCTAAGTAAAAATTAAGTTGTGTGCCGGTTGGTGTAAATGCTGATGGCCAAACAGCCAGCTCTTTGTTAGCCAACCCAATTTTTAAAACTATACGTCGTGCGTCGCTAGTAAAATACCGGCAACCAACGACTATAGACCCCTAGAAAGAAACCAACTTACCAATTCCAAATAAATGGCCAGTTACGTGCCGTGGGTATAAATACCGATGGCTAAGTAGCTAGCTAACCCTTCTATAATCACCTACCCTGTTCCTACCCTAGTGCTCCGTCCTCAACCCTTGCTGTCGTATCCCCAGGCTATTGAGCGAAAGCTTAGGCCTAAGTACAAAATTTACTCCTACGCCGTCTTCGATGTAACAATATACTTGGGTGCTTTAATATTACGAATCTGAGATAACTTATAAAGAGGATTCTGGTTTGACAGATCCCTGGAGCCTTCGTATTGCTATGATGCATGTTCGCCATGAGTGTGAAAACTTTTATTTTAGGCCTATTACTTTTAAGAAATATCAATTTTGCAATTTTTATTAAGTACGAATAAAAGCTTTAAATTGCATCTACAAAACTTATGAAGATTAGTTCATTACATACTTTAGGGGCAAAAGTAGAGGATACCAAGGATAGTATGTTTGACAATTTTTCTTAAACTTCAAAATGACATGATATAGTGTGGCTGACCAAAACGTCTCCATAATGTAGGGTTTATTAAATGAAAACGTGTATTTTATGTTTCCTAAAAAGTAGACGGCACAAAGTTATCGTAAATTGTAATCTTTTCACCCTGTCTACTATATTTGAACTTTTTTTTAACAAGAAGCTTCTCATTTACATACATTAAAATTGTTAGATTCTGAATATCTAATTTCAACAATTCTTTTTTTCATTTCAGGTGAGTTTGTACCAGCCCTCTCAAAAGCTTGGCTTGAATATAAGAGTGAGTTTTTATTACTGTGTATTGCAATAATATCATTGAATTGTTAATTTCTCCATCAAATGAAGTATAAAACAAGAAAACTATCTCAATCGCGCAATTGAAATTGCGATTAAGAACCGAGAACTGCTTGAAGAATTAGAACTATAACGAGTAGACAATAAGATTGAGTATAGTAGTTGCGATGTTTAATGCTCCGTCTTTAGAAACAAAGTTCTCTTCGCAAACTGTATCTTATGCCTCTTAAAAAAAACACGCTATATCTATACTGTAGAAGGTGCAAGGAGTGGAGAGGAGGAGAGAGAGGAGGTGGATCACAGTGCTCGAATAGTCGATTGTGAATGGATGGGATTTTCAGATCCCAAAACTTACCGCAATGCGCCTGCGGGACTACTGCAGAATAGATGGACCGTATTCTTTTTCCCTTTTATCCTACAGCCAACAAATCGTCTATTCGTTTAACAAAGGCTCAAATAACAAGATATTTTTACTTTGGTTACTCCACGAAAATCGAATTTTATTTAAAATTGTTGCATTGACTAGGAATAATAAAAAATTATACGTATTTTAATGGCAAATTTGTGATTAATTTTTTTACTCAAAAAATTTGTAGTGTAGCGTCAATGTACTATTTTACACTATTTAACATCTATAATTTTTTAAGCTGATTTACTGTTCATGCATTAGTGATATGCAAAAATCTTACTATTATACTAAGAGACCGCGCTTGTTTGTATATTCGCAAAAATTTCAAAATACAGAATCAATATATCCTAACTCTTGACAGAAGTTCAATTACAGCTTCTTATGTGTCATGGGCTACTAAAATTAACGATAACTTTAAGAGAAATTTATTTATGCTACTTATAAAAACTAACAGCAAAACAGCTGCGAAAGGGAGTTTTATCTTTTGATCGCTAGATGGCGAGTAGTTATGTTTTCAATATTACTTTACATGGACTGAGCCGCTCCCGCAATCAATTTTGTGGAGTTACTTTAAGGTAGCTCCCTTGTCAACTGCTCTAGTCAAGTACACGGAGAGAATAAACAAATTATTATACTAGGTTGACTTGTACACGCAATAATACTACAAAATTTTCAAGCTAATACCGGATTTTTTCATAGTATATTTGCTGACCTAACAGCACTACAAAAAGTCCACATTTCTTACAGTATTTATGCAGATGTTTTGGCCACAATTTGCTTGTGAGACATCCAAATAAGCAAGGGACCCTTTCGCCTGATACTCCGAGGTGTGTCACGGAATAATTCTGGTTTACTTGACGAACAATTCTGGTTTAGCTATAGGTATACAAGGTATGTACACATGAGAACAGCATGCATGCCATTTAGTACGATACCTTTGTTGCATTTGAGTGTATATACGCGTGTGTGTTTATATATATGTGCGTGTGCCCAACTGCCCATATATAGATATACTACTGCTGCTTTATTAAGTACATATACACGATTATACCGCCTGTACGCTACCAGAATAATTCCGTGATGAGCACGGGATGATCAGACGAAAGAGAATCACGCAAATATTCGCTCCGTGCATCAGGTTGGAGGGGATAAAAAAACGACTGCAGCGCTGTAGGTGAGCAAAGTTGGCGAACCCGTACCCCCATGAATCGTACAGTAAGCATTGTCTTATATGAGAAAAGATATTATTTCATTTAAAGTAATTAGTTGAGAAATCGAAGGCGGAAAAAAATGTTATTTAGCCAAACTGGGTCTATAATACGGATAAATAATTTTGCTAGGCACTTCAAATCGTCCGAAATTTTAAATAATGGGTTATTAAATATCATCTGTCATATAGTACACAACACACATACTTATCTGTTATGTTGTATACGTGAGAGCAAGAACTCCAAGCAGTCGACATAGGCTGCCGCTAGCTGTATAATCTGAATCAGTGTTTACGTTTACAAAGTAAAGAAATGCGTACGAGACAGTGCTGCGTTGTTAATTGCAATAAGAAAGAAAAGCAGGGGGTGGTGCTGTAAAAATTCCCAAGTAGACCCCATGAAACAAAACAGAAGGAGCTGTGGATTAGGGCAGTTAGGAGACAAAAGTTCGTACCTAACCTACGGAATTTTTTTTATTATTATTATTGTTAATAAGTAAAATTATCATGAAAATTTTATAGTCCTGATGGCAGTTTGTGGCAGCCTTTATCAAAGGATGCAATTTGTAGCTCTCACTTTATTGGCAATGCAAAATCAAACATTGAAAAAAGTCCCAGTTATGTTCCAACTATTTTTACCGATATTTACGGAAAAAGGAAAATAGATAGTGATGCAGCCGTTGAGCGGTAATATTACTTTTTATTTAATTAGACTGTATCTGTCTTATATACTAACTAATAATTTAATACTTAGATTAATACTTAGATTCCAAAGATTTATGAAACGGCGACGCACAAGTATAGTAAATACTAAAGGTAGCGGTGGACGGAATGTAAGTCTTGATCGAGGTCTTGATACTATTGATATTGATGAGCCTAATGAAAGTAGTCATTTAGGCGTGGATACTGTAGTACCAATCAGTTTTGATTCCCAATATTGTCAAGTGGACTTCCTACCAGACATCAGTATTACAGAAAACACATTTGTTTGTAATAGACTAGTGCACGATAATATATGTCACGCTGAAACTTAGACATAGTTATGTGTCCTTAAGCCGAAAATTTATTTTAGTGAAAAGAAAAAGTGTAATAATAAGACCAACACACCAGTAAAAGAGTTTATCGATAACAGTGTAAGTTATAATTTCGATGGCGACACTAAAACTGGATTTGTGGGAGTAGAAACAATTAAAAGCAATCAAAAAATGATTGATTTTGCAGGTGTGTCGTTAAATACTTTTAACCTATTTGTTGACGAACTATCTCCTACGGTGGAGCATTGCAAGGTGTCGAAACAAAACAGAATGCTCATTTTTTTCACTAAATTAAAAACTGGCCTGTCGCGTCGTACTCAGCATTAGCTGTAATATTTCAAGTTCATCGAACTACCATCTCAAAAATTTTTAGAGAAACACTATTACATGTATCCTCAGCCATTCGGAATTCTATCAAGTGGCTAGACAAGGACACTGTGTTCGGTATGACTCCAGACTATTTTAAGCCAAAATATGAAAACGTGAGGGTCATCATCGATTGCACTGAATTTCCAATTGAAGTTCCATCGAGAGTCGATCATCGTGTTTTCACTTACTCTCATTATAAAAAGGGCTTTACTGCAAAAGTTCTCATTGAGTGCTCACCAAGTGGTCTCATCACATTTGTATCCCCATGTGCTGAAGGGAGAAAGAGTGATTCCCAAAACACTTTGGAAAGTGGATTATTAAATCTTCTGGAGGATGGAGATGAAGTTCTCGCAGACAAGGGCTTTCCCGAAATAAGGACAAGAATTGCAGAGAGTGGAAAAAGTGTTCTTGTTGTGATGCCACCTTTTTTATCCAGCCATGAATTTATCCAAAAAGAAACAGAAGAAACTCGCAGCATAGCAAACGTACGGATTCACATAGAGAGAATCATGCAGTGGATAAAGGTGTTTAACATACTAAATAAAATACCTACAAATTTATTTAAGTATGTTGATAACATCATTCATGTTTGCTGTATACTTGTTAATCTGCAGCCTCCTATAATAGCATCTCATATAGATTAAAGTTATTTTATGAATTGTTAATAATTTACTAACCCATGAAGGATTTTAATGATCCATCAAACATTTTAATAAAACGACTTTCATAAAAATGACCAAATTATTTATTTGACACAATTATACCTACACAATATCTATGCTACACATAAATCACGTACATTGTCACACAAAGAATAAGTAATCTTTACATTTTTGTCATACTTTTAGCTTTAGCTTGCATCAGGTACACGTTATTTTCTAGCACAGTCTTTAAATTAATTTTCTCTAGTTTTAACTGTGACCCAGCTAAACTGAGTCCTTACCTGTAAGTATCAGAATATAGTACACAACTCATATGTTAAATAAGTTATTGGTAACATTTTTTTCTAATCAACAATTTTTGAAATTTTTCATGTTTACTCCATTAAAAGGCCTTAATTTTTTTGCATACTCCAAATTGTTTTTGACTTAAGTACTTATAAACAGCTGGTAAATAATGTTTAAAGTAAAATCCTTCACAAACAGGAAATACTTCGCTTAAAAATTTTTCATCTCTGGTAATATTCACAAAAACTGGAGCCCATCGGTGAGAATACATACAGATCACATGAACAAAGCCCTGTTACATAAAGCTGAATTTGGCACTGAGTATAGTAAATGGAATTTCTATTCACTTCTATATTTCCTTTGTAAAATACTTAATAACTCACATTACATGATTGACTAGTTACATCAACTATGCACTTTTTTTCACAAGAAAAAGGACACTTGACTTCCACAATTTTTGAAATTCAACCGTCCTTAGTTACTACACCATCAACACTGGCACACAACCATGGTTGGCTCTCACAAACCAGCAATCCCAGATGTTTTATATCAACTTGGAAGGATCTTTCGTGTTCAGTTATTGCAGCTTTTTCATTAGCCTTGACATATTTTATGGCAGGTGTCGTCAAAGATCCACGTGATATTGTTATCATGTCTTGTACAAGAGACTCTTGTGTTTTTTTTTTTCAAAGATTTTATTTTGTGGACATCAGCACTAGCGGTTATTCTAATTTTCCTTGCCTCGAACCAACTTGGGCATTGCGATTGAGCTACAGTTTCTCTACACAACAATTTAATTTCATCTTTTGACATAACAATGTTATTTTCATAAAACGTAAATAAATCTTTTGAAATATTACAATTTCCATTTGTATGTACTTGTTGCTCTTTTTGAAATATAAAAAAATTATCCAGACAAACATCTATAATATTATTTTCTATTGAAGTAAATACTATTTTTATCACAAAATTAATAATAGACATCATAAAATGTTTAGTTTTGTCTTTTTTCATTTCAAGCAAGCTTAATTTCATGATAGAATTATCTTTTAAATCTTCAAGAGTAAAACAGACTTTATCAACATCAGGTGTTTGCTGGGGAGGGGGGAACATTTCCTTAAAAAAACATCCCTTGGAGTATTTTTCACTCCCAAAATTCTTTGGAGTGGGTTTTCCCCAATTTTGCTCAAAATCAGTTTTACTCAGGTTATCACTTGTATTGATAAAATGGATCAGTGCTGCGATGTGCTTACACTTTTGGCTCTGATTAGCTACACATTCGCAGCTCACGTCGGAGATACAGCGGTCTTCGTTAATCTGACAAATAAATTACACATTTATGTATATGTTACCATAACCTACATTTGTCAAGCATAGGCAACAATGTACTTACATATAATTCTACTTTGTATGGATTTAAGCTGACAGATGTTTGTCTCACAACATAGCAATTGATCAGATGACCGACTCCTTTATTTACATATTCCTGTACGTAGGCAACGTGCCCACTCTCTACTAATTTTTTAGCTTTTTTCAGCGTTTCATTACTAAAAACTATGTTGCAACTAATACTTTTAAAGCCTGTTTGGATAATCATATCCATTTTTTAGGGTGCTGATGTTTACGCGATAGCAGTATGTACGTCTTATTCAATAAATAATACTTTCTCCTATAAGCGACAGTGTTACGATTTAATCATACGGGGGTACGGTATTGCGTGATTCTGACACCGAGGGCGGCGCTGCGTGTCATGCACGGAGCGAATTGTAGGAACACTATACCAATAAACAGATGGTGTAACAGAGATTGTGCTGTAGAGTACTAGGTAAACGGTGCATGTTGGTCGTATTATTGCCAAGTTACTGACTTTACTGATTTTCGTGTGAATTTCAGACTATTTTGGCTTTTGTTTGAGGAAATATAACATGAAAAAGTAATCGAGCAATTATTAGGTTTGAGGACCATAGAATAGTACCTTGCTGGTTCTCTCCGTGTAGGAGAGTTTCATTTTTGTATGTATACGTATATACGTACATCAGCGTTGGTATTCTGCTAACGTTTGTCATTTATAACCATTAAGCTGATTTTCACCTCGATTTTTACTTCTTTCTCGGCAAATATCTTTGGGAAATGCCCCATTATCAGTTTTTTACATGATAGTATTGAGAAGAACAGAGATTTTTCTACAAGTACATCATAATTTATCTGCTCAGATTTTTTATTGTGAGTTGGGAAATGCCTGTAAAGCTGATTTTTTGGTGCTCTGCCATTTGAGCTCGTGTTAAACAGTTCAACTTTGAGCTGAAATATCTCGAGATTTTGCTCCACTTGGGATAAGGTAAAATGGGGTATAGACACTTTTTTAAGCAAAAAATATTTATTTTTTATTTTTGAAGTTCCATCAATGCTAATTCACCTAAATTTTTTTTAAATTGAAAATATAGGTCTTTACTTAAGGAAACAATATGTATTGACTGGGCTTATCATTATCCGTTTAATTAAATAATTTTTCAAATAAGTCGTGAAATCTCCAGTAGTGGGACATAGTCTTTGAGGATTATGGCAGTAGTAGGACACTGTATGTGGTAGTAGTGGGACAGTATATGACAATGTTATTTGCACATGTAAGAACACAATTTTTTATTTATAAGAGGTTAATTATCACTTTTGAGAGTATACAAATATTAAAAATAATAGATTAATAGGGATTTCTCTTTCATATATATTTTTTTCAACGATATCACAAAATCCCTACTTACTATGTCCGTTAATAATAAAGAAAAAAAAACATTGTCTAATACAACATAAACTAAATAATATAATTATTAATAATAAAAACTACGAAAATGATAGTGAACGTAAGTTTGAAATAAATATAAATTTCTAAGGTCTTAAAATTTTTCTTTTTATTTTGCTCTACATTTAATGAACTTCACACACACTGAATGCTTTTTCATTGTTTTCTAGTTTAGATAAACATTTTTTTATTTCCTGTACTATTTAGTCATTATTCGTATTCCGGTTTTCTTATTTAATATTTTATTTTTAATTTTTAATTTTCAAGTTAATTTCTTTTTTTGTTCTTAACAGTCTATTTTCCCTCTCGAAACTTCTTGTTTAAATTTTTTTCGTACTCTTAAGCGTTTTTGTTTTCTTATTTTTCTTATATAATTTAATAAAATCTGCTGCTTTTTGAATGTTTTCTCTTTTTTTTTTTTTTTGTAGTTATGTATCAAATTATTAACAACCGCCACGGGTCGGTTTTCCTTAGCTAATTTCTTCTTGATCTTAAAATTGAGATTGGTTACAGAAAATATATTTTTTAAAGGAGAATTATTTCATTCTTCTGTAGAGATAAGGAGCAAGTTTTAAAGGCTGAAATACCAAATGAGAATATAACGTGAGTAAACTAATACCTGTATTTTCCTGTTGAAAATTTTCAGAGGTATTGATTTTGCTTAGTTTTTTTTTCAATATTAATATGCTAAGAATTAATTACTAAAAATATATATCAGTTTCTGCAAAGTTGATTTTTTTACATTGGGCAGGATGGTTTATTATAGATTGCATTGAGGTTAGGTTTTAGATTATGTCTATTTACCAGGTAATAATACTTTCATTCACTTAACTACTAATTCTACAAATATATTTGAGTTTAATTTTACTATTAAAGATTAAACTGATGATACTCGCACGATTACGATAGTAAAAAGCATGAAATCACAGTCGTTAAAACTAGAATTTGGTCTTGTCAAGTACTTGTCCCATTACTACTTAGTTTAAAAAAAAAAAGGATGCAGTAGTGGGACAGCAATGATAAGCCTCATCCCACTTCTACATAGTGTTTGCAGAAAATAAGGGTATACTAGGACAGGCTATCTTTTATGACGAAGTAATTATTTTTAAGATCTAATTAATAAAACTCGTTCTTTACTGTCATATTATTACGTACAAATAGTTTGAACGTACGAAAAAAATTTTGTTTTTGGTATATCATCTTGATAGTCAACTTTAGTGTCACATCTAAAATGGGCGAAATGCCTCGTTTAAGACGTATGCATCAAACGAGTACTTAGACAGCTTGATAAAATATTTTTTTCATTCTCCCTTAAACGTTTACCACAATCAATTTTGGGATTCTTATCTAGCTAAAAGATAAAGGAATATTAGGAAATTTTTTTAAGGATATTTTTTGACAAATGAATTTACCAGTTATAATTTTCTCCTCCTGTCCCACTATACTCTGTAATTTCTGCGTTGTCCCACTATACCCCATTTTACCTTATAAATATGGAAACCATTGGATTCAAGAGATAAAAATTTATTGAATGAAACATATTTCAATCCGTAGGTTTTCACAAGGGAGCTACCTTAATAAGTAAAAGTTCGTAGTAATCATCAGTAACGTATGATCCGCACATCAGCACATAGTCAATTGTGTCATAGTCAATATTCAATTTTGAGTGAGAATACATATCATAAAATTTTGATCGTTCCTTAGCGTATTTGGTGTGAAATTCGTAAACGCTCCAATTGTTTCTCACATGGACAATATTATATTGGTATTTCGAGATCAGGTACATCTGATAACGAATTTATGTCAATGCCACATAGTAAAGAAAAAACCACACATGTAGTGTATTCTGAAATTTTTCAAAATGTATAAAAAATATTTGAATTCAATATGTAAATTGACACGAACAAAATCAAATATTTTAAAAATTTGTGGATGAGAAGCGGGCAAAGCCGCGATGAAATGTGCTATATTGTGCCAGAGATGAGTAAAAAGATTGCTAAGGCCAATGCTACGATGCGAGACGATTTTTTGTCACTGATTGGAGCGCCCCGCCGCGGCCAGCCGTCGAACCGAGCGCACATCTGACTACTCGGATCAAATAGCATTCAACTACGAGAAAAGGAGTGGATTCGCGTGGAAATGATCATATAAGCGCACATTTTGGAGAGACGTGGAAGGGGTATACCGAATGTGTGTCTACGAGGAGAGGAGTGAAAATGTTGACTATAGCTATATATCACCGCGCACAGCTGAAGCAAGCGACGACACGAGTTTTTCTCTTTTGACTGCAACCGAGTATATGCTATATATATTTAACTTATTTTTTGCTCCCGCTCTTTTTTCTTTATTTTTCCCTTTTTTTATTTTGAATAAAAATTTCAGCTATTTTTTTAAGGATAGCAGTTCAGTTATAATCCCTAGTTTATTATTTTTCCTTATAATTGTTATGAACTGTAGGACAAGCTCCGGAGGTTATTATTAAACATAAGTGGCTTTCAGATTTCTAAGGATCGAAGTTTCGGTAGCTAAGTTGGTCGATGCTTATGCCGTCGCTCAAAATGTATTGCTTTCACGGGATCGATTCCAACTTTCTGCAGATTTCTATTTTTTTTAAATGCAGATCAGTGTTCTGGCTAACTTTCTTTTATTTATGTTTTATTTTAATTTATAAATAATGTTGCCAACTTTTTTTTTTTTTGTTACGTTAAAATAAATATATTTTTTATGAACTAAATCTATTCAATAATTTAGTAAGTTGATACTTCTTGCTGGCAAGGCCATTTTGCAATTTTATAATAATAAAATTAATTTTTTTAAATGTAAGTATAATTCATACATTTTAAAGCTCACAAGAAATTATAAACATCTAATGTAAGAGTTAATAATCAATAATTAAAAAAAAAAATCTGGCATGTTTCTAAGGCATAACGAATTTTTTTAAATATATTATTGATTTCTTGATAAAAAAAAAAAAACTATAACTTATCAGGGTAAAGCAAAATAAAAAAGATTTTATTTTTTAATTTAAAGCGTTAAGAGCGGTGTTTTTTTGTAATTACATATTTTAAACTGCCTAAACATTTTGACTTACGTCTTTTGTTGTAAAATGTAAAAAATCACATCAGCGCCCATCTACTGCAATTGCTGCAGGTTGAATTTTTAATAAGTAAAAACATGCAATTAACAAATAAGAGAACAAATCCAAGGGCACAAGGAAACCTCATTTTTATTACAATAGCATCAAATATGATTATTACCAGCAAAATTTTTACGTTCTTCACAATTTATACCTTGTGGCAACAACTCCTTGTTATTTAATTAATTGATTTATAGTGAGTGTGTATGTGTGTTTTTTTTAAGAAAATGATTAAGCTGTTTCGATCAATAATATTTTATACGATAATTAATTACCCATGAAAATTGTTTAAAATACGTAATAACAAGAAAACACCGCTCTTAACGCTTTAATTTAAAAAATAAGATCTTAATTATCCTGCTTCACCCTGATAAGTTATAGCTTCTTTTTTTTATTAACAAATTAATAATGTATTTAAAAAAATTCGTTATGCCTTAGAAACATGCCAGATTTTTTTTTTTAAATTATTGATTAATAACTCTTACATTAGATGTTTATAATTTCTTGTGAGTTTTAAAATGTATGAATTATACTTACATTTAAAAAAATTAATTTTATTATTATAAAATTGCAAAATGGCCTTGCCAACAAGAAGTATCAACTTACTAAATTATTGAACAGACTTAGTTTATAAGAAATATATTTATTTTAACGTAACAAACAAAAAAAAAAGTTGGCAACATTATTTATAAATTAAAATAAAACATAAATAAAAGAAAGTTAGCCAGAACACTGATCTGCATTTAAAAAAAATAGAAATCTGCAGAAAGTTGGAATCGATCCCGTGAAAGCAATACATTTCGAGCGACGGCATAAGTATCAACCAACTTAGCTACCGAAACTTCGATCCTTAGAAATCTGAAAGCCACTTATGTTTATTAATAACCTCCGGAGCTTGTCCTACAGTTCATAAAAATTATAAGGAAAAATAATAAACTAGGGATTATAACTGAACTGCCATCCTTAAAAAAATAGCTGAAATTTTTATTCAAAAAAAAAAAGAGAAAAATAAAGAAAAAAGAGCGGGAGCAAAAATCAGTTAAACATATATAGCATATACTCGGTTGCAGTCAAAAGAGAAAAACTCGTGTCGTGGCTTGCTTCGGCTGTGCGCTGTGATATATAGCTATAGTCAACGTTTCCACTCCTCTCCTCGTAGACACACATTCGGTATACCCCTTCCACGTCTCTCCAAAATGTGCGCTTATATGATCATTTCCACGCGAATCCACTTCTTTTCTCGTAGTTGAATGCTGTTTGATCCGAGTAGACAGATGTGCGCTCGGTTCGACGGCTGGCCGCGGCGGGGCGCTCCAATCAGTGACAAAAAATCGTCTCGCATCGTAGCATTGGCCTAAGCAATCTCTTTACACATCTCTGGTTGTGCATTCTATAAGCATTTGGGATATACGGAAATGTTGTAGGAAGATATACTACAATAAGAATATTTAAAAATTTTATACAATGCGGGTGAAGCCACGTCGGGGTACGCTAGTCGTACTAATATACAAAGCAAAGTCGCTAAAACCGTTGTAATCGCTAACCGCGAAAACTACTAAACCGATTTTGCTAAGATTTTGCACACTGATTCATGATACTTTCTAAATGGTTTTAGTATAGTTTTTATCATAAAAAATTTAATATCAATAGCAACAAATGAGCTCAAAGTTTTGCAAAAATACGCCAGCTTTTCACTTAGTTTCAGTAAAATCCGCTAGGTAGCGTCGACATAAAATCGAGGCTACCTGCAACAGAATTAAATAAGTGTGGTTATAATAAGCCGGAGCGTCATCGATAACTGATGCATTCGTGTTTCGGCAGATCAACGAGTTGCATAGAGAATGATGATGATAGTCTTGCAGCTGGATATCCTGGTTACGGACGCCACTCTTCTATAAGGGGGAAGGGACCTAAGTTTCCATTCACCCTAAATCTCGACGAGTGCTATCAAAAAAAAAATTCATTCCAACCGATGACGTCTCTGGCATAATACCAGGAGACACATCTAGCCAGAGCACAATCTGCACCAACTCTTCAGAGTTGTGTGGCAGTCCCACCATCCCGCCTGGTGCAGTCAGAGAATGTTTGGCTACAAATATTAGCCAGAGAAAACAGCTCTGAGGGGCACGGGCAGCCACAACGGCTACCTTCTTAGTTGTCGCGTCCCCAACGCGCTTACCCACATGTTCCCGTCTAACGATGAGCGGTTGGTTATCCGGGGAATGACCTGAAGACGAGATATTCTTTGTTCAGCGGTGTACCTCCCTCCATCACAGTCTCCGTACATAGAGACTCCCAGGGTAAGAATCAAGCTACCCGTAGCCAGCTCTTCATCATCAGGAATAATAATAAAGAATAGCCCAGAAGTCTCACCACTAGCGCTTTTTAGGGCCATTATAAGTATTTACGTTCCCCACTTAACCATCAATTTCATCGATTCTTTTTAGGGGCCACTTAAGTGTAAACTACCTTGCCAGCAAATAAATTTTTACTATTATTTCCGGAAGCGATTCGTCGACTAAAAGACTATATTAACTAAAGACGGGCACTATTAAACTAAGTCAGCCATTCACTAGCAAACGTCACCTGTGGAGTTGTTCTTCGCAAGGCTTGAAAACCCGGTGACCGACGACCCTATATTACCCTCTCGACTTTAAGCATTCAACCAGGAATCACTGATCCTCTCCAAGGTCTGCGCTGGGCAAACCTATAACAGCTGTGAAGGAAAAAAAACTTGAGCCAACGGGACAGCCTCCACTGGACAAGTATCACTAACCAATTTCCCCATCTAAGATCACCAAAACAACTGAATCTGCAAATAAAAAAGGTGCTTTAGACACCAACGTCTTCGACGTTATACCGGGAGACGTTGGGAAAGAGCACTACAACTAGCCCCAAAGCTTCGGACTTTGTAATTTTTCTCCCGAAGAAAGAGTTAACTTAAGAAGCTCACCAGTCTTTTTTAGGGCCATCGGACGTTGAACTACCTTGCCAACAAATATATTAGAACTTAACAAAGTTGACAGAAAACAGCCTTTAGGGGTCACAAAAATTTTAAGCATGCCAAAAGTCGCAAGAGGGTGAATTGGAAGAAAAACTTAAAATGTATCTAATAGATACAATTTTACTTAGGCGTCAAGAAACTGACGCAGAAAATTTATCGAGATTGGAACAGCAGCGTAAAAATCGACAATTTAAGAGTCCATTACGTGAGAGATCAGCTTTCCGTTGTACCCTCACAGCAATCTCTGAAATCTTTAAAGATCCTACTTCAGATTTTTAAATAAGTAGAAAATGTATTAGTGTTTTTGTGGCAATAAAAATGTAGGGTTTAAGGTCCAGGACTTTGTTGCTCTGGTAATAAAGTTGTGAGATATGAGAAAAAAATTTTTTTTTTAAATATAAATTTTTTGGGAGTTTAAAATCTTAACAGCTCTCAAAAATAGCCCTTTTCGTGAATTACACGGCAGAAACTGTAAATCAACGGCTTCTTATGGCCTCCGATTATTTTAGGGCATAAAGCACGCACGGTACTTTTCAGCATAATTATTTTTTTGAATTTTTACACCTTATTATTTGACCAAATCAACTATATGGATTCCGAAAAAATTTGTTTTTAATACGAAGATTTTTGTTCTAAAATGTGTCAGGAATATGTGTAAAATTTCTAACTGAAAACGTTACACATTACATGTCAACACACTACGGTATTTTATTTAGTAAGTCTCGGGCGAAGCCGAGACGGGGGGCTGCTAGTCATCTATAATTATATAGTTATTACTCAATCTGAAAGCATATATTCTTACGTATTTTTAGTAGTGGGGGCTTAACAAGAATGCAATGTGAATTTTGCTGAAACTTGGCAGGTACGGTATAAGAACCTAGTTGGCATAAGCGATTACCTGATTAGCTCCAATGTTACAGTGAGGTGCATGTTTAGTACCCGTTAACTGTCTTTTAAATACTGGCTAAGTTCTAAACTTCTGCAAGTAAATACTGGCAAAGTAATCAAAAAGTACTAACAAAGTACTTACCAAACACCAACGAAGGGCCCATCAAACACATACCAAAGGTTTTTTAAGTAATCGTCAAGAGCTTGCAAAAAACCAAACGAGTATCTGCCTAGCACCCGTCGAATTCTTTCCAGGTACACACCTAGTTCGATGGTATAGTACTGTGTAATTTTTGTTTTATTTTGGCCCGAATGAAATTCAAGTTAAATTTTGGCAAAGTATTGGTACAGTTTAATTGCAACAAAAGCTAAAATTTATTGTACACAAAAATTTCAATAAATAAATATTTCTTATCGCAACACTTTTTTGATTGAATTAGTTAATGAAGTATGTTCAATGCTTAACACTATCTTTAGTACGATATAAATATGTGACTTTCTCAATTTTTTCTCAGCTTCCCTTGTGATAAAATTAATAAAATGCTCTGGTAGTGTAATGCAGAAATACATGAAGATAATACATACGCTTTTTCGCAATAAAAAATTTAATTACCAGTTCGTTATGGCCGAAAATAGCCAATTTTTGTATCTCAGCTCTAGAGTGAGCTAGAGCAATATTAAAAAAAAATTTTGTGTTTCTTTATGAAAAATCCAATGACGTTCGTTTGGAAAGAAAGTATGCAAAATTAACTGAGATATTCGAGGAGATGTTTGCAACTGGTTAAGTTGCAAAATACAATTCTTGAAAGCAAAACGTCAAAATTTACAAAAATCAATTTTTTTTTAGTTGTTATTATTACTTACGTGAAGTGGAATGTTTTATGCGAAATGTCGATAAACCAACCATTAGGTCTGTTACAATACTTCAAAGTTTCACTTTAAAAAATGAATTAACAACAAACTAACATTTTTCTGCAATTTTTCAAATAGCTATTTCTTATGCAACTTTATATCTATATATTTTCATATTTTTCCCAATTAACATAATTTTTTTTACGTTGTTCGAAAGTTGTTTGGTATAACATATTTTTTTGGCACTTTCTTGTCGTTAACATGTTATTAACAATACGTCATGAATTTTCAAAAGTGTCTATTTTATATGAATTTAAATGGGGAAAAGATAGAAGCGTAGATATAGGCAAAAACTAAATGAAAAATTGGCATTTTTTCCTAAATTGTGAAAATTAATAAATGAAGCTGACTTTTGATTTGGACAAAGCTATTTTTTTCGTATTGCTGGAAAAATTCTGTAGGGGAATGACCAATTATTTCTCTGCTGGATTACATAAGATTGAACAATCCTTCGGGCCATGAATCAATGCATTCAGTGTTTAATTTGCATTTTGATCATTATTTGTGGAAGTCAAAACAGTTTCGGGATAGGACGATTGCAAATTTCGTTTGAGTTTTGCAATTCAAGAAACTACGTGTCTAGAGTTTATTATTATTTAATTTTCAATATAAATTGACCACGGGCAAATGTCTCAAGTCTGTTCAGACATTTACGAAATGCACGTTTTTACCAACATTTTTAATAGTTTTTGTTAGTTAAGGTTTCTCTTATATTTTTAAAATTACAATTTTTGAATAAGAATCTAACTTAAAAATGTTAAAACACGTTAAAAAATGTATTGCCTGATTGAAAATGAGCCTCTCTTATCTCTTATGTTTCCCACATTATTTTGCTTTTCTGACTCTTTTTTTTGGCTGGGTCTTAAGTACGAATTTAGAGGAAAAACGTTCTTCGAGACTTTGTTAATATTTTAAAACTTAATAAATAAGCAGCAGGGACAATTCTCAATCTCCTAAAACTGGTAACAATAAAAATAAATATCAAAGGTGAAACTTCTAAACACTTGCTCCACAGTCAAAAATCAATAATAACACAGTATAAAAAATTGGTTATTGGAGCATGACTTTATTTACACAACTAACATAAAAGCCAATATTTCGACGTCATGCTGACGTCATCCTCAGGGCAACAATGTAAGTGTTAGGATAACACGTGGCATTGCAAACGGAGCAAAATTTATTAGAACATAATGATCAGTGTGAAGAAATTACATTTAATAAAAAGATTTTTGCTTTCACGAGGAACATAGTCAGAAACATTAAAATGCTAAATGGCATAAAATGGCATTTTAATGTTTCTGACTATGTTCCTCGTGAAAGCAAAAATCTTTTTACTAAATGTAATTTCTTCACATTGATCATTATGTTCTAATAAATTTTGCTCCGTTTGCAATGCCACGTGTTATCCTAACACTTACATTGTTGCCCTGAGGATGACGTCAGCATGACGTCGAAATATTGGCTTTTATGTTAGTTGTGTAAATAAAGTCATGCTCCAATAACCAATTTTTTATACTGTGTTATTATTAATAAAAATAAGTGTTGAGCTTGCATCGGATCTCTGTGGATACGAAAAAGTTAATTGTAATGTACGAGTAAAACAATATAGTATTACAAGTACCTGCAAAAAGACTTTGGTATGTTTAGTTTGGGTACTTATTTAAATATTACACTGTTAACTGGTATCTATTTTGTGAAATCATAGTGAAATATACGAAATTCGACTGAAGCTCTAATCCTTGATCATTTTTATACCATGCCATACATGTCCTTTTTAACTCGAAACGCATTACCAAAATAAAACACTACTTTAGACATTTTCTTTCGGAAGATGCAATCATATAAATCATTACCTGAGCTAAAATTATTTTGATGGCATGCTTAATTTTCACGGATTGGCTGTCGAACATCATATTATAGTCATTATAGTATCTATTAGTGTCAGTGCGGTTAAAAAAAAAAACAGTACCGAGAACACGCTGTCACTTTTGTAATATTATTATCCTCTACACAAATCAAGGCTTGCATCCCATAAGAATGTCAAAGATGTCTAGCTGAGAAGATCTGCATATGGTTTATCCTACTGGCAGTACAGTGAAGCAATAGGTGGATGTCAAAAAGTTTACCTTCACTTTTTGCAGTTTTCGAGTCTTTTTTTCTCTTTAGTAACCACTAGATGTCTTATTTACCCTCTTTAAACTTACTTTTCATTTTTTCACATGTCTGAAGTCTTATTTGGTTTGTTTTTTTAGCCTTGAAAGTTCACGCGAATAGCCACGAGCCGCGAGCCAAAATTGATCGTTACTGGATATCAGTTTATCGAGCAGTTTATTGTACCTAAAATACTGCACTTTATATAAGAGCCATTAGCAAATGTTTATATTAACTAACAATCAAGACAATACGAATTGCCTATACAAAATATAGTTTTTTGGATATCTACTAAAATAATTCTAGCTTTCATATTTTTTCAAGACAATAAGTTGAATAATATATTTAAAACGTCAAAAACACATTAGCAGTTGTGACTCAAAAATGATTCTGACAATGAATTATATAAAAAAACTCTTTTCGTGGTATTGTATTGTTGCCAAAGCTCTACTGTGATAATTTCGAAGGTAGCACAATAATGTTGGCTTACCTTTGACGTACGGGACACATATGGCTTTGGGCAGTGGACGCCTTTTGGAAGTGTATGCACACACAATCATTGTTTCACTCTGTACAATGTATACATACGAGTATACCGTATCATGCATGAAAAGAAATTTGGCAGTATTATGCTTCAATGTTTATTCAAAATTTATTTATGAAGTACCAGAAAACACAGTGTTAATCTTTTATGATAAATTTTTCAAAGTGTATAAGCTTGATAATACAAAAGCTCAGATGCTATCGAGTTATATTATTGATGATAATATTTTACAGTCAAACACTCATAAATTAAAGAATAAATCATGAAGTAGATGAAATTTTTTTATTACCATTCAACTATCGCGTAACTACATTCACGCCGAGTGACTCTAAAGTTGTTAGACCTCTTACACTATTTCTAGGTGATTAGTCTTGGAGTACCAACAATTATAAAGAAAGATGACAAACGGTTCGCTAGTACATTAATCAAATAAGATACGATGCCCATTATTAAAAACGGTTGAACCTCAGTGCTGGCTGGACTTGACTGGCTGGACTTGATTAAGCTATATTCGTCAGCTGCAGCACATATCTCGCAGTGCTCATGAGCGATGCTCCCGTCCTCTCCCTTAGTCTGCTTAACCATATCGTACAGTATACAGGATCACCGAAGAGGTTTGGTGCTGACAGTGCTGCTTATACCACTACTAATTTTGTGTATGTGTAAATTAATGCACGTTGATCTAATCCGTAGCACAGAAGCCTCCTACTCCTCATCCTTCTATGAGGCTAATACAATCGCTTTAGTATTCCGTACTTGTAGCCGTACCACGCTGATGACGGGTTTCTGCAACTGCCATATTGGGGTATTGATCGATTACTTACAAAAAATTTAATTGAGAATTTTTCAACTTCCTGTCAATAAGCATGAAACTGAAGCCACAGTACAAAAGGCTTTACATCTTCGGTGTTTTTATATTGATCGCGAATGCACCGGAAAAAATCTATTTTTTGCAGATATTGGATTTATTCTAAAAATTATCAGCACCAGCTTCTCCTCTTAATTTATAATTCAGTGGATTCCATGTTTTTGGTTCTATTTACTCAAAACATCTTTCCGAGATGGACTTACTGTGCTGCAATCGCTCTTGAGACAAAACAAAGTACTTTCGCTTTGCTGACATGGAACAAACATTCGAACAAATTTTTTACAAAAAATGAAACTGTTGACAAAAAATTTTGAATACTGCATTAGATGACAATAAAAAAAAAATTACGTCAAAAAATAAGTGGTCTAAAAACAAAGATAGTGTAAAAGTACTACTGAGCAAATATGCTCGCAAATACGCGTTCCTAGTCAAAGCAAAGTGACTATGTCATTGCTTGCTCGGATGTTTTTAAAACGAAACAACCAACCTGAAAATTTTTTCAAGCTAGACAACAAAAGGCTCGCAATAAAACATAGAAAACAACTCTTTTCATTGTTTCAAGGATTGTCGAAAATACTGTGTACGCGCGGTAATATTTGCACACATACACAAAAGGAGGAAAAAAATAAACACTCACAGCAGCGTTAACTGCTGCAACTGCTACAGAAGAGAATAGCAGACATGAGCTGTCACTTGCGCGATAAGCACAAAAACATCGATTTCCGAAACAATAGTCTCTTTTAACCATTCACAAAAGGCTTTTTCGAGCTCACAAAGCAGAACGATTAAAAAGCGTTGACGAGCTAGCTGAGCCCAACCTTCAACCCTCCACCCCGTACACACACAGCTATACTGGATGCTAGTTGCAGCAGAAATGAAAATCCTTTTTCATTTCGCCTCTCACCCTCCTCTCAACGCTACTTGCCGGAAAATCCTCTCTAAAACTAACTGATCTTTGTCTGCTTTAATCGACTCACATACGCCGCTGGCTGGTTGATTTTGCTGTCATGGAAATATAAAAAAAACGTACAACCGCACCTGACCGATGCTCGAAATTTCATGATGTCGCACTTGTGTCCGTGAACCATCGCAAATTAATACCCATGCGTCCTTTAAGCACCTATTTACAATTCTTCCATTTTACCTCACTATCTCTGTCACAATGGTATACGCATTATCGCGATAGCATTAATACAAATTGCTATCATAATAAGCGCGTATTTTCTTACGTTTCATTTTTAATGAAATTAAATCTCGACAAAAGAGTCACCCGCAGAATTAAAACTTGTTGATTTTAAAGTACACGTTTCACTTTAGCCACGAAAATGGCGAGCATGATATGCATTTGCGTGATTATCTATGGGTTCAAGGGATCTTAGACAAGTTAGTCGAAACAAGTTTAGCTTGATTCATTAGTAAATGTAGTATAGCCACATGGTCGATAATCAAAGAGTGAGCATTTAAAGTAAATATTGTACGGGATCAAGAGCATTGGACCGAATCAATAGTGGGATCCCTTGTAGCGTTGCCAAATTCATTCGACACCTTCATCGTGTATTGTTTTTAATGATTATACAGTTTCAATTATTAAAAGGTTTAACTGGGTATCGATCAGGTACTGTAAATAACAAGCCACAGAACACTTCGCATACGCAGCCACTGTAAAAGGTAGCTGAGGCCGCGTTTTTCCTCAAAACAAGGAACCGAGAGGCGAGGAAATACGGAGTTTTTTCCGTAGTCACAGAGACGATATTTTTTTCGATTTTCAAGTAATAAAAATCTTCTAGCTGTAAATCAGGGTATGAATTTTGTGTATAACTCTTAGCGACATTATACCTGTTAAATAGTTAAATTAATTTATTATTAAATTTAATCAAACTTAATAATTTTGATGTCTACTTCTTGATGATAATCTATTAAAATGTAATATAGGTGGAAAATGTAATACTTACTAAGCTTTGTTTTATATGCATGGTATAATATCACCAGTAATAAAATCACTAGTGCGCCGTTGGAGAGTTCTGCTAGTGGTCGAAAACGAAACGAGTTTGTTTCCACTCCTTTTTTTCTATGATTCCTCCTCTTTCTTTACCTCTATGAATTAGTCCCAAGTATAAATTTAACGAAATTCAAAGTGATCAGTGATCCGTTGGGGGCGAAATGTGAGAAAATATATAAATACAAGTAAAGTGTATTTATTTATTTTCTCACATTTCGCCCCCAACGGATCACTGATCACTTTGAATTTCCAAATTCACCGGAGGGCACTGATATATACTAACAAACCATATAAATTTAACGCTTGTAGTAAAATTATACTTGTGTCGTAGTATGATATGCACAGTAAGCATATTAATTTAGTGATAATCTCGTAAAAAATCTTAGTTGGCTTTGTATTACCATGTAAAACAAAGCTTAGTAAGTATTACATTTTTTACTTACGTTAGATTATTAAATTATTCACATTATGAATTTGTATTCATTGTGGGGCTAAAAAACGGAGAGATGAAGCTCCATCAGGACTTAGTTTCGCTGGTATGAAATGTGTTTCTCTGGGTTGAAACAAAAAAATCTTACTTAACATATTTTGTATAAATTTTGAACTTTTAAAGGTTTAACAAATAATGTTTGTATTATAACGTTAGAAAGTTCAGTTATAACAGCCCTTTGAGGACCAACAACTATTTTATGGCGTATTATTCGACTAAAACTGTATGGATTCCAAAAAAAACATTTTTTTAATTCGAATTTTTTTATTCCGAAAAGTGTTAAAAATACGCACTATGTACCTATTAAGGTAGGACCCCCGCCTAAATCTGGGGTACAAGACTTATGTAATTAAATAGATGAAGACCCGCTGAATCCAATCGTACCTTCAGTTACGCCCGATGACGGACAAAATCTCGAGATATTAAAGCTCAAAGTTCGAATGTTTTATACAGGCGCATACAAATAAACGAGAAAAAAGTGACGTAATCACATATTACGAATAAAAAACAAAAATCTGAGTAAAGTGAGTATATGGAACTTGTAGAGAAAATCCTCTTCTTTCGGATCGTATTGAGCACAATATGGGTTGACGGCCAATTTCTCGAGATATTTAACAAAAACGAACGTAAATACTGGTTTTGTGATTACGAGAGGAAGTCGGGGAAGCCGCCATATTGGTATATGTTAGCGTGCGGTTTTTTAAAAGCGAGTAGTAACGAAAATGCTTGTGGTGTCAATTTTTTTTTTGTTTTTTGTGCGTGAAACACAAAATATCGGGTAATGAATAATAAATATGAATGAATATTAGTACAAAATTGATAATAAATAATGAATATCAGTAATAAATTAGTACTGTAATTAAATGTTACTTAAAAAAATTTTTTTTGTACAATCTCATGAACACAGCTTTTAATCACATTAATGTTTGTTAAATTATAATGAATGAGTAAATGTTACAAACTAGTAATTACATTTTTTATTGTATTATTTATAATATTAACAACATCAAGAGAAGATGTTACTCGTACTTTACGATTAATGCTCGTTGATAGTAAAATTTTGATTCCACATTGTATATCCTTATTATAGGCATCGATGAGAATTTGACGTAACGAGTGCCTGGATAGTTTGTTTGCAGAATCTTTTTGATGTTCATTCATTATTTCAAAAATACTTTACTGACAAAAATAACAAACAGTAAAATTACTACTAAAAAATAACTACTCTATCACATTGGCAGACGTACGTGTTTACGCACTGATGCGGGTACACACGTCGTCTGCATTATCGACACTGCTGCCGAAGTCAAACTCGAACTCGCGCAAAAGTCATTTGACTAGTACGGTACTCGGAGGTCCTACCTTAAGAACTGATATTTCATCTAACTATCTAAAAAGTATCTCTTCTAGAAATTTAAAAAACTAGTATGTAACATTTTAGAAAACAAAAATAAAGATGTGATTTTGTTAAATACAGCAATCGGCACTAGATTAGGAGATATTTAAATCCAAATCACGTAGTTTTTTGCTTCGTCATATGAGCCACGCGAGAGAGAGGCTACAGCTGCTATAGAGCGTTATGCTGACAGCATAATCTTTATACCATTTCGTTGAGTGGAGTACCACTGGGCTGAGTGAACTACCTTAAAGATACTATCCAGACAAAGCTAAAAATCTGCACCAACAAGTTTTATCCGACAGTGATTACGGCAAAGTTATACGTTGTCAAAGATTCCCGTAAGGTCTTATGTCTCGGAATCAGCATTGCCACAGGAAAAGGTTCATGATAACGCAGGATTAGCAAAAAGTAGGTTTTTGGATCTGGACAAGGAAGTGGCGGTGGAGTCGAGATCCAAGATCACTGTACCTGTAATCAATAGCGGAAATAAAATAGTTAGAGGAGTTTAAATGTTGAATACATTGTTTATTAGCAAATGAATTATCTTATTTATAATAGCATAGATTCCGAAAATAATAATGTTGTTAAATAATCAACATGTGGTTGTATAGTAGAGTCAGTTTATCTATTTGAATTACTGGCGACTCTGTTAAATAGATGTTAAATAGATCTCTGTTAAACGAAAATAGTCGTCCTCACCAGGCAGAGGTGGTTCAGGGATGACTTTTGCCTGAGCGTTGCGGGTGAGGTAATCTG